>NC_068355.1:128140971-128508800 GCF_020536995.1 Dreissena polymorpha | reverse complement strand
AGAGAGAGAGAGAGAGAGAGAGAGGAGAGAGAGAGAGAGAGACGAGAGAGAGAGGAGAGAGAGAGAGAGAGAGAGAGAGAGAGAGAGAGAGAGAGAGAGCAGACAGAGACAGAGAGAGAGACAGAGACAGAGAGAGAGAGAGCCGTGGTGTAATGGATATGGTGTCCGCCTAACGACCGGGAGGTCACGGGTTCGATCCCCATCTTGGGAGCGTTCTTTAGATCTCCCCCAAAGACACCAAGTACTGGTTCTAGGCCCAGGAAACGGACTCGAGAGCGTTTATATAAGCCTTAGGCTTTCGATGCAATCGAGCTAAAATAAATAGGTTTAAACTAAACTAAACTAAATATTGGATTTTGTTTGCTAATTATTATTAGTGTAGCCCATGAGATCAAAGAAAATTGCACATACTTGCATCGCGTTGGCAATCATGTTTTCATTTTTTTATACCATTAATTAAGATCGTCTGCTCAATGATTAATCCTGGGATAAATGAGGGGTTGGGTAGCCCTCAAAATTATGTTGAGAGCCCTGATGCTTTGCATTGACCGTTCCAAGGCGGTGATTTCAATTGTTAATCATTTTATGTTTATAGCTGTTATTATGTTATTACGAAGGTGATAAGAACAATATTTTTCTCCTGATATATCTCCTAGAGTTTCATTTGTTTACTAAATTATTTAACGAATTTTATTGAACAGTTCTTAGCCGAATTAGTCTCCATGCTATTTAAATGCATACAAATAGTTCTTTGAGATTTTTGTGATTTTTAAGTGTATCATAAATTTGGCATAAACTACTCGATTAAAACATCGGAACTACATAATTTAAGTATAACAAAAATATTATTTGAACAATTAAAAAGATTGCCACTTCGTAGCTCCAACCAATCTAATTTAAATAAAATTCCTGTACTGTTACTACTCGGCCATTTGATTTGAGCTATAGCTAATTGTGTTTATTGACGATATAAATAATTCGCATGTTTTTTTTCTGTATAATACATGCACAACCAAACTTTATAATTATACATTTTATACATTGATTTACGGCTCCCTGAAAATCATAAGTATAATCTCGAAATTTTACTTTATATGATCGTAAGTTCTTAAAAAAGTTGTCAAAAAGAATGGGTTTAACTTATATTCTCCTCCAATTCTTTTTCATTTTAATTGGGATGACATTAGATTAAATTTGATGTACACGTTATGTGATAAATTTAATTATTATGTGCTAAGTGTGATATTTGGCATGCTCTTCAACCGGTTTAGACCCTCAATTAGCTTGCATTGACCGTTCCAATGCGGTTAGCATAGCATTAATGATTATTGATGCTTCATGTCTTATTGTATTATTATCCTGTATCGCATAGGCAATGAACCAATTACACCAAATAAAAGACAAGCGGTTGTCAACAAAAATTTCTCTCCTGATTATGTTTATGGAGTCTTTTCATACCCAAAATATTTCATAACTCGGCTTATTTCTGATAATATAATATGCTGTTGGCTAATGAGCGCGAACAAGAAATCGGCAGAAATAACATACGCACAAGTATTTCATACCAGATAGAACGCCGACAAACGTACAAAGTACTATAGACAAAACATCAACAACTGTTTGACTTTGCAAAAACTGATTTTCATATTATGGTGAATGTGTATTTCAAAAACAACAACATTAACGTAATCGTCACATGGACGAAAACTGGGCAGTAATTATACATTGAAATAAATGAGAGAACGGCTAACAGTACTTATCATATGTTTTAGAAAGTTATAGATAGCGGTGTTCAATAACTGTGACATAACTGTGAATTAACCTTGGCCGTGCATTAAGTAAAATATGTACCCTGCGTATAAATTAAAAATAAATAAATACCAATATGCTAGTACACGTTAAATACGGTATAAACGATTATATTATTGTTTATATCACCCTGGAAGGTACTGATATGCATCCGTTTGTCTCATTCCATGGTTGACATATTTCGGTATAAGTATGCTTCAACTATATATACTGGAGATTTATTGTTAACGTTAAAGTAAAACAAACAAACCCTTGATTTAACTGTACGGATGGGCATCGAGACCATGAGCAGACTCGCTTGACAGACACCATTTAAACGCCATCGCTTCATTGAATATCAACCTTTGAAGAGTACATACAACCATAATATTCTATATTCTAACATTCAACGCGCTACACGATGGCCCGCCCGAGCAAGAAGTTCAGTGAACTTCTTACTCAATCCGCCATTGTGCGTTCTAAAGCGTGTAAAAGGTTCATCTATATATGCGAACAACCAGATTTTGTCGCTCTAATTGTTCACTTACTATAATTCTATTTCTGATGGACGAACTACATGTGCCAATGAAACGTAATGTAATGGTAAGTAATATACATTTAAATCATTTTATACAATTAAAAAGTGTTTTATACATGTATTTTGCACTTATATCTGCTGTGAACAGTACCGTACACTAACTTTCAGTAATTGTTAAGACGTGTTGTTAACGCAAACTTTTGAAAGTTTGGTTAGTAAAAACTTGTATACTGGTAGCTATCAAATAAAGAAATTACAATGTTCATATGTATTGTAACTGGTTGATTATAATAACAGTGTTCGACACTAGCGTGAGTCCGGTGGCCCAAGACTCCTGGAAATGAGACTCGGACTCCTTGTTTTTGTGTCAAGGAAGTCCGTAGGACTCCTTCAAAATCATCGTTGAATTATAAAAACAATCCCTTCCTTTCGCAAAATCAGAATGTCTGTTAAAGTGGGTATGCACGATTTTGATATGTGTTCAATTGTAATATATTGATAAAAGTATGTTACAATAACACAAAGTAGACAATTATAAATATACATTGAAGACAATATTCCATAAAATGTAGCAAAGACAAATTAGCGCCCCGAGCCGATTGTGACGAAGATATTTAGTACATATTTTCCTACAATAACCGAAGCATTCGTCTTTTTATTATGTTCGTAGGTAGTGTTCATGTGTCGTATGAATAGATATCGTTGCAGGATATTAAAATGATCAGTAAAACTAAATTTAGATTCACATCGTACATGCATGATATACATACTGGCGAATTCGACTGTACAGACATTTTCGATTTCAGAATAAAATATCTGGCTTATTTCGCATTTTTCGACACAAAAAGTCATGTTCTTCTTAACATTTATTTTGATTTATATTGAAATATATATATATATAATAAGTTGTTTACACATTTTATATAAATTCATAAATATTTAACAAAATCGCGCATACCCACTTAAAATATCTTACTAAGAAATAGTTATTGTGGAACACTGTTTATAAAAACTTCAAGTTGCATGTGTTTATTGTAACATACAAATGGTAATAATTTAATATTCAGCCCCTACATACTGCAGAAGGAATTTTTGTAATACCAAGTCATAACCGCACACTTCAACCACTGCTTGAGAACTGTAAGCGTTCTTTTTTAACAAGGAAGATTATAGACAGCTGGTCTATTGATATTGAAAAGTGTTCTATCAAAACTAAGTGATGTCGGAAGCAGATACAATACCACAAAAATACCATCATTTTGACTATGCACTTGAATAGTATTTCTTTCTTTTATCCCATGAAAACCCCTGTCTAGTCTAAAAGTTTGTTTTCAGAAGATGAATTGTGTATACTTATACTTGTATAATAATGATGACACAACTTGTATTGTCAATTGTATAGTTTATGTAAGCAAAACAAATGAAATTCCCGTGAAAGTTTTAGTGAAACGACTTGGAACGAAATGACACAGTCTGTTAACAAAACTGTTGAATAAAAACCCTGTTTACAGTGCTCTGTCATATCTTACACTGATTTACCTAGCAAGGGTTCTTATTAGATCTAATGTGCACAACTTACTTACAATGAGCGTTTTGATTACATTTTGTACATTGTTAATCAACGTTCCTACATCGTCCGTTATAATTATTATTAACACTAGAGATTATATATATTTCCAATATTCACGAAAATCTGTCTAAATGAAAATTGGGAAAATTACAAAACTGCATTGATAAATGTGTCTACTATGTCAAATTTAATAAAAAAATTCTTAACATTCCCGAAGTAAAATGTTTACCAAATCCTCATGAATCTTGTTAAGAACGCCTTTTAAATGGTATATCTGCTGAGTTTGAAACGGGTTCAGGTCTACGGAAAAAATATGACTGCCAGTAAGCTATGACAATTTCGTTATGCGGGTTGAAACTTTGACCAATTTTGACAATCAGAATAATTGTACTAATGATATTTCAACTGAATTTGAAATTGATTATATCCGTTCCAAAATACTACTTAAGGTGAAAGTAGTGTAGGGAGGGATTGTTTAGAAGTTACTCTTCTTGATCGTTCGGTTCATCCAAAGTGTTAACATGTTTTTGTTTTAATAATACCATGGGGTAAAAATTTGCCCCTTTCCGAGGGTTACTTGCATTATATGTATGGAGCAACCACTTAAAAATGTGTTCTCTGAAACCGCAAGGCCAAGATGTTTAGTTTTAGCAGGTATAATTTTATTGTGGTACTCTACTAACTTTTTTTAATTATAAATAATGAAGACATATTTGTAAGAGTTTACCTTTTTTTAAATTTTCTCTCAAAACGTTAGGGTAGGGATTTTTTTTTACAATCGTATACTGGTCCTGTAACAACTTTGTTAAAATTATCCCTCTTGGGTTAAAATTGAGCCAGCCCTATGGGATACTTATTCCAATTATATGCGTTAGTGAAAACTTTGAAAAACAATTCTGAAGCAGCAGGGCCCAAAGGCTTGTTATTGTAGTTCACTTCTACAGTTGTTCAAATCATACCCCTGGGGTCAGAACTTGCCACATCCAGGGACTCAAATTATTTATAAAGACTTGCATAGTAAATATCGATAACTTCAAAAATAGTTTTCTTTGAAACCGCAAGGGTAAGGGGTTTGCTATTTGGTGTGTTACTTGAAATTATTTTCCTCTTTTCTTCGTATAAGTTTTCTCAAATCATGTGGCTGGGTTCAAAACTAACAACAAAGGAATCATCTTTGAATTATGACAAAATCACGTTTCGCGAAATCAAAATGTCCGCACTTTTTAACATCCGAAAAATAAGCCACTCATCATTCTACACAAACACATCGACAAAACAAAACAATCTTAAATTATTTATTTTGATTCCTGGTCGCAGTGCTTGCGAGAAGCAATACGGGAATCCTCGAACTCTGTAACAACCCGATCTTGTCGTTTTTTACTAAGATATTTTCGATTAAAAACCTAGCTTCCGCTGAACTGTCTCTAATCACAATAAACATCATCACAATACCTGTAAATGTAATTGTTTACCCAATGCACGTTTTACGGTCCCAAGATGGGAACTATTGTGAATCAGGTGTGCGTAAATAACACCATGTCACTATCAATCAATAATTAAAGGGGATTTGTGGAGGTTTGATGGCTTTATTATATTATGTTAAATAGTATGGGGAACGTGTATAAAGCAATGGATTATCTTATGTTTAATGTTATGGCGAACGTGTATAAAGCCCAACGAGCAAGCATATATAAATGCAATATAGAACATACTATTGTTTATAACTTACAATAATTAACTTAAATATTACTGACTTTTGTTATATAATTTTGCAATATGAGATAACAAATGACAACAAACATTGAACAACAGTCACTTTGAACTTCGATCTGAAACCAAACGCGAAAGGGAATTTATCACTTAATGGTTAAGATGTGTCATTAACCGAAAAATACGGTATAAAAAGTGTCATAATGTTTTAACTTCCTGAAGAATAGTCAGACTCCACAATTTCAGGAAAAGGGAGTCCAAAAACTCCTTATTCACAATATTTAGTGTCGAGCACTGATTTATGAGTAGGTGTTCATTTTGTAATAATATTGGGTATTACTTTAATTTATGAAAAAAAGGGTTTTAGAAGCCGATTTTAGTGAGATCTTTAAAAAGTTCGTTCTTAGAAAATGACGTACGTATCGCACTGATACGCTAAAATGAAAGAACATCCAGGTAATGTTCAGCCGAGTAGACAAACATTTTAGTTGTAAATAAAAGCTGTGTTAACTTAACCCACTTGTTAAAGTGTGCTTACAAATAGATTTTTTGGAATGTTTGCCAAAAAGTCTTCTGATTCATTTACAGTATTTACCATTACAAAAACTTTATATATTAAGAGTAATACAACATGATTATTATATCAAGAAACAAGTTGACTGTTTTTTTGCCTCCAGCTTTGTTAGAATCGGAGCAAAATGTAATGTGCTGCCACTGAGCCAGTTATTCAGGCCTTGAAAAATAAGAGCAAACACTATGCTAGTAATACCAATCTTGTTCAAACCATCCAATAGTACAAACCTTTATTATTATTATAGCAAAACTATAAGTTTGATCTGAATTTTCTCAACTATGACTGATATTTCACTTTATTGTTAATAAATTAAAGTCCATTAAAAAATAATTGTTACTCTGTAAATCTATGAACAATGCATTTAAAATATAAATGCCTTACCTTGCATAAACAAAATTAAATAATTGTTTTAAGAGTTGAAACATTTGTGAACAGTTTATAAATTGAATACAATAAAAATAAGTTCAACAACTTTAAAATAGGGTCAAAGTTCTGATTTACTATTCATAACATATCTTAGTAAGTAAAAGTCAGCATTGTTTTCCATCAATTCGTGTGTTGTACCTTTTTTTAATTGTGAAAAATGTGATGTAAATTCTCAAATTTTTCAAACGCTTATTGTTAAAAGTGCTGGAACCAAAATATAGCTGTTGATGATTCTCTTTTATTATAATTAACATACTTATGCAACCATGTCCATAATCCATTTTGTGAATTTCTGCTTTAAAATTCTGAAAAGAATATATATTTTGCGCTTGAATTTTATCAATATCATAAGTGGAACAAAAGAAACACATTTCCATTTGGTTTTCATTGAAATTATCATAATTAAAGAATCGTTAATAGCCCCCAAACAATAAAAACCAAGGTTTTAATTAATGCATAATTATTAGACAATGCCTATCGCTGGTCTAGAATTTAATGGGACATCAATGAAAATAATTTGCCATAGCCACAGGTAAATTTCTGTAACCAAATAGGCAAAATCAGGATATTGTTTTATTTCTCATCATCAATAATTCTGTAGCTCATTTTTGACTCCAGAATATATTTATAAATCATGCATTTGATTAAGTTTAGTTAAATAGATTAGTATTGATACTCCCTGCTATGCCAGCAAAAGATTTAATGCGGTAGATGTTAAGTAATGTTTAAATTAAATAAATGAGTGAAAAGTCACTAGGGACACACATAAACAACACTCATAGATAACCCGCCTAGATGCACATGCAATAAGGATCATTCCAAATTAGCATCTGTCTTCTGCACAGGCTAATCAGGGATGACACTTTCCGCTTTTATGATATTTACAAAATGAATTTTCTTCTTTGCAAAATCCCGCCAGTTTAGTCAAAATTTTGCACAGGGTAATCTGGTAGTAGAACACTTTACATGTATTGAACCCTGTTTTTCCATGCAAAGGTTAATCTGGAAGAACACTACTCACATGCATTAAACCCTGTTTTCCCAGAGCGGGGCTCATACAATGTATATAGCTGAGTGCTATGTTATCTGGTAGAACATTTTACATGCATTTAATCATGTATTTCCAGAGCTGTGCTCATACACTTTATATAGCTGAGTGCTATGATATCTGGAAGAACACTTTACTCACATGCATTAAACCCTGTTTTCCCAGAGCGGGGCTCATACACTGTATATAGCTGATTGCTATGATATCTGGTAGAACACTTTACATGCATTAAACCCTGTTTTCCCACAGCTGTGCTCATACACTTTATATAGCTGAGTGCTATGATATCTGGTAGAACACTTTACATGCATTAAACCCTGTTTTCCCACAGCTGTGCTCATACATTGTATATAGCTGAGTGCTATGGTATCTGGTAGAACACTTTACATGCATTAAACCCTGTTTTCCCAGAGCTGTGCTCATACACTTTATATAGCTGATTGCTATGATATCAAAATGAAAGCAAATATGAGCCTGATTATGTGGTAAAAATTACTGACAGGGTGCACTTTTCCTACAAAATCTACTTTACTCCAATTATGAATAATGACACTGATATACTTAAAAAAAAAATATTGCATAATCCATGTACCTTCCTGTTCCGAGCTTTGTGTTGATAGCAAAACAAGACATTCCTTTCTTGAAAAGTTGAAGACTCTTCTTTACGTGATGGGTTTTGCCGTACGATAACCCGTGCACATGGCTACAGTCAACACACAAGCATAAATCCACTTTATCCCCTTTTAATGCTCACCAACAATATTAAATTTTGTAAGTGACACGTGTTCTAAACGTTATCCTTCACAGTGGTCAAAACTTTCAAGCATTTGACATTCGTATTTCCAGGAATCGTTTTCTTCATAAATATCAACACTGTCATGCATTAGTTGACGTTTATCATTAACTCAAGTCACATTAATATGAACAATAATAACACTTTATTAATTTTTCTCGTTCAATATAGCAAATTGCTTTTTCTTTAAACGACCCAATCAGTCAGGTACGATGTCGGCCATATTTGTTGTCATTGTATTTAGCTTGCGGATCCTACATTTAGTATTTCATAGCGTATTTATAGAATATTCGTAGTTTTCCGCACATTCCCGGATAACGTTCGAAGTGACGGATATGTACGAAAGAAGGCGATATTGCACGAAGTTCATTAGAGTGCTAATACCTTAAAGTGATATTATGGGCATCTAAAAGTTTATAGGTGTCTATCGCAACCTTTGTTTATTTTTGGTGTTTTCACTTCATATACACTTATATTTGTTAATGCAGCATCAACATACTAAAACAATATCTCGGAAAGAGAAAAATAATGCATTTGAATATCAACCGTACTTTCGTTTGACAACTGATCACGGATGTACAATGTGAACCTAAATATGATTTTAGTGCAGATTCTTTTATACGACACAAAGACACTATTTTGTTTTACGGATCATTTCGGCATACAGGACTGGGTGAGTCACGTAAGATATCGAATATAAAATATATTTTTATAATCAACTGGTAGTATGATGAGTTGCGGATAATTGGTCAGCAACCACATTTTAACTTACTCTGTTGACCTGTTTATTCTTTTCAGCTTAATTCAACAGTAAGACATGCCCATAATATCACTTTAAAAAAATGTACCAGAAAAAATTCTTCTTACTTTCTCCGTAGACACTCGTATATTTTGGCCTAGACCGTCAAGTGAGGAACTTATTCTCGCATGAATATGCAAACAATAATAAAAACTATGTCGTACCCAATGCTTAGCAATTTTGCTTCAATAATATTTTTTACATGTTTTATGACGCTGTCATGTTATATAGTGATGTTCTGTATTTACAATGCGGGTTATTGAGATCTGCGAAGAACTTGTTTGCAGGGACCTATTTGTTTTTTTATAGGTCCACCCTCTTTGATTGCTCATGAATGACCGCCAAGTGGTAAATCGGACTTTTGGTAATTCATTCATTCGTGAATGTTTTGGCAGCCAGCCAATTCTGACTGTCTCAGAAATTTGTATCATTACTATGGCCTTAGGGCTTCGCCCAGGCCAAAAATTGTAGCCTGAATAAGAATTATTCCGTTCAAACATCATAGGATATTATAATTATGGATTTTAGGCTTGATTTATGGAAATTTAACATTTAAACGTTGCGTAAGGTATAACTTATGTGCTATATTTTCATTCGGATAAATAAACTCAAAACGTTTTGCAAAAAGGTAAGAAACAATTTAACAAAACTGATCATAAATTTGGATTATCATAATTTTACACATTTTTTTTGTATTATTAGATTTCATATATATATATATATATATATATATATATATATATATATATATATATATATATATATTTATATTTATATTTATATATAACGCTGCTTACATAATGTATACATTGTAGCCTAAATGTGTTATTATCGTAAGTTTTATTTATTATATGTTAATACAAATTTATTTACAACAATAAATGTTACTGTATTAATCACTATCGTATATTAATTTGACTATGTAACACATATAATATATTGTAAACATACTAATTTGTTATTTGCAATCAATGTATTCAAATTGAATATCATCTAATAGAAAATACTATGTGTATGACATGATCAATGGTTATTAAAACCAAATTAATTACTTATTATTAAATACTAATATTTATATAAAGTATATATTTATTTTACACATTATTTTCCTTGGTAACAGTGTTCAAATGTTATTGGGTGCTCAATCCCATACTTAAAATTCCGTTTGTAAAAATACATATTAAACCCCAATATTTGAAATTGTCCATGTAACGCATCTTTTCTTTGGAAATTTGTCAGCAGTCCCAATAAATGACGTGTGCCTCTTGTACGGCTTCGAAAGCAACTCGGCTCCGAGAGTCACTGAGGACGAATGATACATGATCAACGCAACACCCTCCTGAACCAGTAAATGACTAGAGCTTTTGAAACAGGTATTGTCTCTCTATGCCATAGAAACGGTTAAGGTATTGCAATGTCATGGAAAATGTATGGTATGTCTATGCCATAGGGCGAGGCTTGGTCTTGCAATTCTCTTAGTGTCTGCAACATTGTTTACGTTTAATTGTAGACATATTCATTGTAATGTTCGTAGAGAACACTGTTAAACGGTTACCAGGTTTTAACAATCTGAAATTTGTGTTCCTCAGTTAATAGTGTAAGCCGAAATATCGCATTGTTTACCTCCCAATTCGAATTAACGGTACACACTGCATTCACAAAGTACAATCTATCAAGACCTGGGCTGATAATCGGTTTATTACTTTTTATTTAATTCACGAAAGCAGTTCATTTAAGGTAGTACAACTGTAATGGGCAATATTCCAAAACCAAGTAAAAGTATTATTTTCATAAACTTCATACCATATGTGGTCTTAGTACAACTTTTTAAGGTGGCTTTCCATGCAGAAAAAATCGTGATTTTTTCTGTATGATGACCCGTAATTTGAATTTTCTTCTAAATTAAAATACCCCTGGGGATAAATAAATTCAATAAACTCATATTTTTTAGCATTTTTTAAAACTATGTTTGTATATTTAGTACATGATATGATTGCAGATGATAAAATAATATAAAACAAGACAATTGATTGATAACAATAATGAAAAAAATCTTATTTATTATGTAAGGTCCTTCAAAACTACATGTTCGACCAGTGTCGAAAATCACCCATACACAATTTTCTCTTTTTTTATAAGTAATATGTTATTTCTTTGTAATTTGAGCATTTATATTGTATCAGAGACATGTGATCAGCTTAAATCAAAGTAAACAAACAATTCGCCCGTGTATATTTTGAACAATTCACTAAAATCTAATAGGACTATTAGAATTTTTTTTTCAAGAAATTGAAAACCACATACTGGCATATGGTCAAAGTAAGCAAAATAAACAGTAATTTACCAATTCAGTGAACACCTTCAATGTTCTTACTCTCTTTATACATATTTTAATACATTATGTAGTTATGCTAAATCTGCCAATGTAGGGATGGCGTTGATGAGGTGGGGGTGGGATTGGGGTTGGAGGCATGAGTAGGTCTGAAAAGTGAAAACAAATTACAAAGTTGTATACTAAGTATTTTTTTCTGTTAACCAGGATCTATAACATTGTTAGATTTAAATTATAATGACTACTTACCTACAAAGCTTGTTTTCATTTAACAACAATGTACAAACAAAAATATTAATGCAAAAATTCATAACGAAACTAAAAAAGCATATACTTATAAGTTCCTTTGACATGGACAGGGCTTTCTACACAATAATATCCTGCAGTTAGTTACAAATACTCAAGCAAATTAGGTGAAACTTGGCATGTATATAAAATGCAATGTACGGATTAAGTTCAGCCCTTCATTTTTCACCTTATGAAATCGATCAGGTCACTGTTACTAAAAATAGAAAAAGAAATATAAAAAAAATACGATAGCTCAAAAAGTACTAAGGGTGCTTTGATGAAATTTTATGCACTTTCAAAGGGCATTATGGAGATTATGCAGTACCATATTTATTACCTTAGTTGAACTCATTGTTACTTAAAAATAAATAAAGAAATGCACACAATCTGACTCCCATAATTACTGAAAAACTACTGAAGGTACTGAAATAAAACATGTAATAGAAATTTTCTTTCAAACCATTCGTTATAGTACTTACATATTCTTAGAACAACTTCATGTAATACTTTTTTAGAATAAGTGACTCAAGGCAAGCCTTCAGCATTTTTTTAAATGAAAACATCACGAATTGCATCCTCTCCACCACTGTTATTAAGCATTGTCAAATACACAAGTTTTAGCCCTGACCTAGTCATATTTTCAGCTATAGGCATTTTCATTACACTTCATGAAATGAGCCGTTTGAGTGACCTCAATGTTAGACAGTTCTGGGCTTTAGCACTGTTGAAAGCAATTTTTTGGGCACAACCAATGGGGAAAAGCTGTGGGTCATTAGATTTTTTGAAGACAAACTCACAAATTGGAGCAACTTTCTTACTGCTGCAATATAATCGTGTGCATTGTATGTTTCACCAAGGAATTGTAAAACTAAATCAACTTGCTTCAAGGACTGCTTTAGATATAATTTTCTGAATATTGATAGAGAATCGATAAAAGCAGAGTTATACAAAAAATCAATTGCACTTACATTTACCAAGATCGAAACAAAACTTGTTAAATCAAAACGACGACCATTATGAACAACTAAGCACACATTTTGAAACTTTTCAAGCCAATGTATAATTCTTTCGACAACCACTGATATTGACACTGGCTGCACAACTTATCCAATTAATGTCATTGTCCCATCAGTCATTGAAATGTCTGTAACTTGTAAAGCATCTTGACTTATTGGAACAGTAGGCACGACGTATGTCGGGAACTGACTACCAGACTGGACATCCACTGATTCATATGACTAACCTGCGGGAGTTCACTTCCTTCAACTGAAAACATAGTTGACATTGCAATCTAGTAAAATATTGATATGCAATTTCACATTTATAATGCAACTTAACATAATATATTGGAATTTTATTAGGTTAATAATCATACTGCTTATCTTCCAGCCATAAAAGTGTGAACTGCTGATCTACCAGCTATGCAATTTGTTTATAGGATAACAAAATCATGATGTTTTTAAGAAGATTATTGTTATTTTTGACATATCATTTTGGATATTATTCTAGAATTGGGAAAATGTTTAGCTAATTGGGCGAAAATACTTGTATTTTGAATTAGGAATGGGTCAGACATTCTGACCCGCAGGATTTGTATAAAAAGGCCTGCCAAATGTTGCCTAACTTACACTTGTGGGATTTGCGGTCAACTTAGATAATTGGTTTTACACATTTTATATAGTTTGATGTTTTCCATGTAATGTCATGATGTAAAAAATGTATTGTTACCGCTGATAATCCAAATAATAGATTCTTACGTCATTTCATTTAAGATATCATCACTAGCTGCAATCTTAGCTGATTCAGTCGGAACTTGCTCTATCACCTCACCAGCTGGCTGTTCCATAATTTTTAAGTTGGTGTCCAATATTGTTTTGAGGTTTAACGTGGACAGCATATTGTTTACACGGGATGGTCCACAAAGGTTGTCCACCATTGTTAAATGCAGAAACAAATAAAGCTAAAGTAAAGATACAAGTAAGTACAAGATCTAAAAAAAACAATATACATTAACTACTGGTTACTGTATCTCGATGTTTACAGTAAAGAAAATATAGACCATAATATAGTCATAATAATGCCTGTAATTTATATCTTTGATAATTACAAAGTTGTATACTAAGTATTTTTTTCTGTTAACCAGGATCTATAACATTGTTAGATTTAAATTATAATGACTACCTACCTAAAAAGCTTGTTTTCATTTAACAACAATGTACAAACAAAAATATTAATGCAAAAATTCATAACGAAACTAAAAAAGCATATACTTATAAGTTCCTTTGACATCGACAGGGCTTTCTACACAATAATATCCTGCAGTTAGTTACAAATACTCAAGCAAATTAGGTGAAACTTGGCATGTATATAAAATGCAATGTAGGGATTAAGTTCAGCCCTTCATTTTTCACCTTATGAAATCGATCAGGTCACTGTTACTAAAAATAGAAAAAATATATATAAAAAATACGATAGCTCAAAAAGTACTAAGGGTGCTTTGATGAAATTTTTTGCACTTTCAAAGGGCATTATGGAGATTATGCAGTACCATATTTATTACCTTAGTTGAACTCATTGTTACTTAAAAATAAATAAAGAAATGCACACAATCTGACTCCCATAATTACTGAAAAACTACTGAAGGTACTGAAATAAAACATGTAATAGAAATTTTCTTTCAAACCATTCGTTATAGTACTTACATATTCTTAGAACAACTTCATGTAATACTTTTTTAGAATAAGTGACTCAAGGCAAGCCTTCAGCATTTTTTTAAATGAAAACATCACGAATTGCATCCTCTCCACCACTGTTATTAAGCATTGTCAAATACACAAGTTTTAGCCCTGACCTAGTCATATTTTCAGCTATAGGCATTTTCATTACACTTCATGAAATGAGCCGTTTGAGTGACCTCAATGTTAGACAGTTCTGGGCTTTAGCACTGTTGAAAGCAATTTTTTGGGCACAACCAATGGGGAAAAGCTGTGGGTCATTAGATTTTTTGAAGACAAACTCACAAATTGGAGCAACTTTCTTACTGCTGCAATATAATCGTGTGCATTGTATGTTTCACCAAGGAATTGTAAAACTAAATCAACTTGCTTCAAGGACTGCTTTAGATATAATTTTCTGAATATTGATAGAGAATCGATAAAAGCAGAGTTATACAAAAAATCAATTGCACTTACATTTACCAAGATCGAAACAAAACTTGTTAAATCAAAACGACGACCATTATGAACAACTAAGCACACATTTTGAAACTTTTCAAGCCAATGTATAATTCTTTCGACAACCACTGATATTGACACTGGCTGCACAACTTATCCAATTAATGTCATTGTCCCATCAGTCATTGAAATGTCTGTAACTTGTAAAGCATCTTGACTTATTGGAACAGTAGGCACGACGTATGTCGGGAACTGACTACCAGACTGGACATCCACTGATTCATATGACTAACCTGCGGGAGTTCACTTCCTTCAACTGAAAACATAGTTGACATTGCAATCTAGTAAAATATTGATATGCAATTTCACATTTATAATGCAACTTAACATAATATATTGGAATTTTATTAGGTTAATAATCATACTGCTTATCTTCCAGCCATAAAAGTGTGAACTGCTGATCTACCAGCTATGCAATTTGTTTATAGGATAACAAAATCATGATGTTTTTAAGAAGATTATTGTTATTTTTGACATATCATTTTGGATATTATTCTAGAATTGGGAAAATGTTTAGCTAATTGGGCGAAAATACTTGTATTTTGAATTAGGAATGGGTCAGACATTCTGACCCGCAGGATTTGTATAAAAAGGCCTGCCAAATGTTGCCTAACTTACACTTGTGGGATTTGCGGTCAACTTAGATAATTGGTTTTACACATTTTATATAGTTTGATGTTTTCCATGTAATGTCATGATGTAAAAAATGTATTGTTACCGCTGATAATCCAAATAATAGATTCTTACGTCATTTCATTTAAGATATCATCACTAGCTGCAATCTTAGCTGATTCAGTCGGAACTTGCTCTATCACCTCACCAGCTGGCTGTTCCATAATTTTTAAGTTGGTGTCCAATATTGTTTTGAGGTTTAACGTGGACAGCATATTGTTTACACGGGATGGTCCACAAAGGTTGTCCACCATTGTTAAATGCAGAAACAAATAAAGCTAAAGTAAAGATACAAGTAAGTACAAGATCTAAAAAAAACAATATACATTAACTACTGGTTACTGTATCTCGATGTTTACAGTAAAGAAAATATAGACCATAATATAGTCATAATAATGCCTGTAATTTATATCTTTGATAATTACAAAGTTGTATACTAAGTATTTTTTTCTGTTAACCAGGATCTATAACATTGTTAGATTTAAATTATAATGACTACCTACCTAAAAAGCTTGTTTTCATTTAACAACAATGTACAAACAAAAATATTAATGCAAAAATTCATAACGAAACTAAAAAAGCATATACTTATAAGTTCCTTTGACATCGACAGGGCTTTCTACACAATAATATCCTGCAGTTAGTTACAAATACTCAAGCAAATTAGGTGAAACTTGGCATGTATATAAAATGCAATGTAGGGATTAAGTTCAGCCCTTCATTTTTCACCTTATGAAATCGATCAGGTCACTGTTACTAAAAATAGAAAAAATATATATAAAAAATACGATAGCTCAAAAAGTACTAAGGGTGCTTTGATGAAATTTTTTGCACTTTCAAAGGGCATTATGGAGATTATGCAGTACCATATTTATTACCTTAGTTGAACTCATTGTTACTTAAAAATAAATAAAGAAATGCACACAATCTGACTCCCATAATTACTGAAAAACTACTGAAGGTACTGAAATAAAACATGTAATAGAAATTTTCTTTCAAACCATTCGTTATAGTACTTACATATTCTTAGAACAACTTCATGTAATACTTTTTTAGAATAAGTGACTCAAGGCAAGCCTTCAGCATTTTTTAAAATGAAAACATCACGAATTGCATCCTCTCCACCACTGTTATTAAGCATTGTCAAATACACAAGTTTTAGCCCTGACCTAGTCATATTTTCAGCTATAGGCATTTTCATTACACTTCATGAAATGAGCCGTTTGAGTGACCTCAATGTTAGACAGTTCTGGGCTTTAGCACTGTTGAAAGCAATTTTTTGGGCACAGCCAATGGGGAAAAGCTGTGGGTCATTAGATCTTTTGAAGACAAACTCACAAATTGGAGCAACTTTCTTACTGCTGCCACATCTGCAATATCATCGTGTGCATTGTATGTTTCACCAAGGAATTGTAAAACTAAATCAACTTGCTTCAAGGACTGCTTTAGATATAATTTTCTGAATATTGATAGAGAATCGATAAAAGCAGAGTTATACAAAAAATCAATTGCACTTACATTTACCAAGATCGAAACAAAACTTGTTAAATCAAAACGACGACCATTATGAACAACTAAGCACACATTTTGAAACTTTTCAAGCCAATGTATAATTCTTTCGACAACCACTGATATTGACACTGGCTGCACAACTTATCCAATTTATGTCATTGTCCCATCAGTCATTGAAATGTCTGTAACTTGTAAAGCATCTTGACTTATGGGAACAGTAGGCGTGACGTATGTTGGGAACTGACTACCAGACTGGACATCCACTGATGCATATGACTAACCTGCGGGAGTTCACTTCCTTCAACTGAAAACATAGTTGACATTGCAATCTAGTAAAATATTGATATGCAATTTCACATTTATAAT
The DNA here is from genome assembly GCF_020536995.1 of Dreissena polymorpha. Lineage (NCBI taxonomy): Eukaryota > Metazoa > Mollusca > Bivalvia > Myida > Dreissenidae > Dreissena > Dreissena polymorpha. The sequence goes on along the minus strand of NC_068355.1, from coordinate 128,491,151 downwards.
GCAACTTAACATAATATATTGGAATTTTATTAGGTTAATAATCATACTGCTTATCTTCCAGCCATAAAAGTGTGAACTGCTGATCTACCAGCTATGCAATTTGTTTATAGGAGAACAAAATCATGATGTTTTTAAGAAGATTATTGTTATTTTCGACATATCATTTTGGATATTATTCTAGAATTGGGAAAATGTTTAGCTAATTGGGCGAAAATACTTGTATTTTGAATAAGGAATGGGTCAGACATTCTGACCCGCAGGATTTGTATAAAAAGGCCTGCCAAATGTTGCCTAACTTACACTTGTGGGATTTGCGGTCAACTTAGATAATTGGTTTTACACATTTTATATAGTTTGATGTTTTCCATGTTATGTCATGATGTAAAAAATGTATTGTTACCGCTGATAATCCAAATAATAGATTCTTACGTCATTTCATTTAAGATATCATCACTAGCTGCAATCTTAGCTGATTCAGTCGGAACTTGCTCTATCACCTCACCAGCTGGCTGTTCCATAATTTTTAAGTTGGTGTCCAATATTGTTTTGAGGTTTAACGTGGACAGCATATTGTTTACACGGGATGGTCCACAAAGGTTGTCCACCATTGTTAAATGCAGAAACAAATAAAGCTAAAGTAAAGATACAAGAAAGTACAAGATCTAAAAAAAAACAATATACATTAACTACTGGTTACTGTATCTCGATGTTTACAGTAAAGAAAATATAGACCATAATATAGTCATAATAATGCCTGTAATTTATATCTTTGAACTAAATGTCTATATAAATGATTACCGTATGTGTATTTTATATAAACGTTCTGATCATATATCTGTTACCTTACCTGTTCCAAGTTTTGTGTTGACAACAAAGAATGGTATTCCACTTTTTCAGGTCCATTTTTCCAATTGTCTTTGACTGTGTAGGTTTTACCATACGCTGCAGTGTTTACCAACTGGCAGTCAATGTTGCTACACTCTAAGTACAGATACCCTCACAGTACTTTCTGTAATTCACCTTTTATGAATTTTTATGTCAGTGGAACAGGTCAAAGTCCACATGCAGAACAATACATTAAACTATTCAGCATCACGTCCCATTCCACTAACCGCCGACCTATTTTCCACGATTCCGTCCATAAAGGTGTGCAATCAATATTTTGTTTAGACCCAGTATATGAATGACACAACGACCTTTTTTTGCTTCTTCTATTTTACTTGTTAACCGTTTTTGTTTTGTTACAATTCACGATTGTTTTTTTTATGTTGTCGGGAAAATATATTACTTCCGGTTCATTTTTTACACAATTTTCAAAGAAAAATCTATTTTGACGTCCCAATATATTGAACTATGCATATCAGCGATTTAATAAAATATGGAATTATATAAAACATGTTTGTATTTAAGATTTATACTTTGTAAATATAAACCGAACAAAACGGATACCTCACGAATTCAGTTACGGTATTTACCGACATTAGCCGATGTCAACCGATCTTACAAAAAACGCGGGAAATGATTACAGTTGTACTACCTTAATTACACAGATGGAAAGTTTTGATATGATTAACACCGAAGTAAATTAATGGAAGTAACGATGAAGAATAATGCAGAGTTATATTAATAATTATATTAACATAAATTACGTGGTATGGCGCCGAGTTTGATACGAACTGTGCTCGAACAAGTCAAATCTTAGCGCTAAGATTGAAATATGTTTGTTATATGTTAAATATGAAAGGACGCGTGTAATTTAATCATGACGTTTACACGAAAAACAAATACATTTTAAAATTATGCTTATGTGAACGCATGTTCTGTGTAAATTGGGTTTGTCATATTCATCACTCATGTGTAACAAATTGAAATACATCTTTCATGTTTTTAATGTTCGCAATACAACCAGTAAGGCATAAGTATGCATGTGGATCAAAGACGACCACAATGGACCTCGTTCTGGGAAAACAGAGATTAATACATGTGCGAAAAGGCTTGCCCAAGATAAGCCTGTGAACTCTTTACATCATAATTGGGAACAATTTCCCATTTTAGTGTACTTTTCGTTTAAAGATACAGTCAAGTTACCATTACCGGATCATTACCCATAGCGGATCACTTTGATGTTCAAGACTGCGTATCGCGATAACAAGTTGACATTTTAAGATATTTTGCACACAGCATCTTCAAGGCCTGTTCTTTAAAACGCATTGATTGAGTCGTAATCGGAGCTCCTATATGTCAAACATGTCGGTATGTTTTGCTTACACGTATATACGACTTTGTTGACTTCCGCCTCGTTTCCAAATCGAGGTTGAACATATTTCGCAACAACATGCTAAAACTCTGTTGGAAAGTAAGAAGTTTACACATTAATTTAAAGGCCATTTAGTAGTCTTTCAGCCTGCAAAAGTCTAGTTCAGTTTTGATATGTGTTTTTGATTTTTGCAACACCTTCAATGAAAAGAAGAATAAGGGCAATAACGGATCAAGCGTGATAATATATGCATATTGATAATATATTATATTTAAATATATGCAAATCTGGCTGATTCTTACAATACGTAATCTTAATGTTTTATTTATGTTCCATGTTAAATATCGATGATTAGATATGGTTCAAACGATTTACATGGTTTATAAGATGCCCATATCTTTTCGATCTATTTAGGATTTTCAACAGATAATTCACACAAAAACACTATCCGTAAAGTGTAGATACAAGATCACATATAGAAAACAATTAATAACAAAAAAATTGAATATAATTTATAACTGGCAATGTAACTTGGTCATTGTAAACAACACAGTTCATGTTTCGACAGTTCAAATAGCGTGTTAGATGCCCTCTTGAATGGTTTCGAACACGTGATCCGTTATGGCTACAACTGATCCGTTAATGCTTAAATTATGCGGCAAAAAAGGTTATCACAAATACAGTTTGCCTGCGTTTTAAAATAAGACTATGTGCTGAATCAGAAAGCAAAGGTTATATTTAATCAAACTGGTATAACAAAAGTCTCAAAACATTTATTGCTTTTCACCAGAACAACTTTATTACGCTACTGATCCGGTAATGGTAACTTGACTGTATCTCTTCTTGGCGAAAATCCAGTTGAGCCGGAAAGTGTCGTCCGGACCGCACATGCTAATCAAGGTTCGAAACATAACGCGAATGAATTAAATCCCGTTTTAAAAAAGAGGCTCAATAATAATCAGCGGATGTTTTGAAAACATCAAACTCATCAAACACGATATCCATCTGTAAAAAACTTGCAAAATATGTCAATAAAATAATACACGCATTAGAAAATAAGAAGTACAAGTAAAAGTATGGACAATGTTTGAAACTTATTTACTGAACAGTCCGAGGAATAAAAACAGAAACTTGAGCAATCGGATAAGCAAATGAAAACGTTTAATGACAAAGCTTCACGTTTAAAAATGCCATCAAAAAGACCAAACAAATCCGTTTCAGATCGACGAACAAATGAGACATTAAAAATTCCCACTCTTAAAGACAACATGTTATTCCATGTCATCAAAGATTTATCAAATGCAGAAAAGAGTGAAGAAGTCATTGAACAATGTTGATCAACCAACTGGTCGGATCCAAGCTTCTAATGAAAGAACAAAACGGCTGCTGTCGTGAAATAAAAAAAAAACAATGGGAAGTTAAAAGTGATTTCATAAAATGTCAAATGACTTGTGCGAAAAATTCAATGATATTGACTTTCTAGAATATATTTATCAATGAGACATTTGGAGACAATGGAGTTGAAAATGGCCGACGGATTGTATTTATATTTATTATAAAAGCAATTTTAAATAAAAAGCATTGATTGTAAAAGTAAACGCTTTTGGCATAGTATTTTAATTAGATAGAACATGTATTGGTTGTGCTTACATTTTACCAAGTAAGTCAAAAGTCTTAAGTGATCCTGTTTTCATTTTTCCGAAGACAATGGGTGTAAAATAGAACAATGTTGCGTCATAAGATATACTTTTATTACAGAAGCATTATATTCAAGAAATTGTGTTGTATCCGATATAGGGTGGGTAATAACACTTTCACCTCGCAACGAGGTCTTAGCTTAACCGACTTCACTACGACACGTTTCATGGGAATTTCATTAAATACTTGATAGGACCAAATTCTCGGATCATGTTGCAATGTATTTTGGTTGTCTCGCGGTAAACAATAATAAAAGTACACAGCACAAACGAAACAAATCAAGGCAAATACAATATAATATTTAATAATGACAAAACAAAACAAATGTATGTGTCAATATATGAAAATATACAAGTATTTAAAAATCAAAATGACACTTTCACGCAATATCAATATGAAAATAGTGTTTATGTAATTGGCAAAGTATTAAAACTAATTAACAATACAGAAAGCATCAAAACGTTAAATAAATGTTTGATAAAACTTATACAACAGCAAAATGAAATTTACTAAACGCACATAAAGCACTTTAACAAGAATACATCCAATACAAACAGGCGAAAATGTATACATTATAGAACAACATACAATGATATTTGTATAAAAACAATGCGATTATTGGAAATATTTCTAGAAAACATTCAAACACCTTTTGGAAAACACTAACACATTATATAAACTTATTTAAATACGGGTCAATACAATTGAATGAAATGCTCATTTTAATGACTTAATAGAACATGATTCCTTTCATAAAATATGTACTAAATTACGTAAACATAATTTCAATACACAACAAACCGATAATGACCAGTTATGTTTTACATTCAAGTTGTTTACAAATAAGGAAAATGCGCAGTCGACAGTATATTTATACTTAAAAGTAAAATCAACAAGGCTTTAAACATTAGTCTAAACTTATTTTTAATGTGTTTAGATTATGCTTAATGCTATGACAATAAACATCGATCAATTCCGTGGCAAACGTTTATGTCCAAATAAATAAGCTCTAAATTGGTTTTCGCAAGTAAAGCACTGTATTCTTCATTTAAATCAGCAGTAACATTAAAGAATAAAACATCTGAGTACATAAATATATACTCTGGCGTAAAATAAGCCGATCATTGCTCAAGCAACCTGTCTATGATGTTCGTTAATGTTATTATTTAAAATATTAACTCTAATATTGAAAGTACCATAACGATCACGGTTATAAAATGGTATTATCCTATGATGATCAAGTCATATTTGAAGTTCTTTCATATAATTCAAATACTATTAAATTACATGGAAAAATAGTGTAATTAATACAAATTAAAAATCAATATAAGTAAAACAAAAGTTGTTACTTTCGATAAGCGACCTTTAAGTTTTAATGTTAATTTCTATGGTGAACCGTTGGAAAACGCTTTAACCTTCTAACTTTTTGGCGTTACTTTATCTAAAAATACATATACTTAAATAACTAAATTGATGCACAACTAACCAAATCTCAAATTATTAAAATGTCGTGTCAAATACTCAATACTTTAAATCGTTATGTTTTCACGTTAAAAGAATCTTACAGTTCCAAACTAGACGAAGTCATCATTACTGAATGTTCGAAGAATATAATTTGTATTTAGTTATTTCTTCTGATGTCGCTTATTTAATGTATAACGCTTTCAGTTTTACAAATTTAGCAAAGAGGATTGTTATCGTATATTGTTAATGCCGTTCGAAATTTCGTAACTCAATAAGTTATCTTACCAACACGAGGTTAAATTTGTTAAGTAAGCTTTTTTATATAAAACAATTAACTGACAAGTAAATATATTTAATTAGTTATAAAATTAACTTGAAACATTAAAAATACATAATTCGTGGACACTGAATTGTTACAAATGAACACATATAACGAAGCAAACAGATGTAAGGCACATATAATACAATAACAAAAATTGCTAAACCATTAAACAATTAAACATACATGTATGTTTCCATAGCTATGGTATTCATTGCTCGGCGTGCAATATATTTAACATTCGCGAACTCACAAATGACATATAATCCGTGTCCAGTATAGAATCATCCATCAAATGCTTGTATTTGTATGTAATATTTATGACCACATTTTCTGCAAATTTGCGTATGTGTTCGCATCATCTAGAGCAATGCAGTCTGCACAAAACTTGAACTGCTCCTAGAACATACACATTGTTAAACTTCAAATCATTTTACAATCGAAACACACACTGCCTCGTGTTAATATGCCAAAGTACAATACAGCTACAACACAGTTGCGAATGCGACGTAATGAGACGATTTAGTTCATACCCAAACTAACAGTTGCGGGGCCTGTCATATGGGGTTATCCGTCCGGTCAGTCCGGTCAGTCTGTCAGAGATCTAAGTACGGAAAATTGAGTATTTCTCTGCTGTACGTGTATTATGTGTACTAAAATACGATACGAAACTTACGAAGGTGGGTAAAATCTGTTTTCTCCTCAGCCTCATGTGCCTGACGACCCGTGGTATGCTAACCTCACCATCAATGTCCACGTGTTCCAGAAGCGTCCATATGATCACAAACAGACCGCTTTTGTCGGTGCCATTACTATTTATACATGATATGTAAAGGCGTTTAATGAGTAGTTGATCTGACGGGAAGAATTCATAACTGCATATATTCATTATTTTACATATTTAAATATTCATCCTAGCAGTCAGTTTAAACATCTCAAAATGATTGATGGATATATTCTCGCTTTACTTATAATTATATCCTGTCTGCTGAAAATACTTAGTTTGAAGCTGAAAATTCAATATAATAAATTTGAGAATTGTATTAAGAATAAAAATACAATCTATGATGGGCAGTTCTAGAAATTAAAAAAACAACATAACATATAATTTAATTCTTGAAGTTTTCAGAATTTCAGCTGCATGTGTGTATTAACTACATTGATGCAAACTGATATAATATTGCATCTAAGGAATAAATTACTCCCCCATCCCAGTACATTGTCTTTTTATGTAAACCGTGTAAAACGCATGCAAAGAAGACGGATGCTTTCGTATGCTACATGTCGATATATTTTGACCACGTTTAAATAGACAAAGAACATTATAATTTGTACTTTCAAAATGTCAGTTGTTTATTTTTTACACTTTCCAAAGGTAGTAATGAATAAAGGTTCCATATTGAAAACCAATATACAAATTCATATTATACATAATTTAATGCAGTGTTAGGGTAAATTTAAATGGGTAAAACATGGATAAATTAATTAACTTACAGGCATTGGACTAGGATAGGTGCTTCACTTCTTGTTACATTTCGAACGTGGCGCAACAAATCCATAAATGATCGAGGACTCTGGGGGAGTGCCATTGTTTGCGACCAACCTGTGTACACTATCTGGGAAAATCTGTGTGCCTGTAAAGACAACATTGCGTAGCATTATTGCAAGCAAAACAGCGGTCATAAAACGGTACGATAAACGCCCCAAAATCTAAAACAATTCCGGCCTTTAACACGTACACCCATAGTTAGCAATACGCAATTAAATATACATAAACACGTTTTATTGTAGTATATAAATTACCAATTGTTGTTTGAAAATGAGACGGACATTACCTTTTGATTAAGATTAAGGTCAAACGATCTTGTATAAAAGTCTGATCCGTCTGTCGGTTCACAAAATACACCAGTCAATCTTATACCAGAAATCGACTTGGTTTCGTTTTCGCCTGGAAAATATTTTTCTTCCTGCAAATAAATTAGATATTCTCAATACGCATGACATTCGGCATGTTTTATTTACATGTTTAAAACGGTATTGCTTTAAATTGACCGTTCCCAGCTAGGATCGTGTGTTTGATGGAAAACAAGAATTGGTTTTCTGCTATTCTTTCTGCAGTTTCATTATATAACCAAAATACACACATATACTTTAATTGATTGCAGTTTTGTAAAAGTCTTATAAAGTTGCTTCTGTTACTCAATATCTTCCAATGGGCATAAAGAAATAATATCAATCAGTTCCACCCGTCATAAATCGAGTTTACTCGCATCATACAAGACCATACATATTTTGTTCACCTCAGACATTGAATCATCAAAGGAAACAATAAGCTCAATTTCCCTTTCACATATCAGTCTACAGAAGTCCACAAATGTGTGTTCTAGAGGAGCTTGTGTGATGATGAATCTTGTCGGCAGCTTGAAACTCTGAAGCAAATCAAAGCATTAATATTCCATTTATCTAAACGCTTTTATTAACTGCGGTTGAAAACGTCTTAATTAATATTTGCAACACAGAAATATAAGGAACGCACGTTGGACCTTTCTGAAATTAACACAGTCACATCATTGCTTACCAAATTATAAATATGGTTGCTTATATTTATCAGACCGTTGTGGATTTAACAATTGCACTTGCCAATCATGTTCCATGACGTTTTCTACTATCGCCTAGGTGACCGTGGTTGAACATGGTCTTTCAACCATCTCGGTAGTTGCTTGTTATGTTAATTTCATTAACTACATGCACTTAATATGTGTTATTTTAATATTTCAGATTTGTTTCCAAGTTCAACTAAGAACATATTAAAATGTCATATCAAACTTAATAAACTGGGTGTACTCTATATTAACTTGGTGGTATATACAGACCAAACCCATAACATCACTACTGTCATAAGCAGTATGTTACAATATATCAGTGCACTTGTAAAACATGTTTAAATGGCAACGTGGTTTATAAATTTCGTTGCAAACGTCGCTAAAAATGAAATCAAGACACGTGAACTAATAACAAGACATGAGTTTTAAATGCATGTTTCGAAAAAAAAACATGTTTAATATTGATATTATTTCATAGCATACAAAACACGTTCTTTGAATATTGGCGAACCAAATTCAAGTTATGACCAGTCGTAGTCAATCAATATTTGAACACCATCCGTAATTGCCATGTTTTTATATTACTTTCATATCTATTTAATTGCAAAGATGTATATAATTGTGACTGTTGTAATAAAATACAATTTTGAATCAAGTAATATTTAAGGTAGCGCACCCCTAATTGGCACATATTCAATTATAATCTAATTAATTATTTTCTTAATCAGCATCATTTCACTGAACTACATGCAAATTTGTAGGTAGGCTTTCCATGCGTTTTAAAAAAAAATATACCGATTTTTTCAATTCCACCCCCACGCTCGGCTTTTGTCCATTTTATTTTTACCCCTGGGGTATATAAAAGTTCCATAATTCATTCAAATTTCTAAATATGGGCATGCAGTTGATTTGTACAGATGCAGTAAACGTGTTTAAAGTTGAAACAAGATGAAATAAGTATTCTTATACAGACATTTATTTTTTACAAATTTTTATCTATGGAAGAGCGCCATGAAATGTAAGTGATTCGAAATCAACAAAAAACAAGACACTTATAAATTGTCTGCGTTATTGATCAAATGTTAAGATATTTGTTGGTTTTCCTTTTTTAGAATCTGTTCTGAGAAGGCAAGAGCTGGGCATCATACAAGCCATTCTATCCAGCAAAACTGACAGTTTTTACAGATATCAACAAAGGAGGGATTCCTGAACTATCAAAGTTTCCAAGCTATACACAGAGTTATTATCTGTGGTGATCTTTATTGGTTCTGTTTGTTTACTTGGATGGAACATGTGTGAACTTTTATGGAACTTTGAAAAGTCTATATATGTCTATCTATAAACAAAAACCATCTATGGTATAATAAGATCAGATGTGCAAACAATGTCAAAGGGTTGTTAAATTAACAATTTGAAGGCAATTATGCTGAAAAAATATGAAAGTTGCCATGCAAATTTTGTCTGTATATCGACAAGTGTCTGCCGATAGTTGTCAAACTAGTTATACAAAACTTACCACAAGTATGTAAAAGCACTAAGTACCTGTGATCATTTTTAGTAAGATAGTGTAATTCTAAACAGTAGCAAATACCTTGTTTAGTAAATGCATAATGCAATTAATATGATTTCCATTCTATTGTGTAATTAATAAATTGGTTGTTACTTGTCAATCCATGATAAATGTTTTATGGCTAGTACAAAACCAGCAATGTTAATTTTGTAAAAGGTAATACAATACCACCACTTTGTAATTTTATATACGTTAATATTCTTGAAATGTAGGTTGATAACAGTGTTTTAGTTTTTAACCAGGTTTTCCGAAGGAAAAAACTGGTTATTAGATTGGCGAATGCGGGCGGGCTGGCTGGCTGGCTGGCTGGCTGGCTGGCTGGCTGGCTGGCTGGCGGGCTGGCGGGCGGGCGGAACAAGCTTGTCCGGGCCATAACTATGTCGTTCATTGTCAGATTTTAAAATCATTTGGCACATTTGTTCACCATCATTGGATGGTGTGTCGCGCGAAATAATTACGTCGATATCTCCAAGGTCAAGGTCACACTTTGAGTTCAAAGGTCAAAAATGGCCATAAATGAGCTTGTCCTGGCCATAACTATGTCATTCATTGTGAGATTTTAAAATCATTTGGCACATGTGTTCACCATCATGGGACGGTGTGTCGCACGAAAGAATCACGTCAATATCTCCAATGTAAAGGTCGCCACGACTAAAAATAGATTTTTTTAAAAACAAACTTACAAAGGGGGTTAATTTTGTTTGTTCATTTCAAAAGTTCAGTTTGAGTTTTCTCCCTTTATCAGATTTTTTTTCACAATGAAAACCTGGTTTTGTGACAATTTTGTCCCTTGTACTTATTTTGTAACTATTATTTTATGTGCAAATAAATGATGTGAAGTGTTTTGTATCTCCACACAATACCACATACCTTTTTATATATGTACTGTGTTATGTGTAATTTGAATGTTTAAATAAAAAAATATGGATAATATAACATGATGCATTCTAATATTTGCATTCAAATTGTAACTATAGTCTATAGTCTAAACTGCATACATTTAGCTCTATTATAGAGCTAAGTGTATGCAGTTTAGACTGTGATTTTAGAATTGCTACAAAATGGCTAGTTTTTAGTGGCGACAAAATTTAAACTATTCAACAATAGTTTGCGAAAGAAAATTAGAAACCTGCAAGATACCTGTATTTATTAAGTATTTTAATTGCGAAACAAGTATGTTGTTATGCTGTCACACATAACTATACATTGATAATAAATAAGAAGACAATTAGTGGTGTTAACGTTTCCCAACAGTAGAAATCATTCTTCTGATGAAGTCAGTGATATACAGAAGAAAGCTCCAGGTATGGCTTTCAATACGTAGTGTGTGTTATTTGACAGTCTAAAACTTATTGGATTAAAAAAATCCTGTCAAATTTGTCAATCAAAATTGATTTGACACATCACATGATTTTGATTATGTTAAATCAGTGTACTGTATGCTAAATGCAACTGCTTAAGCAAGCTGTCAAGTTGAATCGAGACATTTGATGAAACAAACTGTTTCCTGGGTAGGACCAGTACTTAGTGTCTCTATGACGTACCATGACATCGAAAGTCTACAAGAAGTACTAGGTAGAACGAGAAATGTACTTCGACGTACAATTTTCACCGACCCTTGAGTGTTAGCCAATCAGAAGACACCTTACGTCTGTTGCTTTTAGAGATATTTGACATAGAACATTATTATTATTATTTATACTGAATTATGCGACTATCGACCGCTTACTCATAGATATTGTGCGTATTTATTAAACATTATTATTATTATAATTTATACCAAATTATGCGACTATCGACCGCTAACTCATAGATACTGTGCGTATTTATTGACCTGGCGTGGCGGAATTAACCTCATTTTGTCCTCAATTAAAAAAGAGATTTTAAACATTTATTATGAATAAATCTGAAGGAAAAGCGGCTCAAGAGACTAGTGTTTTGATTGGCTGTTCAGAAAATGTGTACGTAGAAGTACAAACATGTATGTCGAAGTACAAATTGTACTTTGACGTACAAATATATACTTTGAAGTGTATTTTATATTTATGTCAACGTACAATTATTGTACTTCGCCGTACATTTCTCTTTTTAACTTGTAGGTCTTCTTGACTCAACCCAAATGGTACGCCATAGTATGTCTTTAGGGTTATCTAGAGAATGCTCCCACTTAAGGGTTCAATACAGAAACCTCCCAGTGACTAAGCCAGTTAGCAGACACCCCATCCACTATACCACAGCCACCGAACCAGCTATAAATTCCTGTGGCTAGAAAACAAAAAATAAATCAGATGCTAGATCTTTCAGCTTGAAACATGTAACTCGTTTTAAGATTGAGTTTTTTGGATGCATTACTTAATAATTGCAACAATTATAATATTTTGAGCACAATCATGTCCATGTATTTATTAAAAATACATGGTTATAAAAAAAAACTTTAAAAACTTTTGCCCGTAAATTAGGTAGTACCTATAATCATATTATTTCTTATGTATGCCATGTATTTATGATGTGTTGAAATTTGCTACAGTTTGTTTATAGGTCGGTCAAAAGCTATACATAGCTTATGCTATATACATGTTATACTCATACCGTCAATAAATAAATTTTGAGTTGAGTTGAGTTGTACGGATCCACCCCATGAAATTTCGGTTCCGGATATGTATTTTCATAGTTGTATGTAACCTAGCGCTGTTTTCACAAGTATTGTTTTTTATACAGACTGGTTCTGTTTAAAATATAAATCAAAAGTTTAATACTCTCTGATTATACTCCTTTAATTGACGTTTCGGCATAATGCCTTTATCAAAACATTCGAAATTATATTTTAACTACATTTTTACATCTTTTGACTGCACAATTTAAATAACAAAGAAAAATGTTTTTAAACGTCAAATGACGTTGTACATGATGACGTCATAAATGGCGTTATTTAAAATGGCGCCAAAATAATGTAAAAATTACGCCAAAAATGAAATGACGTTAAACACTTACATATTTTGTCTTAAACTTATGTTAAATATGTGCTTTATATATTTAATAAATTGATATTATACAATGAAACAATCATCACCATATGTAATTATAATCGACTTAAACTTATTATCATTAATTAAATAGGGTAAACTTATTTAATGACTTTAATTATTTCAATCCATATCTATGTAAAATATTATAATGATATTTGATTAAATAATCATATAAACTTGCTATTCTATATAACATATACACATTATGGATAAGATACATTGCATAAAGTACTATTTTTTGTACATACATTTAGGTTGATGATTAATATAATATGTTTTTCACATATATTTTTTACAAGATAGTTTCCCGTAGCAGGACATCAAGTTGATTTTTTGTATTAAGTCCATTTGGCGATTGTGTTTATAATTATTTAATATCCCTTCGGATAATTCAACTGAGCTTAAAAGTTTAATAGTCGATATTTATTGACGAGTGACAGTCAAATAGCAGATCATTCGAGATCCTTCGGCTTTTATTGTATAAGACTGTCATTGGACATTCCGTAATGAGCCCCGAAATCAAAACTTATTCGAAATCATGGAGGATTTACACATTACAAATGCAATTCCTAATGGCAATAAGTAAGTTTTCAATCCTTATTGTCTTTCTGAGTTGTATTAAAAACAACGGTAGTGGATCCAGTGTGGCTAGAAGGTTATTCAGGTAAATTTTGCATAATTCGCGACCTGTCAAATTGTGTTCCTGCATCATGTAATGTTTTGAAGGCATTACGTCATATACTAAGTTTAAATGCTATCTTGTGATGCAAGGAACATCAGTGCCCAGTGAGAGAATCTTCTCCACAGCAGGAGACCTCGTCAGTGCTCATAGGGCTTGCCTGGACCCGGAAAATGTTGATATGTTAATTTTTGTGAAAACAAACACCAAACTGTATGAACAGTGAAAAGTGTATGTTAACAAGCAAACTATGAAGTGAATAAACCTTAAGGTTTTATTTTGTTTTGACATTGCTACAATTTTAAACGAGAACTTTGTTATGATTTTTGTAAATAAATGTTTAATGCTTTGTAGTCAAAGTATACTTCTAAAACATTGATTTCTTTAATTTAGACATACAATTCTCATTTTCTTTTATCTGAGGAATCCAAATTCCAAAAACTGTAAGAAACCATATTTGGATTCGGATTCGGATCCGAACATTTTTTTTTGGAATCGTTGCAGCCCTAGCATATAATAGCTATATAAGGCCATAGTTAATGTTCAGTATTACTATTTCCTCACAAATATCATAACTCAAACGAAAATTTGCGAATCTGAAACAACTTTTTTAAATTTTGTCAATTTACCAAAACGTGCAAAGATCCCTTTAATTCAATATTATCATTTTCGGTATTGCGTATGTTTTAATAGGACTAGCAGCGTCTTTAATTTAATATATGATTCGGTTCAATATAATAGTTGGTATTGCCACGTTCTCACTGCGGGGAATCACGTGGTTCTATGAAAAATATATTGTGTTTTGTAAAATGCTACCAATTATATGTTTCGATGCATTTCGCTTTTCATGTGCATACATTCATATAAACATAAGTTAAATCTAAATTAAATCACAATTATTGTTTTGGTTATAAAAAATAATATGTACCATTTGCAAATATATTTTTAAAGTTAATGCTTATATTTAATATGTTAAAAACCAAAGTCCAAAATGTTACCTTCAAAATCTCATTCCTTGATGTAGTAAAGAACAGAACATAAAACCATAAATAATTAGATTGATTGATCTACTTTTAGTCTGCAGCATTTTATTATTGAACAAAATAAATAACTTATATTCGGACGTGCATGATATACTAGGTTCCCGCTATATGATTTAGTCGGTCATAAACATTATTTTCATCATCTATTTGTAAAATGTTGAGGAGCATGTTATACTTTATTGTGGATTCGTAATAAAGCATAATTGCATGCGTAAACGGTTTTATCGGCCTGTTCAAGTTCAGTGATGTTTTCATAATGACAGAGGCCTTGTATAGGCCCGGTTTCCCTAATAGCATTTGTATGATGCAATTTGTGCCTAATTTTAACGTTTTTCTTGGAAAGTTTCTTTTCCCTTTGTAGGTTTAATCGATATTATTTTTTCAAACTGTATCAGGCTCTTTCCAGAAAGTACTTGTTTAGTTAAATTATAACCATGCTCTTCAGTAGCAAGGTGGCAATATAAATGACTCAAATTTATAAATCGATGTATTTCGATTTATCTTCTTCAAGTTTCAAAATCTGTAATTGTTAGATCTTCAGTAACAATGCAGCTTTTTTACCTTATGTCGGAATTGCTTCCATGGAAACCATCGTAGTAACAATCTGGTGATTAATAATAAAATCCTATCAATCGTATTCCCCAAAGTGGTACGTTACAGAATATTTAGATGTTTATAAAACACCATGGTTATTTGAGAAGATGATTTTGTATGCTATGTCTTTCATGATCCATTATCTGTCGTCAGCTGTTACTTGACCCGAGTGATATAAAAGCAGTATGACTAAGATTAATCACTCGGATTCGAACATGTACTCAACAAGGCCGTCGTACTTGTCGTACATTGCCGGAAGATTTTCAATTTGGCGGCCGTTTGGAGAATATACGGCGGGCAGCAAAGTCCGACATAATTTGAAGACTTGCAGAGATCATTCCAAACGTTTAATTAGATTTAATTATTTTGTCCGCATGTTTTTTTTAACCAGTAATTTGTTGACGCATTTCATGTCCAAAGTTTAAGGGGTTTGATACTGATATAGTGTGTAAAATCACATAGTTCTTCTATTTGCTCATATATTGTCCCTGTGGTCTTACCTACTTAAGTCAAAACTTAATCTAAACTTAGGTCAAAATTGGACATACCTGGGGATTACTTTTTATATATTAATCAATCAACCGTTGTCGTTAATAGTATAAATTAAATAACCAAAAAATAAAGGAAATATAACTGTTTTGAGATCAAAAACACAAGTCCCTCTACCCACAGTACCCCAAATATGTGTATGCATGTGTTTATTGTAAAAAGCAGTTTCCAGTTAATATCATTTAATAGTAAATCTTGGTCATCGATGCATTTATGGTAAATTTTGTGTTGTAGTCATAATTCATTACATGTATCTAAATTAAGTATTATGTTTGTATATCAATGGTTTGAACTTATTAAACGATAATAATAATTAAATAAAGAAACACATTCAGTTTGGGCTTTAAAATTGTACACTAAAGTTTATTTGACTCTTAGCTTTTTTAATGTATTGAAATCAATGGAATTACTATATACTTTTTAATATTGCCAATAATCGCTTTACCCCACCCGCATGCTTTTTCATTAGCATATCCAAGTGAACTAGTTTTCGACCACACAAGAATCAGTTTTGAATATGGATGATATTTTAATTTTTGCAATTACCAAATTTTGTGAAGTATGGGCAACATGCATTGTTTCTACAGTGTTTATAAGTGTTATATGTGATTTGACCAATTGAAATAGACTCATAAGGAACTAGGCCGAGATATCATTAAGGCAAATGTTTTAATCATATTTCATCGCAATTTTGCAGTTGATGATGTATCTAGAGTATTTTTAACCGTTTGACTATTTGACCTTCTTTTAACCCATCAGTAAGCCAGTTTTGAATTCGGCTTAAACATCTTTTTGACATATGTTATGATCAAGTCATCATGCAGACTGATCAATGCGTGTGGTTTCTAAAGATAAAAATATTCTTCTTTAAAATGACCAAAAAGCATTGTTCGCGACTATAATTAATTCAGATTTGAACACGGCCGATATATAATGTTTACTCAAGCTGTATTTTTATTGCTCAACGTGACCTAGTTTTGCAAGCGTCAGCGATATCTCTGGAACAAATGATCTTGCCAAGTAGCATACAAATTTCACATTCATTGGACAATCAAATAAAATATTCCTAAAATATACATAATGACATAGGTTTTAACCTCATCGACACAACGTACATGTGCATTATTACTGGAAATGTTATGGCCAAATATCATGCACATTTGGAAATAAAAATGCCTTTATATTGTTCGCAATCGTTTCCGTTGAATCGAACCAAAGATCTATTTCAACACCATGTGACCATGCTGTGAACTCGTCCGAGAAATTATGTAGAAAATATTCTGACCAAGCTTCTAGGAGACTAGCAAATACATGTGGTGGCAATAATTGCCAATATGTTTTCTCTTAATTTTACGTAGCGACCTAGACCTTTTAATCTTATGTCATCCAGTTGCGATCTTTTTCGATATATCATTAAGCACATGTTTTGACCAAGTTTGACGAAGGTTGAGCATAACATGTGGCTTCAAGAGTTTTTAAAATCATTGTCTAAAGAATTTTCTATGTAACCCAATGTCAAACTCGGCCGAGATGCCACGGTGGAACATGTTATGACCACGTTTCATAAATAATGATTAATAAATATGGTCTCTAGTGTGTTCACAAGGTTTTGCTATAATTTCCTTGGTGCCTAAGTTTTTGACTCCACGTGATTGAGTTTCGAACTCGGTCTATATGTAATTAAGACAAATGCTC
This sequence comes from Dreissena polymorpha, assembly GCF_020536995.1. Taxonomy (NCBI): domain Eukaryota; kingdom Metazoa; phylum Mollusca; class Bivalvia; order Myida; family Dreissenidae; genus Dreissena; species Dreissena polymorpha. Next base: position 128,473,654 of record NC_068355.1, on the reverse strand, counting down.
GTATATATTGTATGTGGATTGGGTTAAATATTTAATTTAAAGGGTATCATAGTGTTTTGACATATGTAAAACAATCCAGTTTCCAAGTCGAATTAGTGACCGCTTGGAAAATGCAAGGAAAATGCAAACGACGCGCGGCGACTAACGGCGGACAAGTGGCGATCAAAACAGCACATCATTTGCACGTTGTGTTTGGTTGAGCTCTACAGAACTGAAATAATAGATACTTTCCAAAAGTATTTTCAACTAGAATATCCGGATGTTGATGCAGTCGTACTATACTATACACAGCATTCAAACTACTGACTTAAATAATAATGACATCTTACTGAAAACACGGAGCATAGCCGGTTGTCGAAAAATAGAAGGCGGGCCAGGGTCACAACTATCCACGCAGCAGAAGATATTGACGTTGTTGTCATATGCCGTAATATTCGACAAATGGTAGGTGGCAACGATACGGTCGGTTTGGGTCCAGTAGGACCTTTCAGGATAGGATTTAAACACAAGTCTAGGTTTAGGTTGGTTGCCGGTATAATTGCCGGTTATATTGAGGTCGTCCGAAACGCACGCATCGAGAGTGACTGGATTGATTTGTTCTGGAAAACAACAACAGGAAGCATTATGATAATTAAACAGGAATAATTTGCAATAAATGTAAGACAATTTCATAGTAATATTGTTGTATAGTTGCACTTTATAAATGATCACATATTCATAAAAGATGATGCAAGGTATTCATCCAAATGCATCCAAATAACAGTGGTAACAGGCTAAAAAATATATAAATATACAAACCCTGGACCATGGAATCAGCCATCGATGCCATAAGCACGGCCACAGTGAAGCCGAACACAATTTGCAAAGCGATCATGGTACAAACAAGTATTATACCGTCAGCATGTACTGATCCTGAAAATCACATATACATACTCGTTTGCAAAGTTTCCATATTTTATAAAGCATATGGATACACAGTGAACAACTCAGCTGCATCAACCAACAAGTAATCTTGGCTAGCAAGCGAGTCCTTTATTTTTAAGTTTGATCTTACTATTTTAATTATACATATTTGTTTAATTAAAGCTAAAAACTATTTTAAAATCTGTATTATTACTGGCATATTCAGATCAGTTACCGGTAACTTATAAAGCCATGACCCAAAACGATTATGATTTAATTGTATCTATTGTTGTGTTGCTACAGCTTTTTACTACAGTTGTGCAATAAACATGAAGTCAAAGTTAGGGGAAACTCATTGCAATGCTAATCATGGACGACACTTTCCGTCTAGACTGGAGAGACACATACAATTATATAAAATTGGAAAGTGTTGTCCCTGATTAGCCTCAGCTGAGACTTATCCGAGACGACAATTTACGCCCATGCATTTAACCCCGTTTCACAGAGCGCAGCTCTTATCTATAAACACGTCTGACAAGATTATTTTCACAGACAAAAATCAAAGGACAAGCCCATTCTTTATTATTTTTATAAAAACTATACTTCAATATCTATTTTTAATTTCGTAAGTTAAACGAACACAAAAATAACAGAAAGAAACACGTATGCAGTATAGTGAAAATATTATATTGATCTATTTAGAAACATGTAATTATTGGTCGTTTTACACGTAATTTTATCTATACAATGTTATAAATATGATGTCATACACAGCTCTATTATTTCAAACTATTCTATGCTGTATATTTTGTATCTAGAGCCGATGGTCATAACTTAAAAAATATATTGAGCTGAGTGGAAATGTTCATATATATTAAACGACATTTAACTATTATATTTTGAACAACATTCTTAAATTATTACTTTTAAGACAAAGTTGGGAGGATTTCTAATGAAATACCACTGGATATTCAGGCTTTATAAGACATAAACATAATTTAAGCAGTACTTTAAACTAGGCCGTGAAGCGCACGTGTATCATTGTCCCTACAGTTGCAAAATCAGGACTGCCCCCACCCCCGTGCTTTATTGTTCATGTGTTATGTTTGTGAATGTTAAAGCTCTAAACTTATGTAGAAATTAATAAAGAAATATAACATGTAAACTATATATAATGCAGCTGCGGGTATTCACTACTGAACCTTAACTAAATTCTATTCTAGCCGAAACGTTAATATGCATGTTTAAAACGTATCTTTTACTTTCTTTTAGATATATATATGTTTTAATAATATGTGAATAAGTGTCCCTTTAATATATCATTGAACAGAATAAGCTCTCACATTCCATTAATAATGAGTCATGCATCTAATTTAAATTATATGTATACATGTATGTGTCTGTAGATCAAATAGAGATACCGGGTGCATTTCTTCGTTTTCTAAGAATGAGTTATTTCACGATTTCACGTAAATACGCTTCATCAGTTTCAAGGGGGACCACACACTTATTTAAGTACTTATTGGTGTTATTATCAAAAGACCACATCACTTTAATGAACTTTTACAAAAATAATATGCAAAATTAATGTTTAGTTCGTATTTTCAATGATAATCAAAAACAGGTTACACTGACCGAACTTTAAAAATAGGTGACTTCAACACATCTTTTAGGAACTACTTTACTGATTGGGGCACTGTTGACGTGTGTCAGTAAATGCCCAAAGTTGACAAAGAAACACTACAGCTTTATGATCATGAAAGGAGAAACAATAATGCACAAAGCTTTTCTCAACCGGCACTCGAAACAGTGTCCGTTAATGGTATGGCTATCACTCGAAACATGTATACAACCTGACTGTTATAATTTATTACAAAATAAATACTTGATTTAAGTGATCGTCGTTTTTTAACAAAATTTTAAGGAAATAACTTTATCATAATATAATATCGTGTTTTTGTTTGAAACGTTTCATAATTTTATCCCTTTTAAATTATTATTATAAATTAACGAAGGCTGTATTTTACGTATGCCTCAACATACGTTTGGCGCTTTGCTATCGGATTTATAGTGTTTGTTCTTTTCTAATGCAGTGTATGTGACAAAAGAGTTAAAAACATCCATTTCCACAATATGTTAACACAATTCAAAAATATAAATAGTAGTGGTAGGGCTTTAAATAAGATATAGAGCAAACGAGCAAAGTTATTAACTTATTTTTTAAACCTCATTGAAATTGCCCAATATTAACTTTGTATTGAATATCACTTACCAATGCATGACTCTTCAATGTCCAATTGTATTAATCCAGCACAAACTGCACATAGAATTAAACAAGTAGCGATCAACAAGTTGTTTCATATAAATAGACGGTCTTTATTGGCGGAGGGTGTACTCAAACATACGGTGCGATCAGGATGTTTACTGATCCATTCACTGCGGCAGGCGTAGTGTCGCGCCCTAAATGTTTTAATGTACTTAACACGTGCTGTAAACACTAACATACGAGCAATAGATTGCTGAGCGATTGTGTCTGTGAAGCGATTCCCACCATGCGAGCGGTTTTATAGAAAGCCTTAAGTGTCCCCGCTTAAATACATAAAATGACATAGTTACTATCGGGATTTTTCATTTTTCGCGGAAACAGAGTTTTAACGAAAAAATTACTTCAGTAAAATGCGGAACACGTAGGAATCTCGGGAATCCATTTTTCGCGGAACTGTGTTTATAATTGTAGAAACATCGTAGAAAAGGCTGAAAACTCGCGAAACTTTCGTATCTTCCGTCGGCAAAATCGTCTATATACATGTAGCACTGTTCAAAAACGGGGGCTAAACATCGCTCTGAACTTAATTCTCTTGCGTCGGAATAATTGTCAATTAAACAACGTACAAAAAGCGATAAAAAATGCACGGAACGTCCATATAGTTCCATATTTAAGCATTTAATTTCTAAACAAATCTTGGGTTTACATCGGTTACCCGCGAGAAAGGTTTGATTTGCTAAAGAAAGAACGCGCGTTACATTCATTCTTTTTACAAATCAATTACGCATTGAAGAACTGCAGAAACCTTGGGTCTTTTATAGGTTACTCGATACAATTATTTGATTGGCTCCGTATGGAAAGTCTTTCTGGGACCCGCATTTATGTGTCCTAGATTTTGAAGGCTGCTGTGTTTGTATATAATGTATTGGCATTTTTTCTGCATCAGTTATTCATAATGATGTCATTATTAACCCGGTTAGTGATTTTTAAATATCGTCATGACAACTTACTAGATCGCCTTAGTAAATAAAACTCTAACAACTAGCAACAATATCTCAAAATTCCCAATTACCTTTACACATTTACTTGAGAGCTTGACATCGTGATTTTGACATGCATGCATTTGTGGATTCATATACCTAATGTTAACCACAATATAACATTAACCATCACTATTATGACACAATTACTCTGTTCATACCGTGACTTCAAGAACGTTATCACTTGACATCTCGGCTCGATGATGATCGCTTCGCCAACTTAATCACGTGACTTTGTAGATACACAACCTAAACAAGCTAACATCTTAGTGGCTTATTTGCCTTTAGATTGCCTTTAGATTACGATATATTCCGGATTATTTGTATAGACCCCCCTCTTTATTATTGCCTATAACACTGGTAAAAAGTTGTGTGTGTCATTTGTAGTTGTTCGCTTGCAAGTTTTGCAAGCCACATTTGCTGATGACACAAAGTCTGATTACTGCCTGCATCCGCGCCGAGAAATAATTCGCGGCGTTGTTTTAGTTCTTGTACTACAATCATTTACAAATTGAAACATAATATGAATATCGTGTTTAATGAAATAATTTTGAAAGGATCGTATATATAAAAAGTCAAAAAACTGTTTTGAAGCTATACGTGTCGCGGAAGAGAAACTTTATGAATGATTAAAATAGTCCAATACGTTCTACGTTATTCAAGTGGTACAGTTCATTCCAAATCTGAGGCTTTTAATAGATCAGGGAAAAAAACGACTGCTGTCGAAATTGCAAAGACTAACATGCGTCTCTTGCGTAACCATATTGATAGATAGTGCTTGACTGATTTCTTGAAGTACAGCGGTGGAGGGGGGTCTAATACGGCTGGGAAATCTGCAGCAGGACTTCTAAATGAACTTTAAAATTCACATATACACGTGCGCAGATGAGGCTATCAGTTTACAACTTTAATAACGGGCGATTCTTTATCATATGAACGGAAGAAAAACGGATAAATCAAGCAAAAAACTTATTAAAAGAAAAACGTTTATTTTTAATATTCTTATGAATTCCATATGGGCTATCAATACACGTTGATAACACAGTATTGCTTCGAGATGAGAAACAAAACCTACCGAAAAATATAGTGTCATGATAAGACGGAAATCGTTTCATTATCTAACCACAAATGTTCGCCGTACTCTTCAGTCGGTATGGAAGTCGTTCTTGAAAGATTGCAATTCTACCGATATTTGAAATCGCTATAAAAAACACAGTTTGGCTTCAATGCCCTATCGACAAGTATTGTGCTCCGATGTTCCATTCATAAGAAAAAAATGATATTTGTAGATCCGCGTCATACGAAAATGGGTCTTTTTCCATATGCGGCTAGCGTAGCTATGGTCCAACCTGCACATCTTGCAGTAGGTCAGCAGATACATAATGAGAACAAGAAACCTTGCGCTACTGCGCAGACAGGGCTTGAGCTACGCTAGCCAACTCGCCATAAGACCTATTTTCGCATGACACGGCTGGAAAAGTATGATTTGAATGTGTCGAAAAATAAACTGGATGTCGAAAGAAACTGCATGCTAACAAATAATAGTTGAATACCATAATGTGATCTTCCGTATTATAATTTTTATTTACAAACATGTACGTGTGGTTTCAATACACGTGCAATAAATAACACAAATTTCAGCGGTGAATTTGCGACAAACAAGTGACAAAAAACAACAACCACAATTTAAATACTTTTGTTTAATTAAATTATTTAACGCGAATTTTTCTAACTTTATTTCAAAGACACGATATTATATTTTAGCGTCGTTTCCGATCAACAAAATCGCCAATGGCAATGAATCTGTCAGCTCGCGATTCAAGTCGAAATTGTTAAAGAAAATAGCGATTGTCCAAAAAATCAAGGTAAGTTTATAAATGATATAGTATCGGTATTCATTCGTGGAACAGAGCTCGGTCCGCAGCTGGAGCATGCACGTCGCGATCGGGGGGGGGGGGGGGGGGGGGAGTCTCTCGCGGAAGATTGTCTTGAAGACTCAACGCCCTACAAGACTCTGCAACGTATCGTTTCAGATTCAGATTCAGACTCTGAAGAATCGCCAAGCGGAATGGTTATTGTTCGAATGAGGATAGTGGTTTCCCTACATCGCCTGAGGAGGGTAAGACATAAGAACTTCCTCGGGCGGCTCTGTTAGTCAAGCGAGTACCGTCATCCCTCGACCCGGACGTTTTCTCCTTCTGACTTCACAGAATCCCAGAACTTGGAAGGATCGCTAAGCGGAATGGTAATTGTCCGTTTGTAGATAGTGGTTTCACTACATCGCCGGAATATGAACGGTGACAGCGGACGTGGCAGCGTAGAAGACGGGCGTTGCGGACCTTTTGGGTGTGATGTGGCCCTATGAAGATAATAGAAGTGTCGAAGGACGGCGTTACCCAGTACGCTCAGTATGCTTGGGAAACCGTTCTAGGGTTCGGGTCGACAGCTTGTGGCGTCTAGAGAGGCAGCAACGCGCGCGAGGAGCGGGAAGTAGATCTCCTTTACTTTTCAGCACTCCATTTGCATAGTTACCTTGTCCTTTTAAAGGCAACCACACATGAATTGCCGTTTAACTGTCTACCAGTGCAAATTTGCCACCGTGAACTGGTCTATTTGGATACAAATTATTTCGTTGGCGAATACCCGGGCAGCCGAGGTAAATTTGACAAGCCACATTACAGTCATTTTTGCTGACAAAGATGCGTCACGAGAAATTCGCAGGTTACTTTCTAGTCGCCAAACTGTAATTTTTGCCGTCAAATCGGTTCCCAGAATGCTTATGAGGACGGGGTTAACTGGCGACTAATATTTTTGATTGACGTCGTTCAACGAAGTTAGCGTTAACAGCAGATTGTTTAACAGATAATTACAGTTTTACCATGTACGTAATATAAAACGGTAATTAATACATTACGTTGAAGACAATGTCGGGTATCATCATCACATCTTTAAACTTTAAACAATAGTTACGTATAAAAAAAAGTTAAAAGCAAATGGTGAGCAGCTGAATCCACCTGGCGAGTAAGTTGTGAACACAACAACCTTTAAAGAATCTAAAAACCGCGTGGTAGCAATTTAATTTCAGTACATGTATATTTCGCTTTTGTATAGCCATTTTCTTCTGATTAAAGTCCCTTTGTACGCATCTAAAAACTGTGTTTTATAAGAGTTCGAAATAGCTGCTGTCGTCTATCAAGTTCCATGCATGGAAAGCGTGCGTGTTGCAACATACCAGGTGCTGTAACTAAATATAGACGTGCAATTCAGTACATTAAGTACGTTAGGATGAACAATTTAAATCGGAATAAATGCGCACAATGAGAAAGTATTGCCCCATTGAAACTATAGAAAAAATAGGTTAATTTACGAATTAAACATTTCAGTAGATGATACGTTCATAAAAGTATTGATGACGGGTGGAGTAGAGGAGCTACGCGTTAATATCAGTACATGAAAATGAATAATAACGAAATGAAAAAACATTTAATGAATTATTTTATTTAAGGCTAAATATTTTATATTTTTAATATGTGGTTTGATCGAGAATTCAATACAATGCTCGTTGATACCAATTCATCATTACAATTATGTTGTCATTCATTCTTTGTTAGACTCACAGGCTTTTCTTTAGCGCCAACTTAGATATACGATTACTTCCGTTTTTTTTTTCATCTTTGTAATCATAAGTGGAATGTGTTTAAATCCTGTTTAAAATTATAAAAGATTGTAAATCAGTGGCATTTTCTTCCTTTTTTCAAAATGTCATCACTGTAGACGATTAAAAGTAAATTTCACTGATGTTTAAATGTCGAACTTCATGTCCTGTTACTGTAAGTAATATTAAATACGTTCAAAGAGCGAACAACTGCAATGCCTTAAGCGCTTTGATTATATTATTATGCAAAGCTTTCATTATGCAAATGCAAATTATGTTAGTATCAAGAACATCAGCTATTTATAACGTATGTGAAGTTAGCCAAATTAGCCAATTTAGCCGGTTAAGTACATAGGTTGATACATACAATCTTTTAATCCTATTTAGCCTATTGAGATGAAATATTAAGATTATTTAGCCTATATAGCAAGTTTGGAACATAGTTGAAGAATATATTATCCGATTGTGCATTCTTCCCATGGCGAGTTGGTATGCACATTTAAGGGCCACTTTCGGACGAACAAGAGTTATCCCCCGGAATTGACCTAGTGCAAGCTGGAGTCCCGTTGGCTGCCTGTCGGGCTGATCTAGTTTCGGCCCGGGATTTTAATTAGGATCGGCGTCACCTACAGCCTATTTAGCGTATGTATTATGCTCTATTTACCTGGCGAGTGGGTATGCACATTTAAGGGCCTTTTTCGGACAAACAAGAGTTATCCCCCGGAAGCAACCTAGTGCAAGCTGAAGTCCCGTTGCCTGCTTGTCGGGCTTATCTAGTTTCGGCCCGGGGTTTTAATTAGGGTCTGCGTCACCTACAGCCTATTTAGCAAATTAGGCTCTCTTTACATGGCGAGTGTGTATGCACCTTAAAGGGTCCCTTTAGGACAAACAAGAGTTATCCCCCGAAAGCGGCCTAGTTCATGCTCAACTCCCGTCGGCTGCCAGTAGGGCTGATCTAGTTTCGGCCCGGGGTTTAATTAGGGTCGGCGTCAAATACAGCCTATTTAGCGTATGTATTATGATCTATTTACATGGAGAGTGTGTATGCACCTTTATGGGCCTCTCTCTGACAATCAAGATTTATCCTCCGGAAGCGACCTAGTGCATTATCTGTCCGTCAGACTGATCTAGTGTCGGCCCGGGGTTTTAATTAGGGTATGCGTCACCTACAGCCTATTTAGCGTATAAGGCTCTAATTACATTGCGAGTAGGTATGCACCTTTAAGGGCCCCTTTCAGACAAACAAGAGTTATAGCCCAGAAGCGACCTAGTGCACGCTAAACTCCCGTTGGCTGCCTATCGGGCTGATCTAGATTCGGCCAGGGGTTTTAATTAGGGTCTGCGTCACCTACAGCCTATTTAGCGAATTAGGCTCTATTTACACGGCGAGTGGGTATGCACCTTTAAGGGCCCCTTTCAGACAAACAAGAGTTATCCCCCGGAAGCGACATAGATCACGCTTAACTCCCGTCACCTTCCAGTCGTCCTGATATAGTTTCGGCCCGGATTTTAATTAGGGTCGGAGTCACCTACAAACTTTTTAGCGAATGCATTGTGCTCTATTAAATGGCGAGTGGGCATGCATCTTTCAGGGCCCCTTTCGGACAAACAAGAGTTATCCCCCGGAAGCGACCTAGATCACGCTTAACTCCCGTCAGCTGCCTGTCGTCCTGATCTAGGTTCGGCTCGGGGTTTTAACTATGGTCGAAGTCACCTACACACTTTTTAGCGTATGTATTATGCTCAATTAAATTGCGAATGGGCATGCATCTTAAACCGAGGTATTCCCCCGGAAGCGATCTAGTGCACGCTGAACTCCCGACTACTGCCTGTCGGGCTGATCTAGTTCCGGCCCGGGGTATTAATTAGGGTCTGCGTCACCTACAACCTTTTTAGCGAATTATGCTCTATTTACATGGCAAGTGGGTAAGCACTTTTAAGGGACCGTTTCAGACAAACAAGAGTTATCCCCCGGAAGCGGCCTAGTGCACGCTGAACTCCCGACTGCTGCCTGTCGGGCTGATCTAGATTCGGCCAGGTGTTTTAATTAGGGTCGGCGTCACCTACACCCTATTTAGCGTATGTATTATGCTCTATTTACATGGCTAGTGGGTATGTACCTTTAAGAACCGTTTTCGGACAAACAAGAGTTATCCCCCGGAAGCGACCTAGTGCAAGCTGAACTCCCATTTGCTGCCTGTCGGGCTGACATAGTTTCGGCCCGGGGTTTTAATTAGGTTATGCGTCACCTACAGCCTATTGAGAGAATTAGGCTCTATTTAAATGGCGATTGGGTATGCATCCTTAAGGGCAACTTTCGGACAAACAAGAGTTATCCATCGGAAGGGACCTAGTGCACGCTAAACTCCCTTTGGCTGCCCGTCGGGCTGATCTAAATTCGGCCAGGGGTTTTAATTAGGGTCTGCGTCACCTACAGCCTATTTAGCGAATTAGGCTCTATTTAAATGGCGAGTGGGTATGCACCTTTTTTTCCTTTTTTAAATTTTATTCTTGATTTTTTACTTGAGCTTTTAACATCCAATTTTTACATTTATCAATATAAAGCATTTAATGACAAACTTCAAAATATGCCAAAATCTGTGAAAAGGCCACTTTAAGTAGGAGTTGCGATAATATAGAGGCAATATTACAGAATATTGACATAAATATAAACATACTTAATTTGAAAATAATTCGCCGGCAACGTCCAATTTCGCGTAAAGATTTCTGGTTAGTTTCAGTATATTTTTCGTACCCGAGATACATTTAAGTATATCTAAGAGTACCCGGGGTACATTTAACTAGTAGCCGAGCCGACAATGATCAATCGAGCATCAGTAAGTTACCCTAAACGTAGGTAGCCAAATACAACAAGTGGCACCAATTATAATGATACATGTCAATTATAATTTAAAAAGTCTAACATGAATAATGTGCAGTCATGATTAATAAGAACAATCAATACCACATTTATCTGTTACTTTTTTTCGAATGTTTTTTATCCTCTTCTTTATTCACACTATTGTGGGGTTTTTTCCATTCCATTCAAATGTGTGACAAGCTTTCGGACCATTGTCAAAATGTCAATATGTAAACTAGTCCCGCACTCTGGATCAGCAGACGATTTATTGCTTAAATCTCACGGTGGATTCCGGAGAGAGTTGATATATCATGATTGCTAGTCCCTTTAGATAAAATAAAATCTTGTTAGTCCCAAAGCTGCCCTTTAAGGTGCATACCCATTCGCCATGTTAATAGAGCATAATACGCTAAATAGGCTGTAGGTGGAGCCGACAATAATTAAAACCCCGAGCCGAAACTAGATCAGCCCGGCAGGCAGCCGACAGGATTTCAGCGTGCACTAGGTCGCTTCCTCGGGAAAACTCTTGTTTGTCCGAAAGCGCCTCTTAAAAGTGCATACCTATTCGAGATGTAAATAGAGCATAACACGCGAAATAGGCTTATGTGAAGAAGAAACAACTTAAAATCCCCGGGCCGAAAGTAGATCAGCCCGACAGGCAGCCGAAGGGATTTTAGCGTGCACTAGGTCGCTTCCGGGGGATCACTCTTGTTAGTCTGAAAGCGGCCCTACATGGTGCATACAACCTCGCAATGTAAATAGCGACTATTACGCTAAATAGGATGTATGTGACGCGCACCCTAATTAAAACCTCGGGTCGAAACTAGGTTATCCCGACAGGCAGCCGACATGAGTTCAGCGTGCACTATATCGCTTCCGGGGGATAACGTATTTGTCCGAAAACTGACCTTTAAGCTGTATACCCACTCGCCATGTAAATAGCGCATAATACGCTTGAAAGACTGTAGGTGACACCGGACCTAATTAAACCCCCGACCGAAACTACATCGGCCCAACATGCAGCCGTCAAGAGTTCAGCGTGCACTAAGTCGCTTCCGGTGAATAACCCTTTTTTGCCCAAAAGCGGCCCTTAAAGGTGCATATTCACTCGTCATGTAAATAGCTCCTTATACGCTAAATAGGCTGTATTTGTCGCCGACCCTAATTAAAATCACTGGCCAAAACTAGGATAGCCCGATAGGCAGCCTACGCCAATTCAGCGTGCACTATATCGCTCTCGAGGGATAACTCTTGTTTTTCCGAAAGCGACTCTTAAAGATGCATAAACACTCGCCATGTATATAGCGCCTTACACGCAAAATAGGTTGCAGGTGACGCCGACCTTAATTAAAACCCGGGCCGAAAATAGATCAGCCCGACATGAAGCCGAAGTGAGTTCAGCGTGCACTAGGTAGTTTCCGGTGGGATAACTCTTGTTTGTACGAAAGCAGCCCTTAAAGGTACATACCAACTCGCCATGTAATTAGCGCCTTATGTGCTTAATACAACGTTGTATACGTTGTAGGTTGTATACGACACCAACCCTTATTAAAACCCCGGGCCAAAACTGGATCAGCCCGATATGAAGCCGACAGGAGTTCAGCGGGCACTAGGTCGTTTCCGGGAGATGACTCTTGTTTGTCCTAAAGCGGCCCGTAAAGGTGCATACCCATTCGCCATGTAAATTACGTCTTATAGGCTAAATAGTCTGTATGTGACGCCGACCCTTATAAAACCCCGGTCAAAAACTGGATCAGCCCGACAGACATCCGACGTGAGTTCAGCATGCACTAGGTCTCTTCCGGGGGATAACTCTTGTTTGTCCGAAAAAAGGCCCTTAAAGGTCCGGAATAACTCGTCATAAAAATAGCGCATAATACGCTAAATAGGCAGTTTAAGACGCCGACCCTATTAAAACCACGGGCCGAAAAAAGGTCAGCTAAACAGGCAGCCGACCGAAGGTAAGCGTGCATTAGGTAGCTTCCGGGGAATAACTCTTGTTTGTCCAAAAGGGGCCCTTAAAGGTACATACCCACTCGCCATTTAAATAGAGCATAGCACATACGCTAAAAAAGCTGCTGATGAGGCCGTCCCTAATTAAAACCCCGGGCCGAAACTAGATCAGCCCGACATGCAGCTGACGGGATTTTAGCTAGCACTAGGTCGCTCTCGGGGGATGACACTTGTTTGTCCGAAAGGGGCCCTTAAAGGTGCATACCCACACGCCATTTAATAGTGCCTAATTCACTATATAGGCTGTAGGTGACGCCGAACCTAATTGAAACCCCGGGCAACTAAAACAGCCCGATAGACAGCCGACGGGAGTTCAGCTTGCACAAGGTCGCTTCCGATGGATAACTCTTGTTTGTCCGAAAGGGACCCTTACAGGTACATACCCACTTGCCAAGAAACTAGAGCATAATACATACGCTTAATAGGCCGTAGGTGAAGCCTTATTTAAACCCCGAGCCGAAACTAGATCAGCCCGACAGGAAGCCGACGGGAGTTCAGCTGCACTATGTCGCTTCCTGTGAATATTTATTTGAACGAAAGGGGCCCTTAAAGATGCATACCCGCTCGCCTTGTAAATAGAGCATAATACATACGCTAAATATGCTGAAGATGGCATCGACCCTAATTAAATCCCGGGCCGAAACTTAATCAGCCCGACAGTCTGCCGACGTTAGTTCAGCGTGCAATAGGTCGCTCCCGGGGAATAACTCTTTTTTTGTCCGAAAGTGGCCCTTAAAGGTGCATACACACTCGCCATGTGAAAAGTGCATAATACGCTAAAATAGGCTGTAGGTGACGCCGACCCTAATAAAAAACCCGGGTCGAACCTTGATCAGCCCGACAGGTAGCCGACCGGAGTGCACTAGGTCGCTTCCGGGGGATAACTCTTGTTTGTCCGAAAGGGGCCCTTAAAGGTGCATACCCACTCGCCATGTAAATAGTGCATACTACGCTAAATGGTGACGCCCACCCTTATTAAAACGCCGGCTATTTCGGCTTTAGGTGACTTCGACCCTAATTAAAACCCAGGGCCGAAACTAGATCAGCCGGACAGGCAGCTGACGGGAATTTAGCTTGCACAATGTTGCTTCCTGGGGATAACTCTTGTTTGTCCGAAATGGACCCTTAAAGGAGCATACCCACTTGCCATGTACATAGAGCATAATTCGTTAAATAGGCTGTAGGTGACGCATACCCTAATTAAAACCCCGGGCCGAAACTAGGCACCTCGTCCGGCAGCCATCGGAAGTAAAGCTTGCAATAGGTCGCTTCCTCTTATTTGTCCGAAAAGGGCCCGTAAAGGTGCATACCCACTCGCCATATAAATAGAGCATAATACATACGCTAAATAGGCTATAGGTGACGCCGACCCTTATTAAAAACTCCGCTCGATACTAGATCATCCCGACTGGCAGCCGACGAGAGTTCAGCTTGCAATAGGTCGCTTCCGGGGGATAACTCATGTTTGTCCGAAAAAAGCTCTTAAATGTTCATAACATCTCGCCATGAAAATAGCGCATACTAGTCATACGCTAAATAGGCCGTACGTGACACCAATCCTAATTAAAACCCCAGGCCAAAACTAGGTTAGCACGACATGTGGCCGACGAGAGTTCAGCGTGCACAAGGTTGTTTCCTTACGATAACTCTTGTTTGTCTGAAAAATGCCCTTAAAGGTGTATACCCACGCGCAATATACATAGCAAATAATACGCTGAATAGACTGTATGTGACGCTGACCATAATTTAAACGACGGACTGAGCGAGCTGACGGGAGATCGGCGTGCACTAGAATGCTTCCGGGGTATAACTCTTGTTTTTCCGAAAGCGGCCATTAAAGGTGCATACCCACTCTCCATATAAATAACGCATAATACGCTAGATAAGCTATGTATGACGCCGACCCTTATTAAAACCCCGGGCCGAAACTGGATCAGTCCGACAGGCAAAGGAAGTGAGTTCAGCGTGCACTATGTCGGTTCCGGGGGTAACTTTTGTTTGTCCGAAAGCGGTCCTTTAAGGTGCATACCATCTCGCAATTTAAATAAAGCATCATACGCTAAATAGGCTGCATGTGACGCCGACCCAAATTAAAACCCCGGGTCGAAACTAGATCAGACCAACTTGCAGCCGTCGGGAGTTTAGCGTGCACTAGGTCGGATCCGGGGTATAACTCTTGTTTATCCGCCAGATGCCCATTAAAGGTGCATATCAACTCGCAATGTAACTAACTCATTATACACATTATAGGTTGTATGTGACGCCGACCTAAGTTAAAACCTCGAGCCGCAACTAGGTTAGCCCGATAGGCAGCCGACGTGAGTTCAGCTTGCAAAAGGTCGCTTCCGTGGGAAAACTCTTTTTTGTCCGCAGGTGGCCCTTAAAGGAACATGCCCACTCTAACTATGAATAGCGCATAATACGCTAAATAGTCTATATGTGACGCCGACCCTTATTAAAACCCCTTGCCGAAATTAAATCAGTCTGAAAGGCAGCCGACGGGAGGTCAGCGTTAACTAGGTCGCTTCCGGGGTATAACTCTTGGTTGTCTAAAAGAGGCTCTTAAAGGTGCATACAAACTCGTTGTGGAAATTGCTTGTCAATAGCCTGCTAAACAGGCTGTATATTTTATCCTATTTAAATTTTGCTAAAAATGTAAAATAGGTTGAGCATTAATTATGATGCTATTTAGCCTTATATATGTTTTAACCTATTTAATAAACTTTCGAAAAAGGCGTATTAAGGCGAACAGGCTTCTTATTAGGCTAAATAATTATGTTTCAACCTATTTAATTAACTCGCTAAGTAGACTGAATAGACTGCTCAGTGCTCAATATGCTTAAAGTGAATAATAGAATGTTTGTCTCAACCTATTTAATAAACGTTCTTTAAAGCTAAATAGACTGAATAGGTTTTCTAAATAGCATTAATATTTCAACCTATTTGATATAATTGTTAAATAGACTAAATTAGCAGGAAAGGCTGCTTAATAGGCTAAAGAGGCTAAAAAGAATGTACAGGCAAACCTGAATTCAGCGGTCAGTCAAGGGAAATGACCAAAGTGACCGTTGTCCACAAGTGACCGTTGAATTCGGACCACAATTTAAAGATGGTTGGTCAGTTGGTAGTATTGCTACGTCGTTTCCCCACCCAGTCGTTTCATACAGTGTAAAACAAATGCTCATTGCCGTTAACTAAGCATAATAACAGAATTAACTTACATTGAATAATACAGAATAATATCTGATTGGTTTAATTTCATATTGTTAAAATTAAGCAATGACTTTATCAACGCAAGTGTAATTGTTTACTCATGCATCTCTTTCATTCAGTAAATAAAGCTTGTCACGTGCCATTGACGTCACGTCCGTACAAGTGTATAAAAGCGGATTCGCTACCGTTCTCATTCAAATAAAAAGACGCACACATTTTGTAAAAATTTATTCGTTCGCAAACATCACACAAACAGCATTTTCATTCAACAACCTCATTCAAAATACAAACATTCATTCATTCTTTATAAAAAAAAACATAGCACATCATGCACAAAAAACAAGATAAGTTATCACGCAAAAAACTTCAAAAAACACACAACCATTATCACTCGCAACAATCAAAACAATTCACTCCACGCAAAAAAAACTCGCATAGTTATTCCGTGATTTATTGTTCCGATTGCTATTAAAAGTGTTGTGTACGCTTGAAAGCTCTTTTATAGAATGTTCCAAAAATGTTATTTTCAAATCGATACTCAAGGTTGTAAGCACAATGTACTAATTTG
This sequence comes from Dreissena polymorpha, assembly GCF_020536995.1. Taxonomy (NCBI): domain Eukaryota; kingdom Metazoa; phylum Mollusca; class Bivalvia; order Myida; family Dreissenidae; genus Dreissena; species Dreissena polymorpha. The sequence continues at coordinate 128,457,136 of NC_068355.1, read as the reverse complement.
CGGTCATTTTATGAGCGATAATTTCTTTAAAAGTGTCACAAACGCTGACATATTTGCTTTTGAAGATACCCCCACAATTATCCCCGGCCAAAAAACCTTGTCAACACCTTATTATTTGTTTATTCGCAGCGGGCCGCTTTTATTATATCAAAGGCAATTACCGCTATCAGACGCTTTAACCGCAAAATAGACGGACAAATGATGTGCTGTGTTTTTAATTTTCGCGACTCGAGACGACTGACGCTTGACCGTTGAATTCATTTAAAACATGAATTTCGGAATGGAATATAGTGGCCGTCGGCCGTTATGGACTGGTGGCCGTTATTTTCAAGTGTAATATATAGTGTTTTTCGTCGGGGGGATTCCAGACTGACCGTTGTCTGCAGGTGACCGTTAATTTCAGGTGGCCGTTAGGTCAGTTTCGACTGACTGTATGTTTTAATATATGTACTAAACTTGCAAAATTGGCTTAATAGGCGGAAAATACTGCTTAATATGCTGATTAGAAAGAATTTTTAGCATATGTTCCAAACTTGCTAAATAGGCTAAATAGGCTGGAAAGGCTGCTTAATATGCTAAATATGCTAAGTATCATGTATTTTCCAACCTATGTACTGGACTTGTTAAATAGGCTAAAAAGACTGACAAGGGCGCTAAATAGGCTACATAGGCTAAATAGGATGCATGTTTTAACCTATGTACTAGACTTGTTAAATAAGCAAATAGGCTGAAAATGGTGTTAAATAGGCTAAAAAGGCTAAATAGGATTTATGTTTCAACCTATGTACTAAACTTGTTAAATAGTCCAAATAGGCTGAAAAGGGTGCAACATAGACTAAATAGGCTAAATATGATGCATTTGTCAACTTTTGTACTAACTTGCTAAATAGGCTAAATATGCTGAAAAGGGCACTAAATAGGCTAAAGAGGATGCATGTTTCAACCTACCGGTATGCACTAAACTTGTAAAATAGGCTATATACCTATAGGTTGAAAAAGGTACTAAATATGCGAAATAGGGTGCCTGTGTCAACATATGTACTATGTTTGTTAAAAAGGCTAAATAGACAGAAAATGGTGCTAAATACGCTAAACAGGCTAAATATGATGCATGTAAAAACCAATGTAATAGACTTGTAAAAGGGCTAAATAGGCAGAAAAGGCTGCTAAATAGGCTAAATAGGCTGAAAATGGTGCTAAATACACAAGATAGGCTAAATAGGATGATTGTGTCAACCTATGTACTATACTTGTTAAATATGCTAAATAGGCAGAAAAGAGTGCTAAATAGGCTAAATCGGATGCATGTGTCAACCTATGTACTTAACTTGTTAAATAGGCTAAATAGGCTGAACAGGGTGTTAAATAGGCTAAATAGGCTTAATATGATTATGTTTTAACATATTTACTAAACTTGCTAAATAGGCTGAATAGGGTGCATGTGTCAACCTATGTACTTAACTTGTTAATTAGGCTAAATAGGCTGAAAAGGGTGTTAAATAGGCAAAATAGGCTAAATAGGATAAAAGTTTTAACCTATGTACTAAACTTGCTAAATAGGCTAAATAGGCTAACTTCACACACGTCTATTTATAACGGGTATTTCGGTACGTTAAACACGCTCTCAAACGCTTGCGCGTTTACAGATATCTGATCTATTACTACGTGTAATGGTGGTATTAGTAATAAATTAATAATTCAACACTGGTATTTACCCATGATATTTACAAAAATATTAACGAAACATTTTCACATGTATTTGACGCGAACAAGCGCTTTAGAGCTGGGTTTCCGGTTAAAATTTCACGCTTTCGGACGCCGAGCGGGAACCGAAATCCCCCATGTTATTACGTATAATCAAAGCGCTGTAGGCGCTAAAGGCCTGGGGCTAGTTTTAGTGTGACGTAAAATGCATTTAGGATGTTTTGACCGAATTTCTCCCTTTGTCCGAATTTATACGGATTGACCCTAGCGGTTGAGTGCAGAAGCTCAGAGACTGCAAGAAAAGACAATAGTTGTGTATATACTACAGTGTACATAGACGGTGGAGGACAACACGATACTGATTGTGGGAACGATAACCTTTTGTTCAACTCTACAGATCTGGTAGAGGTTCGTCTACATAGGCGGTGAAGATATACAACAACAACATGGCCGCAAAAAACTGTTATTGTTGGCGTCAAATAAATACCTTTCAATAGCCTAAAATAGTTGTCTATCACATAATTAACAGATCAGGAAAACACTCATACTTCCTTTGTAATGTGTATACAAAAGAAAATTCCACTTACATGTAAGCCCAAGTCTCACTTTTGCCGGTAGAGCCCCGGTCCATCATGGTTTGCTAACGTCGGTCGACCGGCGAGGACCGGGATGTTTCGTAGACATTTTTAACGCAGTCACACTATTTTCCGGTGCCGCCCCGGTTGAAGCCGGTCAACAGCCCGGCGGAGTCCCGGTCAACCTGGACAGGCTACGGTTTATCCCGGTCAAGCCCCGGCAGAGCCCCGGTTGTCGCCGGTAGTTCCCCGGTGAAAGCCGGCAGCGTCCCGGCATAGCCTCGGTTGTCGCCGGTAGTGCCCCGGTGAAAGCCGGCAGCGTCTCGGCAGAGCCCCGGTATAACGTAACACCGCCGGCACTCACCGTGTCTATACCGGCATCAGACCCCGGCAGAGCTACGGCGACGCCCCGGTTTCACCCCGGTCGTCGGCCGGTTATGCCAAGGCGGAGCCCAGGTGAATGCCGGTGGCATTCCGGCAGAGCGCCGATTTCCTTATGTACCGTAGCTCTACCGGGACTCTAACGGCATTCATTAAAATGAAAGAAAAGAAAATTGTATAAAAAAGTTAACGCTTTCTGCGCAGATTGAGGGTGTTGACATGTTGATTTTCTCTTCTTACTTCGCATATGTCTAAGTATTGTGGTATTATGCATTGATCATTAAAGTTTAAATACAATTCACCGTACAATATTTTTTTTTTTGACATTTTCAGTTTTGAACCCCCCAAATTTGTTTTTCCTTTTTTGTGAACCATTTATTTACAAAATTCACTCTTATTCATCCAAATGTTGAACAAACAACACTTTTTTAGTATGTATGAATGGATAAATGTATAATATATACCAATATGATAATGTATAACATGTGACAAAAGGAATAAAAAAAACAGAGCTGTCACCATAAGAAAGCCTAAACGTAGATTTCGAAACCTAAACGCGGACCCTAAGTTCAAGGTCAAGGTCACAGGGGTCAAAATTTTTTTGCGTATGGAAAGGCATTGTCCATATACACGTGCATGCCAAATATGAAATTGCTATCTGAAGCGACATAGAAGTTATGAGCATTTTTCGAAACCTAAACGCAAAGTGTGACGGACAGACGGACAGTGATATTTTTTTAATTTTTAAATAATGAGTTTTTTAAGTGCACATGTGCTGAAACAATAAGCTTTTTCCAAAGACAATGCGCTTTTTGTCTTTCAAATTATTAATAAAAAAATCCTTGAAACATCAACAAATGTTTAATGATTCATAAACATTTTAATTTCTAAAAGTAACTGTTATAATACATTAACTAACAAGAGATGTGTTCGTCAGAAACACAATGTCCCCTATTGCGCCGCTTTGAAATAAAAAGAAAAAGATTTGACCTTTGACCTTGAAGGATGACCTTGACCTTGAACTTCCACCACTCAAAATGTGCAGCTTCATGAGCACGCCGCTTTGAACAAAAAACAATTTGACCGGGTTTTTTTACATTTGACCTTGAAAGATGACCTTGACCTTGAACTTCAACTACTCAAAATGTGATGCTTCATGAGAACGCCGCTTTGAAAAAACAAATTTTGTTTGGACCTTTGACCTTGAATGATGACCTTGACCTTGAACTTCCACCACTCAAAATGTGCAGCTTCATGAGATACACACATGCATGCCAAATATCAAGTTTCTATCTTCAATAATGCAAAAGTTATGGCCAACGTTAAAGTTTTTTTCGGACGGACGGACAGACTGACATACACACATACACACATACTGACATACTAACGGACAGTTCAACTGATATATGCCACCCTACCGGGGGCATAAAAAATAACAAACAAGTGATGTCATCATCCTTCGAAAACGAGAAAAAATTGCAATCTCTAGTCACGAGTCTTTTTTTAAATAAATTGTCCAAAAAAAAACATGGCATAAGGAAATTACAATCTTCGAACATAGAAATCATCTACAATGTATGCTGGAATGAAAAATAAAGAAAACAAGAGCTGTCAGAGGACAGCGCGCTCGACTATTCGAGTGCTTGACAGTATAACATCATGGGGAAATTGTTCAAATTATTTAATAAGGTCAAGGTAATAGTTCAGGTATATTTTCAACAAAATATTGAACATTTGTAAAGACATAAAACAAACTAATAAGATTTTTGTTTCAAGTTTGATAGCAATAGCTTGGGTGGTATGTTTGGACGGTCCTTCAAAAATAAAGTAAATAAATATTTAATTTTTTTAACCATGTTTCAAAGAAATATATATTGTTTTTGGGTTGGGTAGAGGGAGGAGGTTTGAGCGGGGGTATAATGTGGGGTGTGGTCATTTATTAGACAATCTTTCAAAAATAAAAAAGGAAACACAAATTATTTTTTGGGGAGGGGGGCGGGTGGTGCAGGGATTCTGGGTTGGGGCATGGGGTATTGTTTTGTTTGGGTGGAGTCCATTGTGGTATTCAGGTAAGTTTTGTATTGTAAAATTATGAATAAAATCTTATCATACATAAAAAAGTTATGACAATTTAAGGTAGCGCACCTCTAATGGGCACATATCCAAATATAATCTAATTAATTATTTTCTTAATCAGCATCATTTCACTTAACTACATGCAAATTTGTAGGTAGGCTTTCCATGCTTTTTAAAAAAAATATACCGATTTTTTCAAAACCACCCCCACGCTCGGCTTTTGTCCAGTTTATTTTCACCCCTGGGGTATATAAAAGTTCCATAATTCATTCAAATTTCCAAATATGGGCATGCAGTTGGTGTGTACAGATGCTGTAAATGTGTTTAAAGTTTAAACAAGATGAAATAAGTATTCTTTTACAGACATTTATTTTTTACAATTTTTTATCTATGGAAGAGCGCCATGAAATGTAAGTGATTTCAGCCAAGTAAAAATTGGGTCGGTTAAAAACAAAGTGTCATAAAATTCAAAATAGTATCATTTAAGTCATATTTAAAACTTAGTTTTTATAGAAACACTATATACAGCAAAAATACCAAGAACTAGACGGATTTACCGTTTACTTTTTGAAATAAAAATAAAAATGCAACATGCATGGTTCGTATTTTCAACAGTAAATGACCCAATTTCGCCATAACGTTGTTTTAATTTTAATAATTGAAGAATGTGCATAAAAATTGCAACATATTTAACAATAAATATAGCTTATATGCCATATTAAATCAAATTACGTTAGAAAATAAATAAAACGCGTCGCAAAAAAGTATACGTCGTCGGCAGGATTCGAACCTGCGCGGGAATATCCCAAATGATTTCTAGTCTATCGCCTTAACCACTAGGCTACGGCACCTAATAGTATGCTCTTCAACCTTCGAAGAAATCGCGGGAAATCATTAGAGGTGCGCTACCTTAACTAAACTTTATTCTTGTGACCTTGAGAGTCAATGTCATTCAAAGGTCAAGGTCAAATTTAACTTGCCAGGTACAGTACCCTCATGGTAGTAAGACAATATTTGAAGTTTGAAAACAATAGCTTTGATACTTTAGAATTCAAGTGGATCTAAACACAAAATTTAAAAAATATTCAGTTACTAAGACAAAAAAGGGGCCATAATTCTTACAAAATGCTAGATACAGTTGCCTGCTCTTGTTTATAGATTGGGGTCATGTTGGTAAAAGAGTTTGCAAAATATGAAAGCAATATGTCAAGGGATATTGAAAATATTTTAGGTGGTACGCAAACTTTAACATAGATTTATCAATAATATGCATATTCTAAATGGAAAAAGGGCCATAATTCTTACAAAATGCTTGATGCAGTTGTCTGCTCTTGTTTATAGATTGGGGTCATGTTGGTAAAGAAGTTTGCAAAATATGAAAGCAATATGTCAAGGGATATTGAAAATATTTTAGGTGGTACGCAAACTTTAACATAGATTTATCAATAATATGCATATTCAAAATGGAAAAAGGACCATAATTCTTACAAAATGCTTGATGCAGTTGTCTGCTCTTGTTTATAGATTGGGGTCATGTTGGTTAAGAAGTTTGCAAAATATGAAAGCAATAGGTCAAGGAACATTGAAAATATTTGAGGTGGAACGCAAATTTTAACATAAATTTATCAATCATATGCATATTCTAAGTGAAAAAAGGGCCATAATTCTTACAAAATGCTTGATACAGTTGTCTGTTCATGTTTAAAGGTTGGGGTCATGTTAGTAAAGAAGTATGCAAAATATTAAAGCAATATGTCAAGGGACATAGGAAATATTTGGGGTGGTACGCAAACTTAAACATTAATAATATGCATATGCTAAGTGAACAAAGGGCCATAATTCTTACAAAATGGTTGATACAGTTGTCTGCTCGTGTTTATAGGTTGGGGTCATCTTGGTAAAGAAGTATGCAAACTATTTAAGCAATATGTCAAGGCACATAGGAAATATTTGGGGTGTTACGCAAACTTTAACATTTGCACGCTCACGCTCACGCCGACGCTGGTGTGAGTAGGATAGCTCCACTATATATATATATTTCATATATAAAAGTCGAGCTAAAAATGGGGGTCACCAGTGAAAACGAAAAAATACCGCTTTACAATAAAGGTTACCCCCCTTTTCCAGAAACGCCATACTGAATTTGAGATTTTTATATGAGAGCATAAAGATGAGCAAAAAATTCGATAATTATTATAAATAGATAAAAAAATAGAACGCCTATAATAAACCCATAAACATATAAACATGCATACATCTCATATATCATGTGTGAGATGGAACCTACTCAGTGCAGTAAGATTTGCTAACCTAGTTTGAAATTGCACGTGAAATGCGTTCTTCTATAAATAAGACTTGAAAATGTTACAGGGAAATAACAACATTAATTATTTAATAACAAGGCACATTTAATCATTCAATCAAACACGTTTAAAGGAAAATAGATTTATCAATGACTAGTGATACTAGTGATATTAAACATTAAACTTATTATGACAAACAAAACAAAGACATGATTGTCATGGTAGTTCTTTGAAGAACTTCGACAGGTTGGAATAAGTGTCTCCAAACGACGCTTGGCATTGGTGACCCTAGGCTGACCGTCAGAGTTATTCATTATGAAAATTGTAAACACCGCATATATAAATTCTTCATCCAAATGTTAATACCAAATACATGTATTATCCCTACTGGATATGAAACTGACTATTAACGTTACATTTTATTTATTACTTAAAACATTGGTTATACATTAACAATCACATAAATCAGTGAAATACCTACTTCGTTTCCATCGTATAAGCCTATCTGCTATAAAGGAGATAGTTGAAACTTGATGAATGGTCCTTCCCGCATGTATTTCCATTTTCTTTAAGTTCAACGCAAAGCGGGTACCAAAAATTTCCTATATTTGTACATATAAACGTGATATAATTCATACTTAATATTTCTAATATGACTTTTTTAGTTTCTGAAATAAATTAATGTTCTGTGAGCAGGATTTTGGTAATGCTTCACATTGGAGCTTCCACTCCCACTTGTCAAGACCAAGTGTCCGCATTGGAAATGGTATAAATTCAATTCCTCTAACTTATCTTTCTAGATACTGACTTTCTTAGTTGAATAAACCCTATTTACACCGTTTTACCATCTTTAATTTCTGTTGTTGTTTTTTCGAACAAAATAAACGAAACTCGTTTTAAAATGAAAACTAGGCATTCGGCTTTTCTGAAAAATGGCACACATGTTGTTTATCGACTGCTGATTGGTCGATCGATATTTAAATAAAAATCTTATTGAAAGTTGACAGATGTCAATTACAATATTCTGCATTTGCTAGGTGGTGAGAATGACATTTATAAACACATTAATTATATCATTAATAATATCATTGCTTTAATCATAGATACATATCTCAAATTCAGGTCTGGTTCTCTAAATAAAAAATTGCCATAAATCTAATGCATTCTTCTGTCAAGCGTAACATGCTTAATGGGCATGACATTATATATATATATTCATAACCGATATGTAACCGGTACAGCAGACATCTACAACATTCATTTAACGCGCATTTATCAGTACATGATGATGATGATGATGTTGATGATGATGATGATGATGATGATGATGATGATGATGATGATGATGATGATGATGATGATGATGATGATGATGATGATGATGATGATGATGATGATGATGATGATGATTAGAAATAACACTTTATACCAGAATTGTTAATTGTTAATTAAAGGCTCGACAGATATATTTACAATCGTTAGGTGTCTAGTAGCTTGAGAATTGTGTTGATATGGTATCGAGTCAAGCCGAAACGCAAACAAGAATCGAATCTGCCTTATCATTTCACAATTTTGTTACAGATGCCAACCTGTTACGCCACATCAACTCGTTCGAAGAACAATCATAATTAAATACGCCGCGCACTGAGAAAACCGGGCTTAATGCATGTTCGTCAAGAGTCATCCCACAATGGCCTTGCCGTCCGTACATGCTAGTCAGGAAATGCAATTTCCGCCACGACTGGATTTGTGTTAAGAAGAAACTTCCATAAAACGAAGAAACGAAAACTTCCATAAAAGTGGGAAGTTTCGTTTATGATAAGCCAAACAAACAGGAATAAAAACAAGCATAGTAATCAAAAGCTTCCACACATTAAAATGTCATTGATAAAAATGACTTTACTTTTGGAAATACTTACGTTTGCTGTTAACGACTTCGAAGTGGCGAAATATCTTATTTGTATGAAAGGCTTAACATCATACAAGTCAAATGATTGTCAAACTGTGTGCATATTTCTGTTCAGCTTCTGACACAGATATTGTGAAAAGTGTCTGATTTTGGTTTCAGGTTTTGAAATTATTGTGTATGTTAGCCCGCTCCATATCCGAAATCTTCAGTCCGAGGTCAAGAAAGAATGCATACCCGTAGCCGGGGGAGGGGGGTTGCGTTGAGTGCGTCAAAACATTTTTGACGAGTAAAAAAATAATTGTAATATAAGTTGCATCCAACTTTATTCGACGCAAAAACGGTTATTTATCTTTTCCCGGAATCCAGTGAGTCTTCGTATTTAAGCGTTTCAATAATGTTGAATTCACTTGGCTACCGACAGGTAACCATATAATTAATTTCTCGATGAAGTCATTTCCAAGATAGCGCGTGATTTTTATTTACAATTTACCCGCAGAACTGTTGAAATCAACAGAAGTTTTGACAGCAAAATGTGAGATAGTCTAAGAAGCCGTGTTGACGAAGTTGGAAGGTAGCTAGCTTAAATAGTTAACTAAGAATAAATGTTTTATGAATTCATAGATTAAAAGTTAAATTATGATTTTCATATCAGTACTGTATAGGGTTTTAATGAAAAAATGTACCATTTTCAATAGTATTTTTTTTTAAATTTAATTAGAAAACATTACAATGTTTATCCACTGAGCCAACTTTAAACTGTCTGAAAGATATGACTATAATTGTAAATAAAGATTACCTGATTGTGGGTGCTATAAATTTATTGAGTTACTCCCCCTTGATATTAATTTGCCATATAAAACAAGTATGCAGACACCAATGTCTATCAGTATCTATTTTTTTCAAAGATGATTTAACCAGCATATACATCTGAGTTTGGTAAGTACTTATCACGTTTATTTATTGTTTGTTTAAATATTACATGTTATGTTTATATATTTGAAATAATAAGATATTATCTCAAAGATAATTACAAGAAAAAATCATAAGCAAAGTCATACAGTTGACCTTGTTCATCTCAGAAATTACTCAAAGGCTTTTAAAATAATGCAAAAATATTGTGTGTGATAATTTGAAACCCTTATCTGAAATATTCATTGAATTTTATATTCAAAGACAGGAGTGCTTTTTTTTCAAGACTTAAGTAGTACTTGAATGGGGACTAGTTAGCGGATATTTTTCTTTCCTTTTATTCTCTTTTGACTTAACTAGTTTCGAACAGTTTTAAAACAAATTAATATTGTTTTCTGATGCATTTCTTTGTCTGTCTTAAAGATCATATTTGATGCTTATTCTAAACGTTTTGTTTGGTATATTTTTATAGGTATTGTAAAACTACAGAACTACATCACTGACAGATAATCTGCTTGTTTTATTACCGTCTGTGCAGATAAAATTGATAGCAGTACATCACATATAACATGACTTCCGAAACAAACAGGACCGACTATTTTATGACACCAGCTTGATTTATGGCAGCTGTAAGGTGGTCATACACAAAATTCTGCCAACTTGGTGCAACTTCCATGCCTAGTTGGAATGGTGATTTGCACCAGTACAGGCACTTTAGTGTCCTTCTTATTTTGTCAAGAAACCACCAAATTGAATGAACTTAATAAATGAAATCGGCTTATTTAATTTTGCGCTCATTAAAATGCTGTCATTAGATGACATTAACATCCATGCATTGTCTACTTTTATAAAAAATTGCAACACAAACTTGTATGATAAATATAACTTTGTAGTCATAATAGCAATAAAACATGTTTTTCTTTTGATCCACGCGTTGCCCAACACCTTTAACACCATTATCCGTGTTGTGACAGACATTAAAGTACAACTGATAAATTAGCATACCAGTTAACTTTAATTGATTAATGTTATGCCATTTTAATTAATGTTCGTTTTAAACAAAACATTTACACCTCTTTAACACAGACATATAACCCGTGAAAAACACCGACCACAGGTGTAAAAATACGTTAATTGTGACAACCGTTTATTCCGAAGGAATGCAGGCCTTGGCATAGGCATTCAGCTAACCAAGGCAGTTCTAAACAAGCGGCGGCAATTGAATGACGTATTCAATCTTGAAAAATCATCCGGGAAGCAGGTCAAGTGGGCTGGATCCCGGTACGCAACAACAGCAGCAATTCCGTGAAGTTACATGCTAGGACCAAAAGGAGGAACTAAGAACTCTCGTTTGGAACGTGAATGGACTAGTAAGAAAAATTAATGATGAAGATTTTTTAAACTTTATTGCAGAACACGACTTGATTTTACTGTCTAAAACATGGACACACTCAAAACTGAATGTTAACCTAGAAATAAATGAATACATCTCTTTCTATCTTTTCGGAAACAAAAGTCACGGAACAAAGAAAGGTTGTTATAGCGGCGGCCTTAGCGTTTATTTTCATAAAAAAAACTAAATATTAAAATATCAGTTATCGAACACAATAAAAATGGCTTAATATGGATAAAGATAAGCAGTGAAATAAGCCATGACTTTGATTTTTTCGAGGAAATCGAAAAAGGTATAGAACATTATGGGCCACTTGGGGCCACATGTATTGTTGGTGATTTCAATGCTAGGACTGGAAATTTATCAGATATTATTAGCAATGATATATACTTAAATGTGACGGGAGACCACGTGTAGGATAACAAAAATATTGACGATTTAAACGTTCGACTTAACGCTGATCGCGTTACAGATACGGACAAAAATTGATTTCACTATGCAAATCTACGGGTCACATTATAGCGAACGGACGATTTAAAAACGATAAAACGGGACAATACACTTTCTTATCAACACGAGGTCTCAGCGTCACAGACTACTTACTTATTTATATAGAACATACTCATATTATCAATGACTTATAAGTACTTAATTGGAATAAATTTTCAGATCATGCTGCATTATATTTGTCATTAAAATTAAAAAATCACATATTAGATAATGTTCAAGATAATAACACGAAAAATGTAACGGAAACGAAATTAATTTTTAACCAAGATTAAATCCACGTCTATCGAGAATCATTAAATGCAAATTTACATAAACTACGTGATTTAAGTGGCATGGGTACGGTCGATCAGGTAAATCTGCTCACGGACTTCATGCATGAGCAAGCAACGCGAGTTTTTAGTAAATCGTTTAAAGGGGGTAATCTGAATTCACATAATCGCAGTACACAGCAAAAAACCACCGTGGTTTAATTAACAAAGAGTGTCATGAAACAAAACGCGAATTCAAAAATGCACAAAATGCATTCAACCGTTGTAAATCAAACGAAAATAGAAATTATTTTTCACAACGGAGAAATATGTATAATAAAAATAGAAATAGAGCCAAAACTGATTATAAAATCACCCAAAAAAACTCGAAAATATTGCTTAATCCCAGCCTAGAAAATTCTGGAAGACAGTTAAACAAAGTCACACAAATAAAAAGAAAAAGAAAAACAATCAACAGATAACGGACCTATTTGAACATTTCAATAATCTATTAGGAGAAACACAACCCACAAATGAAAATTTAAATAACGTAAATGCAGAAAATACTTCAATTAACGATGCAGATTTAGACTGCGAAATAACCTTAAATGAAATACATCAAGCAGTGTTTAAACAACAAAACAACAAAGCTTGTGGACCAGATGAAATATCAGCAGAACTTATAAAAAACGCATTTGATATCATATCCCCGTACCTCTACACACTTTATAACAAACTGTTCAACAACGCCGAGTATCCAGAAAGCTGGGGACTAGGTTACATTGTACCTATATTTAAAGGGGGGTGACCCGAATTCAGCTAAAAACTATAGAGGTATAACATTAAACAACATTCTTGCCAAAATATATTTGCAAATTATTTTCAACCGTCTAACAAAATGGACAGAAAAAAACGAAACTATAATTAAAAATCAGTTTGGTTACCAAAAAGATGAAAAGCACCACTGACTGCATTTTCCTATTACAAGCTATAATAACAACAGTCATTTATAGTGGACATAAATTATATAGTGCCTTTATCGATTATGCTACGACAAAATCAATCTTCATTCTTATGGCAAATACTCACTTCGCAAAATATAAGCACGAAAATTATTAATGCTATTAAAGCGATGTATTCCACGGTCAGATCTGTAGTGAAAAACAATAATGAGCTATCGGATATCCTATACTCACACCAAGGGGTGAAACTAGGCGACTGCGGCTCATCGTTACTGTTTATGATGTTCGTGAACGATATTTTAAACAATATCGATTCGAATATCGACAATGTATTTTCCATCAATGAAATAAAGTTATTTTTAATACTCTATGCAGACGATCAAGTTTTATTTGCGACTTCAGCCACCGCGTTACAATCTATGCTAAAGGACATTGAACTATACTGCAATACATGGAAATTAAAGATAAACACCTTAAAAACTAAAATCATGATATTTGAAAGAAGCACCAGATATACGAATATAGATTTTTTCTTAAACAACGAAAAGCTCGAAGTTGTCAATTCCTTTAAATACTTAGGGGTTAATTTCTTTAAAAACGGAAACTGGAACAGAACTCAAAAGAACATCTCTGAACACGCATCAAAAGCTATGCATAAATTATTTTCCTTGTTCAATCAATATGAATTTAAATTAAAAGAGAAACTCAAATTGTTTGATGTATTAATATCCCCAATTCTCAAGTATTCTGCTGAAGTTTGGGGTAATCATATGGCAAAAGACATCAAACTAATACATTCAAAAATTTAAGCAAATTATTGTGTGTAAAATCATCAACCAATCTTGTAGGATTATACGGAGATCTAGGTAGAATCCCGACGCATGAACACAGAAAAATTATTTTGTTCCGATATTGGATAAAAATGTTAAATTTAAACGAAAACAGTATTCTAAAACAAGTTTATCTCCTTTTGAAAAACGACGCCGAAAACGGAATCAATTAAAACAAAAACAATTGGGCGTCACAAATAAAAGAAATGTTAGAGCAATTAGGTTTAGCAAAATTATGGATTAATCAAGAACGTGTTACTATATTATTAGAGAGCATAAAAATTAGAATATTAGATCAATTTAAACAAAATTTGTTAAGTAACATTAATCAATCTGGCAGACTTAGCACATATTGTATGTTTAAAACCAATTTTGAATTTGAACCGTATTTGCACATAATCAAACAAAATAAATATAGAATAGCACTAAGTAAATTCAGGCTATCATCGCATAATCTAGAAATTGAACGAGGACGTTACTATAATATAGAGAGAGCAGAACGAAAATGCAAAATATGTTGTACAAATTTAATAGAAAACGAATATCATTTCATGTTAACATGCCCACAATACTCACATCTAAGAAGAAAATACTTCAAATCATATTACTGCAGATGGCCAACATTAACAAAATTTAAAGCGCTCATGTCAACTACAAATAAATATGAACTACTTCAAATTGCAAAATATATTTACGATGCAAGTAGACTAAGAGAAGAAATCGTAAGCATTTAACTTTCGGACAAAAATAATTATCATTGCTTCAAACGTCAAGGAAAATTGAATTACTAGTTGACTTAACTAATTGTCTGTGTATATGTACATTATTCAACTTTTCTCATCGATAAAATACATAATTTTATTTGTTGAATGTATATGTGAAATACTATACATAACATATATATGTACATTATTCAACTTTTTTCATCGATAACATGTACCATTTTATACTATGTTGTCTATGTGAAATATTGGTTTTACTATGTTCATTTGTCAAAAGCATGTACTTCTGTAATATTGTAATATTTATATATTCTAAATAGTTTTCTCATTATGCCAAAAAAGCGATTTCGGTATATTATGTTCATGTATACAAATAAATATTCAATAACCATCAAGCACTAACATTACATTCACGATCTTTGACCTGTAATACTAATATCTTTCTTCCTCTGTATTCAACTAACAATCACAGCAATCTTCACCTGAAGAATTACCATTTGCTTTATCAAAATGTAGGCTAGAAGCTTATTTGTAGCTTAATTGCCGAAATAAATGTTGTTGTTGTTGTTGTTGTTGTTGTTGTTGTTAATTAAACAAGACATCATATGTATGATTGATACTTATAAACTACTGATTATATTATATCCTACATCTTTTGCTGAATATTTATTTATTTTTATTTTTTGTTTAGGGGGGGGGGGATTGTCTTCAAATATTGCGAGTTGACCAAACAAACAGGTGCGAGTTGACTTAGGTATGAGTTGACCGGCCCACCTGTGTTTTTTGTTTCGCTTTAATAGCAATAGGCAACTAGAATCAGTATATTTGATAACTAATATTGAACAATGGCGACTTCATTTATGAAAAAAGTAATGGAATATTATACAATCAAGATACATTTACACTCATGTACAAAATATGATTTTTACGTCAGAATTCTGCGGTTGACTTTGAAAAATTTACTTTTCATTTTGTCAATTTACCAAAACGTAAAAAGGCCCCTTTAAATGTTAATGTCTTTGAGAAGATGTGCAGAAAGCATGAGTCAGTGACACTGTTCAAGGTTACAATTGAAAGTAAATCGTTTAGTGTTTAATTTGTCGTATAGTCCACAGGTGGAAGTAACGTACTTTGGATAGTAATTTTTTTTAGGAGCCCAATATATTCAAATAAATATATTAAATCATATTTAATGAGAAAAGAATTGACAAAAAGCCATGAAAAACAATCCCCACCCTCTGATATTGGAATCATAACAAGGTCATTAACTAGACTTTATTATAGACCTGTCTTCGCGGGCCGCAAAAATGTCAAAAATAGTTTTAATCCAAAGCATCCCTTGATCCGACTATGTGTAATTTGACAACCTTTCCAAAAAAGTTAACTTCAAAAATATCTGTCCAGCCGTTAACTCACAGTCAGTCGAAAACCGAGCAATATTTCGAGTCCGTTTGTCAACCCGAATAAATCTTCTACAGACTTTCAAACAATATGTTTGACTTTTCTCCCCTTATTCGATAGCTTGCGTCCTATTCATTTAAAACAACGAGGCGTGTCACATAATGCATGCATATGCAACCACTTACCCCTAAAAACTAAGTCCAAAACAATCAGAATGATAAGTATTTTTCATTTATTTACTTTTATTAAAACATAGTTGTTGTTGTTGATTGGATATTGATGTGCCTGGCTCTGTCAGTGTAATTCACCGGCAAGCCGGGTTCAAGAGCGATGGCTACTTTCGTTCTAGTAAATCAAATTTAGAGTTAAAACAGTTGTTGCAAAGAAAATAAATAACATTTTGGAATTAGTTTTTAGGGGTAAGTGGTTGCATATGCATGCATTATGTGACACGCCTCGTTGTTTTAAATGAATAGGACGCGAGCTATCGAATAAGGGGAGAAAAGTCAAAAATATTGTTTGAAAGTCTGTAGAAGATTTATTCGGGTTGACAAACGGACTCGAAATATTGCTCGGTTTTCGACTGACTGTGAGTTAACGGCTGGACAGATATTTTTGAAGTTAGTTTTTTTGGAAAGGTTGTCCAATTGCCCATAGGAGGATCAAGGGATGCTTTGGATTAAAGCTATTTTTTGACATTTTTGCGGCCCGCGAAGACAGGTCTATAATAAAGTCTAGTTAATGACCTTGTTATGATTCCAATATCAGAGGTTGGGTATTTTGTTTTCATGGCTCTTTGTCAATTTTTTTTTTCTCATAAACATGATTTTATATATTTATTTGAATATATTGGGCTCCTAAAAAATACTATCCAAGGTACGTTACTTCCACCTGTGGTATAGTCGTGGCATCTCTACGTTAGCACAGATGTAAAAACTTCATCTTTGTATATAGGTCAATAAAACGACTTTGTTACTAGATCTCACGAAAAAAAATCGTGAGATTGACACATATTACTCGTGAGAATAAATTAGTTCTCCGGAAAAACGACTTACTAAGCGGGTATAACTAACTCGTGGGTACAAGATAACATACTTGTAAGAGAGAGTTGGTAACTCGTATGAACGAGATAAGTCGGCCGCGGTAATCAAAACACACGTATTTTGAAACGCATATTTAACAATGACTGATACAAGAGAGGTTATTACAGTTTCGTTTTATATAAATCGGATGGATTCGCTCCTTTAAAAAATACTTTTCGAACTCGTTTATTCTGATCGGTTGATAATGTCGTTACCACGAGCTAGTTTGTTTTCAATCGCAATAGTTATTTAGTCATTACCACTGCTAACAAAGATGTTACCCATTGAAAGGTTGTGATATTCATACGGTTCGCTTCGTAGAATGCATCTGTATATAAACGTTACATTTTGTGACTGGGTATTTTGTAATTTGAGTCGGGCTCTGTAAAATGGGGTCTAATGCATGTGCGTAAAGTGTCGCCCCGGCTTGGCAAATCACTATGTTTTTAGTCAAATTGCTATGGTGTGCTCGCTTAGTAATGATATTTATCCAAAGTTTCAAACACGTCAACGGTTCATGAAAATGTGTAAGTTTTTGCAATGGAAAAAGACGAGTGTTCCGAATTTAAAAATACACATGTATGCTATCGATTTTCTCCGGAATCCTCCGCGAGAAAATTCTCGTGTCTAATCAACCAATCGTAATACACCAACTTTTTCCGGATCCTCCGTAAGATACATCGAATCGTTTATTCAAAACTTCGGTTTTCGGTTTGAAAACGGTTTTTGGGTAATGTTTTTTGTTTTGAGTTTTTTCGCAAATGACTTGCCAAATGATGTCGATGATTTTTTTTTGTATTGTATTGTGTTTTTAACGATGTATTAGGTGGATTGAACTCGAATTTATAAACATATGTGAGACATATTTTTTTGACATTAAAATTCGGTTACCGGGAAGAACTCTGAGCTGTACGTATGTACTCATAAAAGCTCAGAGCATTCAAGAAGAACTAACAATTTCCAGTACTCAAACGATATTCTGTATATTGTTGTATTTTAAACGTAAATATACGTACGAGGCTGCATTTCTAGTAAAACTATTTGCGCTATATTACATATGATTGTTCGAATCGTCTTTTTTCGTAAATGTTTGCATGTACATGTACATAACTTTATTTGTCTTAATATTTGTACAGTGACTCTAAACTCTGAAACAACTTATGATTTTGTACGTATCTTGATTGACTTTGCGCTGGTTTGCTCGCATTTCATCTCTTAGTGTAAACCTTTTTATTTAATTAAGCTCGATTGCGTTTAAAACCAACGGTTTATTGAAACGCTCGAGGGTCTGTTTCGTGGATTGAACCAGTACTTGGTGTAAATTGGGAATATCTGAAGATCGCTTCAACGGTGGGGATCGAGGCCGTGTCCCCCAGGTCGCTAGACGGATTCCTTATTCTGTACTCCACGGCGACCCCATAACATTGAGCTCCATAAACAATATTATTTTAACGTTTCTACCAAGTGCAGATCTATAGAACTGCCTAAACATGTAAACCATTGCATTGAGTACTGGTTTGTTTGTGCAGTCCGCACATGGTAATCAGGGACGACACGTTCCGCTTGTATTGTATTTTTAGATTAAAGAATGTCCCTTCTTAGCAAAAATCTAGTTTAGGCGGAAAGTGTCGTCCCTGGATAGACTGGGCAGACTTCACTTGCTAATCTAGGTTGGCACTTTACGTACATTTACGTACATGCATTAAACCCCTTTTTCACAGAGCACGGTTCATATATATGCTAACAACAAATGATAACACACACACACACACACACCTGTACTCAGCGCGGCCCATATGGTTTTGTCTTCTTGTTTATTAATTTTGGTAAGTTCTCGTATTGAGTATGTATAATACTGGTGAATTAATGTAACATTATCCGTCAGCAAATAGTGTGTTGAGCATTTTCATTTCGGTTTGTATTGTTTTGTTTTTGCATGGTAAGTTTGCGACTGATATGTCTACTGTCATAAAGTTTCGATGCTTGCTGCATTGACGTAGCGGTAATATGTGATGCGTCAGTAATTGTATGTGCTACATTGATGAAGCGGTTATATGTAATGCGTCAGTAATTGTATGTGCTACATTGATGTAGCGGTTATATGTGATGCGTCAGTATTTGTATGTGCTACATTGATGTAGCGGTTATATGTGATACGTCAGTAATTGTATGTGCTACATTGATGTAGCGGTTGTATTTGAGGCGTCAGTTATTGTATGTGTTACATTGATGTAGCGGTTATATTTGATGCGTCAGTAAGTGTATGTGCGTAATCATACTAATGGTGAAACTGTAAAAGCGACAAGTATTCATTTCGTTATCTTATATATGCTCACAGAATGCTAATTATTTAAAATAGTAATGGGTGTTTTCGTTATGTTAACCCATATCTTACGACTAAAACTCGCGGACATAACCAATTTTATTGAACGTATAAACACTTGAGAAACATTATAAAGGAAAAAAGTATACGACGACGGACAACAACCCAGAAAAAAGGAACATAAATACCGAATTGCGTATGACGAAGAAACTAAAAACCAACTGACTGCTTCTTATAGTCTCATGTATGACTCTTGCGGTGCCCACGGCAACAACAATTTCCGACATTAGCTGATGATGTGTGATAATATGGGGCATCTGGGGCCCGTATGTCATTGTTGGAAAGATGAAAACCGTGCAGACTGTGTTTTGCATCGTTAATGTCTAAATTCACCACACAATATCAAATTCTTGTATAATGCAACCGCATTATGTTTTTCTAGAACCGACAAAACGGAGGTTCGAAGCAAGCGAACCTCTCGAAACATGCAAGGGTAAGAACAGTTATCAGGGCAAAATAAGTAAACTTCTACTTCTTGAAAATTATGAACATTTAGTTAAAGTGAAAGTTTATGGACTGATTGCACAACGGGAATATAGCACGAAGGCATTTCTTTTTGTACTAGAAAGTATGTATTTATACTTTTGTATATCATTTAGAAAAATTAAATATGGACATCTGATCTGCTTGCTCCATTAAACATTCTTTTATTTACTTACTTAATAGCATAATGCTATGTGTGCATTAGCGCCCAAATAATCGTTGTCGGGTCAAGTTTAACTTAAGGGTACCCCGGGTACTCTTCTCTTCTTATTAAGTCTTGACTACATAATTGAAACTAGTTCAATTGGTTAATTTTCTTCCTAAAATTTAGTTTGGCCTGTATAAAACAAATTAAAAGGTGAAAGCGTCAACTGTCATAGACAAACACTTCCAACAAAGGAAAGTGTTGTTATCAACAATCGTAACGCTTGCTGCATTTATGACATAATAATTCCTTTATTCCATTTTTTAATCTCTTTTATTTGTAGAGAATAATTAAATGTTGGGAAATAAATTGGTGCACACTATTATTATATCGTTGCGTGTCGGGTGCAAAACATATCGCTTCCGTATTGGTCACGGTAATCTTGAACACTTGAAACGTGTGCATAATTTAAAGTCACAATAAGAATTAGGCTTGATTTGTATAAACAGTAACAGTGGTCCAAATTTAGTATTCAGCGTTTTTTAAGTGTTAAAGTGTGCGTGTCTCTTAACACTCATTTCTATTCTAAGTGACATTTAAGGGTGTGACATATAACGGGAGGATAAGTGTCCTACAGGTACATCTATTGTGAAAATATTTCGAAAATTAGGTTTAAGCTTTTCATTTATTTGTTCGCTTAGGGATATTAACTCACGAGTTTGGGCAAATTTTGCTTGTGTTTCGCAATTGATTGTCCGTATGAAAGTAACATATCTTTGTTAGAATAGCATTAAAATCGTTTATTTCATACTAAAAGCAGAAAATGTGCTGTAAACAAAACAAAATAATAATATCCTTTATTAATATTTATTTATAAAAAAGACCATACATAAGTTTATATCTCAAAAGCATGTATTTAAAAGTATATGAACATTGTTTTTAAATAGCATAAGTACATTATAAGAGCATATATAAGTAAAATATCAGAATATTAAAATTACAAAAATTCATTCTTGGGGCATGGTTATACATTGGTAAAGTTCTCTATCTTAAATCGGAAATCATATGCAATATAAAGATAAAATATCAAGCATGAGCGGCGCAAAAATAGCAACACATTCACCTAAGCACTTATACACAAGAACTTCAATCAAACAAAATAACGGCTTAAGTATATGGGTATGATTTAACCAGCTGTGGCTACCCAAAAATATATATTTCAGATTCCTCGATTAAAGAGGTATTATTTGGCCAATATGTCCCTTAAATACTACATTAAATTATCTACTACTTGGGAAACAGGTTATGGGCCAGAAGTATTCACTTATTGCGGGTTGATCGAACATTGGCAGTAGACATATAAGTAGAAATAATCATTCCCACTTTCAGTGCTCAAAATGCAGAATTAAAAGCACACCAATGAAGTCACAGTAAAGGATTTTGTCATATTCTGAGATAGTTTGAGACTATAGGGTCTTGAGCTGCGTAAAAGCACATTACATTAATCCGGAAGTCAATTAAGATATGCTTATAATGTTTTCTGTAATATGTGAAATACACATGCTCGGATTTCGAGATAAAGCACATTTGGTAATTTAAGGACAATGTAACAAAATAATGTGCAGATACCGCGCTATGAACAATATGGCCATGAAGAAAACCGTATTTAACGTGTTTGAAAAGATCCTGTTATTTGAACAACAAAAGAAGCAATTATAAACATATTGATTAAATAATAATCCAACAATCCCAAGCACACTGCAATGAGTGAAAGATAAAAAAAACTTATCTCGAACAAACTGTGGAAAAACTTCCATTTATATAATGATGGCATAGTACTTTCTATAGAATAAAAATATCAATATCATTACGAATTTCCCAATTCCAACGAACTCAATACATTCATCACCATTCATCAATAAATTTTATCGCAGTTTACATACGCTGTAATCGCTGTATCAAAAATATAAATTAAATATATGTGTTCCATTATGAATTTGAATGTTCAAAATTATATTTGCATGCAATAGGAATGCAAATAAACAAGCGAAAGGCATATCAGGGCTGTGATAAATTTTGCATGTCAATCATGAAGACAAATTTGAGGTATTGTAACAATTGTAATTTGTAAAATTGATCAATGACATGGGTTACCCTGACCTGTGAATAATGTCTAGTTATCTAATGTCTTCTAATATTAATCATGTATGTCAAGTTAGTTAGAATTGCCTGATAGCATGTATCAATGATCCTACGAATGCACACACACACACACAGATTCATCCCAAAATACAGACAAGTGCCATGCGAACGGCCTTTTATTTCTAAATGTAGAATTAACAAATTTTGTAAGTCGGCACCTCATTTGACATGCAAACTGTTGGTTAAGATGGTCTCATATGCGCCGCTTACATAAAGAAGTATTCGTTTGAAATGCCCAAGAGGGACGAACGTTTGATTGCTCACCGCTGTCCGACACAGATATCCGCTGGTTGGCCTTGTCAGAGTTCAAACCTTGGTCAGTGGAATGTGACCCGCTACTACATACGGGCGACTGTCGTTGTCATGTCTGTCGGTGGAGACATAATTGGTCAGCCCAGGCTTATTAATAATTTGATTACTCATATTGTTAGGTTGAGTGTCTTCTTGTTTAACGTCCGTACCAAATGTAACGCAGCCATCAGCGAGGGATGATACCTCTGTTAGTCCAACGTCTGCTTTCATGTAATAGCTTTCGACTGGTTCGGTGTTTGAAAAATGACAGAGTGACAATTTAGATGCAGTAGTGCTTGATTCTAGAACTGAATTCAAGGCATCATTTTCTTGGATGAGTGAGTCGGGTCGTTTATCAGCTTGTGTTTTAAATGCAATCGGTATAGGAACAGTTTGAAGTTTGACCAAGTGTGGGGATTCTGATGTTATGTGAGGTGTCGTTTCTTCATTTATTGCAAATACATAGTCTGCAAAGGGAATGCTTGGATCAGAAGCCTGATGAAATATACTGCCTCCATCAACATGAAGTTTCAGATTGTGTATGTTCCGTTTCTGAAGTCCACCAGAATCGCAATCGTCCGTCGATTCAAGTGTAGGGACAGGGGCGTAGCTGCCAATATGAGCTGACGATGGGTTAACAAAATGATCAGATTTTAGAGCAGGTTGTTTTAAATCAGTTACCCCGCTCGACCATGACTGTGTGGTCGTGGCATTATGGCCTATGATTCCCGTCTCCCTCTGAAACTCTGCACCTTCGTGCACAATTTTGAGCTCTTGTTTGGCATTATTACAGAAGCCCTGATCATGGGGAGGGGTACTAGCGGGGTCCTCCACACCACTGTCCTTGCTCACCTGCCTCTCGAGATCACGCATCTGAAACAAAAGAAAAAACTAGTATCAGACAAATCATAGAAACAATTGTTTATGCAATCGAATAGCCTGAAATAAAACGTACGGACAATGGCTTCTGAAATGAGATAGCTCTTTATAAGGCTAATTGACACTAGCTTCTGAAACGAAATAGCCGGAAATAAGACATAGGGAAAAGTACCTTGAAACTGGTTTCTTAAATGAGATATCATGAAGTAATGCATTTGGACATCGACTTTCAAAATACCTATGTAATGGCGTCTGAAATAACCCGGTTATACGGTGTATTGGCTGCACATGGCTTTGAAGTAGCTTAATAATTGCGTATGCAATAAAACAGGCAGACATATATTGCATAAGAACAAAGCTTTACGTAAAGTATTGGATCATTTGCTTCTGAACCGATATAGCCTGAATTAAGGCGTAGCAATCCAGCATAAGCTATTGAAGTACCTTTAAAAAAGGCATACTGTTTGCACTAAAAAAACAGTTACATTTAACACTATGCAAATTTTAAAATGTTTAATGTCATATTAGAAATGTCAAAATACATATTGCACTTAAACTTTCTCTCTTTTCTCTTTGATATTTTCTAGTATTATGCCCAATATAAAAATTAAGAACGAACCATTCACATAACTGGAACTAAGCATTCGCATAACTGATTCTTTTGTAAGGACTACTATAATATCAAACAGGATAAACGTATTTTAATTAAGAACAAGGCATCAACATATGTGTAATGTTGGCTCGTTGCTTATGAAAAACTGAATGTAGGACCTGTACAAATGGGTCATGTGTGTACATTTTCAAAGCATTATTGTTAAAGATAAACCAAACTTATCCAAAACTTAAAAAGGGTTAAACCGGTATATTTTTCCACATATTTGTAGTCGACTATTCATAGAAACTTTAAAAAATATTTTAGAAGAAGCTTCGTAATAATTTAATTTATTTATATACTATGATTTATATATAATTATTTATATAAGAATTATTATTATGTTAATGATAATAGTATTATATGTAAGTAATTATGATATATTTATATGTTGTAATATACTTTAAAAAGCAAAAACAATTATTGATATCGATATACTTTCAAATAAGATTGATTAGAAATTATGTGATAAGTTTATAAGTTTATTTGTATATTCACTTTTGACAAAAGCCTTTTCATGATTCTTTTAGTGTTTGCAGTACTGTTAATGACTTTTTTACCAGTATTGCTACACTTTTGGTTCAAACACTTCCAGTAGCAACACAAACATATGACTTAAAGTTGGAAGCATTGGATAGTTTTAACAAAACAATGAACCATAATAACAAGGAAATGCACCTTTATCATGTTACAGAGAATTTTGTTTTTAAAGAACTTAATAATTTAACTGCCGGTAAGAGTACGGGTCTTGATATTATTTCAGCTAGGTTCCTTAAGGATGGGGCAGATATTTTGAAAATTTCAATCGTTTTATTGGTAACTTGTCTATATCTGAGGGATGTGTTCCGGGTGACTTTAAACAAGCTAGGTTTAATTCTTTGCACAAAAAGGTAGTAATTTAGATGTTGGAAATTATAGGCCAGTCAGTATACTTAGTGTAACTTCAAAACATTTAGAAAGAAAGTGTACATACAATGGGAATCTTTTTAACGTCAAACAATATTTTTTATGAACATCAATCAGGATTTAGAAAATCATATTCTACCGAGATTAAATTAAATCATATAACAACTTGATCATTTTTTTCTCGTACTTTTAATGGGCCCCATTGGAAATAAGCTTTTAGCTTAATGGGTTATCCATAGGTCAAATATAGCATTTCAATTGATAACTAATTTTTATAACTGTTATAATATATATACATATTTGGATTTATTTAACTATTTATATATTATTTTATAATTACAGCTGTCAGAATAACATTGGTGTAGCTATGTTTTTATGTTTTTATGTATTGTGATATTGTTATATGCGTTTGACCTAGAATGTAAATAAATGAATAAAAAGAGAATTTTAAGATATCGATAATGTTTTATTATCAGCCCAATTATCAAAAAAGGTATATGTTCCCTGCAATGCAACAACAAAACAGTTTACTTACATTTTTATTATTCGATTCATATTCTTCAACATCAGAATTTGATGACACGTATTCTTCTGACTTTTCTCCTGAAATGACCTGGAAAAACATAATATGAAAAAATGCAAAAATAGATAAAAGGGCAAAATAACTATATCAATCATTATCTAACTGTCGCATCGTTCATGTATCATCACTGTATCAACATTCTACACGAAAGATATGTTGTGTTGTTGTTGTTTTGTAATGTCAGTACTTTCTATTTGTTTCATTATGACTTAAATTTAATTTGACCATGATTGTTATTATGCACGAATTTTAGTTCAAATGACAAATAATAAGCATTCACCATATTGAAGCGCACGGTTAATATGTCCAAGTAACATCCTACTAGACATTAAGGTATCATTATCAGTGAAGCCACACAATGATCTGTCTTACTGATAATATACATCTGTTTTCGGTGCACAATTACCTTCAATCAAGTCTGATCACTTGAACTAGTTTTGTAGTGTCTGGAAAATATCTATTCATGAAGATTGATCAATGCAAGACAAAAAAATACGAGTACAGACAAACACTTCTTCCAATCTGATTATAAAATCATTGAAAATTTCATGATTATAGATCAAGAGTCTTACAAAAATCGTATTAAAATTTCCAGTGGTTTTCATTTCTGTAATCGTAATATCCATCTTCTTTCGTTTCCACAACGTCATTCGCTGTTGACAGTTCCTGTAACAACAATTGAAGCCATCAATGCTGTGAATTTAAATTACTAAATGTACATACTTAGCTACGTTAGAAAACGCAATCATTCCAAAGCTTCGTCTGACTCTCAATCTAAGAACAAAGAAACATCCAGCAACATAGTAGACTAATGACTGTTACAGTTCTAACGAGGAATACATACACTTTGCCCAAACGAACCCCGCACGTCGATATGTGTATCGATATCTTAGTTGAACAAGTGGTTGTTTTTTGTATTGTTTAATGGCGGAAGAAACAATCGCAGTTGCACAAAGAGTGGCTCAATTAAATATTTCCCTCACACGTTTGACAAATGAAAGGTGTTGGTGTACATCTGTGGACAATTTTTTTTGTCTACGGACAGACGAACAGATTAGACGTTTATGATAATTCCAGTATGGTCTCTTTTACTTTGTAGCGCATGATATATTTATTCCTACTAACCGTTGGTTTTGTATTAAGGCTAGTGGCCATTTTCCATTACACTATACAACAATACATACCAATAAAACTTAATATAAGAATGATGAAAGATTGGTCACTGGCCTTGAACGGTCAATAGAAAGCATTGGATACTTTCAGGGAAATGGTGAACGTCTGTTATATTTACTTATAACTAATATTTATTCTGCAAAATAACCTACTAATATTAATATATTTTACTAATTGAAGTTCTTTGAAAAATGCCAGTTTTTAAATTAAAAATATTAGTAAATTGAATTTGTGAAATCATTTTTTTCATTGAATAAACATGTATATATTTTTTAGCTTTCACTTATGACAAAATATTTTCCTGTGATGCCCCATAGTTCCCCGTATGTCACATCAAATGCCACAAAGACATAAATGGTGAATCAAAACAGCCAAATATGCATACGGTCAAATGATTTTTTGGTAAAAATATTAAATTTACCAGTGTTCTTTAACGGGTACATTTTTGCATGTTTCGACATATAATGAACTTGTGAACACTGACCGTGATTAGAAAAAGTATAAACGGAATGTATCGATGCTTTAAAGGCCCATCTTAATATAGTTCACACAACACAATAACAGGAAATAGTGTAAATACCTGAAAACCAAAAAGATGACACTGCCATTAATGATCAGCATGAACAGTCCGCCGATAACTATTCCTGCAATAGTTCCTGGCTTTAAATCTGCAACATGAATATGTCACACTGCCATTTGATATACATGAACTAACAAAATATAAATAATAGGCGAGTTTGTGGTTTTGTGAATATTGTACCATGAGTAGTGTTTTCCAATAAGGCTGAAGGTTACAATAACTCTTTGAAGAGATCTTTATTGACTAAGCCATACTATATGCCTATGACATTCATATATATATTTTTGAATTTAGCCCGAAAGAGTATTGTGTTATTTAGCTGAGTGTATTCAGCAAGGGTTAGTTGCGCTGGGATGGAAACTAAGACATTAAAGCAAAACCAGCTCAAGACCACACACTGTTGTAAAAATACCATTGTTGCGGGCCACAGCGAAGGCAGGCTTGCTGGCCGGTCCCTGACTCCCATCGGTTGTTACACCCATCACTGTAAAGCAGTAAGTCTGGTCTTCAATCAGTTCCTTTATGTTGTGACTGGAAGCAGTGCCTATCACACTCAGCTCATTGCACAAACCTGAAACAATGAAATCTTTGCAATAACAGGCAACAGATCTGAAATGGTGCAATAAAAGCTATCCAAATAGTATGGTCCAGTCTAGACTATCTTTGCAATAATATATGTCGACCATATTACACGCACATGGAAATATCAGAAGTCTTTACCTGAATTTTGTTTTAACTATACAAGTTACCTGTATTTGAGACACTGCAATTACACCAATTTACTATATTCGATATATTTTGCAAATATACCAGTGAACCATATTTGAGAAACGTTGCTATTTTATCCATATTGATAACCTTTGCAATTACTCAAGAAACTTTACTATAAAACTACAAACCCATATGAGTGCCACTTTGAAAAACTATCAGAAACCTATATTTGATAAACTTTGCGATAATACCAATATGCCATATTTTAAAAGCATTTCAATTATTCAAAAAGCTCGTATTTGACAATCTTTGGGAAAATTGATAATGTCCATTTTTATATAGCTTTTGTTTCGTACTGTTTTGGCAATTCGTCACATGCCTTAATTAAAGGACCAACTTATTGCATATAATGGGAATGCAACACTGCTCCAGCAGCTGGAGTTTCACTTCTTTATATTAAACTGAACAATTGCCCATATATTACAAACTTAGCAATATGAACATTAAACCATATTTGAAAACCTTTAAATAATATTAGAGGCAAATAATTGACAACCTATATTCGATAGTCAGTCATAAAAAGTCTAGATTTTATTTACTTTGCAACAATACCAGCTCGCCATATTTGATAAATTTTGTAGTAACATAAAGCTCTATTAGATAAAATGTGTTAAACCCAATAAACCATATTTGAAAAACGTTGCAGTTATAGCACAAGACCATATTTGATCAACGGGTAAGAAAAACAAGCAGCCCAATTTTGACACACCTTGCTTGAAAACCAGACAGTCACACATAACAGCGTTAACGGCAAACTCAAAAACTCATATAAGACCAGTTTGCAATAGCACTAGTAATAGAAGCCTATAGTTTTGGAGGTCATTTATGACAAATATTTGCAATTATACCTATTTGCCCATACACAAAATGTGCTTTAATACCAAAAGCAAATACTTGGGTATATTTATTATAATAAAAGTTGAATATATGTTAAGCTTACTTGAGCAAAACGTGCTCATGGTGAGCTTTTGTGATCGCCTTTTATTCGTCGTATTTCTTCCGCCGTTCGTCGTCGACATTTGCCATGTTAACATTCTACAGGCAACATAAATTGTTCGATTGTCATGAAACTTGGTCAAAAGATTTGTCATAATGATATCTTGGACGCGTTTGAAAATCTTTTCGGTTCTTTCTAGACCGCCAAGGGGGCGGGGTTTTTTTTCCTTACATGGCTAAACTCAAACCTTGTTAAAACTCTTGAAGTCACGTTAATTATCCAATCTTAATGACACTTCGTAAGACCATTTGTTATAATGATATCTGGGCTGATTTCGAAAATGTCGAAAATACAGTATGTTGAAAAACATGGCTACCAGGGGGCAGGCCATTTTTCCTTGAATGGCTATAGTAAAACCTTGTTAGGTTCAAATGGTTATGGATCGTCTAAACATATTGCTGCCATTGGGCGGGGTATTTGTCCTTAAATGACTATAGTAAAACATTTCAAACACTTCAAATCACATTAATTAAACTTTGTCAGAACATTTGTTCTAGTGATATCTGGGTTAAGTCTGAAAATGGTCCCGTCCGTTGAAAAAAACGGCCAACAGGGAGGGGGGTTGGGCTGGACATTTTTCCTCAAATGGCTTAAATGAAACCTTGTTAACTCTCTAGTTGATATTTTGAAAATACTTTCAGAAACACCTACAAAGTTGCTGAGAGAAGTTGGGTTACCTGAAGTCTCAGGTGAGTAGCCTCTGGTCCTCTTGTTCTTATAAAATTAGCAATTATACAAGTTATCATGACAATCATACCAACTGTGCAACAATATCAGTTGTAAGTTATAGCAAATTTGCAACCCAATCAATGGCCCTTATTTTATTGTTTAACCTTTAGCTACCCATATGCAATTCACTTAGCGCTTATACCAGCTACTCTTGACTGGAATTCTATTTTACGATATCAGCTGAATATCTTTGATAAACTTTGCAATATTACCAAAAGCTCATATTTGATCAACTTTGCAGTCATAACAGCAGCCCATATTTGACTTATTTGCAACTGCAGAGTCCCCTGAATAAATAATAACAAATTCAGTTGATAAAAAAACTCACTTTGCAAAGACTAAATTTATTGTATGAATTTTACATATGCATCCATAATAAACAATTCAATAGAAGGTCGGCCGTATCTGCCACTCTTTATGATTACTGTTAATAACCGTTAACGCTTCAATTCTTGTCCAGTTTTTGACAGACGAAGAAATAACATTTGTATTATACAGGCTTGTAAAAATATATATATATTTACAAATGTACAACATAAATATGCAAACTCAGCACAATTCATTCCAGATATTAGTTTATGTGTTTCATAATAACAGTTCATATTTGACAAACAGATTAGTTGTTACCTGAGCAGGGTATGTCACTCTTTTCCACGGGGCAGTATTGGATAGTGTAACTTTCAATGTACGGCTGGCCAGATTCACACGGCAGCGGGGACCACAGAACAATAATCGTATTGTCGCCTGAGCCGGTCCGAGCATTCACATTCAATGGTGCCTTGGTTGGTTCTGTGGGAATGAATGTGTAATGATCACAATTAATTCAAACCAGGGCTTTAGAACAAACATTGCAAACTGTAAGGGCAAATACCCAAAGGATGTGTGGATAACCAAAGTGTCGTGTACATATTGTATACGTCACACAAATGATATATTTGAAGTTGCAATACAATTATTAAATGAACTGTGGGTGATGTTAGTTGCACAATCTAATAATATTTTTGTTTCGGACCAACGTGAGTTTCTATAAAGTAGTGCATATGGTGTAAGCCTAGCATCCAAAAGATGAATAATTTGATCTCCGATGTGAAGGCGTGTTTTGGATCACTACAACAGACATAAAAAACGTATTCTACCACGGTCATTAACTTAAGATTAAAGAGTATCTTATATATCTTAAGGCTTTCGATGCAATTGCTTTGAAATACATACATAGTAAATAAACCAAAGCAATGAACATATTAACTTAGTAACTGTAATATAGCCCCTGTAAAAATCAGTATGCAGATGTTAAAAAAGGAATATAATTGTAATGACTTTGTGTATTGTTTTTTCCCAGACTTATTGAACAAAGATTAACATGGCTAGTCTTGCCTACCAGTACACTTCTTCCGGAGAAGTTCTGGATGAATTCAGGTACATGGAGACGCTTAACTAATATTTGATTTATTCTATCACATGTTTAAATAAGATATTAAAGGTATGCAAAACACGATATTTTATGTTTTTAACTGTCAGATGCATGTCATCTGTTACACTGTCCAGTCGTTTATATGTGGTTTATTGTATGACTATGTACACCTAAATTTATTTTGACAGTTCTCAATTAACTGCACACTATACTGTTAATAAATAAATGCGTGCGTTTCAAACAATAATTAACAGGATTGCAGCAACGGTGCTCAAGGCAATAGCCAGTTATGTTAAAGACACAAATTTCCACCACCAATAAAAACTCACATAACGGATAAGTATTTGATCGATGCTTGATTCGTAAAATAATTTTGAATTTGATATTAGGGTCATACTTTTCTTAGCTTCTATCATGTTTCTTAGTCCCTTTAATGAAGGGTTTTAGTATTTACCGGCATTTTCGAGGTACAGGCAACTCTGCCACATCAAGCCGCTATCACCTAAAGGCGTTGTCATGGATACCCCATACAAGTAGTCTTCTGGAAATGAAACTGTTAAATTGACAGAGTTTTCCGAGACGTTTGCTGATGAACACCTCACAGGAACATCGTTCTGAAACATAAATCAAAGCGTTGAAGGCGCTGAATTTGTTCGCTGTTGTATAATCTTAGACGAACTCAGTTTTCACAATCATGTTATAGCTTTTTTTATCGTAAGTTTGAAATGACCACAACCCATTCAGATTAATAAAGAGTGTGTCTTAAAGCACAGGTCGAGGTGTGTGTGTGTGTGTTTCAAATCATTGATACAGCTAATCAGTGTGCACATGCTAATCTAATTTGACATGCATTAAGCCCCGGTTTCCCTGAAAGCAGCAAATATGTACAGATTTCAATACTAAAACACTAGACTGGCCAACGTTGTCTTACAGGCTGTTATATACACACCATGTAGTGTACGAGTGAGAACAGGCAGATGAGGTGGTTAAAGCAAACGTCGTCTGCTAAATTTTACTGCAGTTATCCTCACAGGCAGTCATGGATTACGGACCTTACCGTAGCTAAGCCATACTGATTTGCAAAATTGCGTCTAAATTACTTGTGAGCTTCGCTCACAAAAAAACAGTCGGATTTACAACAAATACAACAAATACCACCAGTATTGAACGTATAAGCAATCTAGAAAAATAAAGACAGTTTTCTCATGGTCTCCCGAATCAATATCGTGAACCGAGATTTACGGTATATTTGAATATATTATATTTGCGACACGAGCATGAAAAACCGACATAACTTGGAATTTATATGCTCCATTTTATAACATACATGTTTTTCAGCAAAGTCAAATGTTTCTACTAATAAATCTCAAGCAGAGAAAACATTTTTAATTTCTTTGTAATAATATTTGTAGGCAGTTTAATAATATCATGGCGATAAGTTAACCAACTCACACTTTTCCTGGTTTATCTGGTTGACCATCTTAATGCAAATACTTACTCTAGTAACTTAGTCTGAGGTTAGGAAATGATGGCCATTGGAAGGATTTCATTACTTATTCCAACACATGTAATGTGTTGAGTCCGGAATCTCAGAGGTATGTTGTGTACATTGGAATCAACACGTTCATAAGTTTGATTCTAACTGTTTGATCCCGTAATAAGGGTTATTCAAAGGGTCCTTCTCAAATGACACCATACATAAAATTATACACAGAAAACGGACTTGGAATGTGTTTTAATACGTCTCTTGCTTTCAACACAAAGCCAAAAACAATCCATTGTCAGCTAATACAAGTTGCACATATTTATTTGTAATGGTTTTGCAAGGAAATTAAATTGAATTATGATCCAACACTTCTTTTGCTTTAAATAAAAAGTTTGAAAAAAATAGTTTTAACCAAAACAGATGGTCTCACCTGGCAATTGCCAATGGATTTTCGGCAATAACAGACAGTGAAACTCTGAACTTGAAGTTTTTGCTTCACTTCTGAGGAGACCTGGGGCCAATGTATGGCCACCATTTGGGTTTCATTGACCACATTAGTTTGGTTCACAATGCCTGTCCAGAACTCTGGCTGTGGTAAGTCTGGAATAGCATTTCAAAATGAGCGGGAAATATAAATCTTGCTTCCATATCTTTATGTCGCTATTTCAGTTTGTGGGACATAAACATGTACACTAAAAGTCGCTGGCGCTTGTCATTATAGTGACAAAGACTTCCCCCTGCTGCCGCATGTCGCATTGTTTAGCATGAGACAAAAGTTACCCCAGAGGTGCAGCAAGTTGTTATGACAGAGGTAAGGTTAAATAAAATGTAGAGGACCACTATAAATGATATAAACCATATCGTGCAGTGCGGCGCGTGCTGAAAAAAAATATTTTAAAATAAATTTTGACATATAAGTATATATTAAACATGTGAATCCAGAGAAATAGCCAGTTTTAACCATTGGGGCAATTTGTTTACAAAAACTGTGTTGAAAAAAGCTTTTCGATGTTACATCTTACATATTAAACCTGTGTACATTTTGGTTTCAGATACACATTTTTAAAGTCATTGTATTTTCCCGTAGATAAATATGCCTTGTGGTATTGTCCTTGTGAACACAATTCTATAGAATGTGTATGCAAAAGGAGGACATTAATAAAATTAAAGGGGAATGTGAGGAATTCCTCTAGTTGTATTGTGTTGTAACATAAAAAGGCAAATCTGGCAGCTTGTCCACATTTCTAATAGAAAAGATGTTTTGCGTATTTGTTTTAACTTTTGTTTATTTCTTCTAAGGCAAATTACAGATAATATTTGGCAATTTGTGGAAAAAAGGAATTACTTTTTTGTCAGGCTTTACCAAGAGAGGCAAAACTATTTAGAAGATTTGAGAAGTGAACATTCGTAATTTGTTTAAACATTAAGCATTTTGCATCGCTGCATGTACTGTTATTTAAATGAATTATCTACAAAACGCACAGAAGAAAAAGTTAACGCATGCACTGACAGATGACGGGCATCACGTTTCCCATAAGGACTATGTGCTGTTATACGCTTATAAAGATGCAAGACAATAAATTCAAATTTAATCGAGGTAATGTTATCCATATTATGATTGTTTACAATTTGTATTGCACGATATAACGGATTTCCCAACAAGTGAATGCTCTCTATGTGGCGAGCAAACAAACTCAAAAAAGTTTAATTCTAAAAAAGCGCATGGCTGTTTTATATGAACCTATTTGTTTGTGTTGATGCATATTTGAATGCGGTAGCGGTGTACGACGTATGAAGACTTATTAATAAATAGCACATTTAAACAACTTTTTATAACATCTTGTTCGATCTAAATATAATGTCAAACACCATTTTTAGAGGAAAGTGATTAGATATAATCGTTTTAGTTCGTCAAAATGTATTCATTTTATTTCCTGACTACGTTCATTTGTTAAATGTGCTTGATAATTCATTAGGGAATATCTTTAAGGAAAATTACCATCGATTTACACATTTGTTTTGACGACA
Organism: Dreissena polymorpha; assembly: GCF_020536995.1. Classification (NCBI taxonomy): domain Eukaryota; kingdom Metazoa; phylum Mollusca; class Bivalvia; order Myida; family Dreissenidae; genus Dreissena; species Dreissena polymorpha. The sequence continues at coordinate 128,422,432 of NC_068355.1, read as the reverse complement.
AGATGGGGTGGGTAATGATCGCATTGTTCACGGTACAGACGTTAATAATTATAATGAATAATACATAATAAAAAAATACATTTTGCCCGAAAAATCTAGTGTTCGACATATTCCTAAATGTTAAGCAATATCGATGGTTCACGAAGACACGTAACCAATCATCTTCCTCCTTGTCTTGTATATTAATGAAACAATGAAATCCGTTTTAGTTTCAATGCCGTTTGTCATTTAAAATTCATTTCCTGTCAATATTATATGGAGGCAAGTGCTTGCTTAAAGTGTGTTACCTAAGGTAATAAAGACATTACTGAAATTGAATGAAATTCATATATTGACTTTTTTCAGACTGCTGGCATTATCAAACTATTACATTCAATATATGAATACATACTGGCTGGAATTGTTTTTGTTTTATAAACATCTTGTTTGAGAGGATTATTAGTTACACTGTTATAACTGATGGTGTATGGGATATACACACTCAGTTATTTCATACGAGAACAAAGCTCGAGTATGGTATAAAAGTACTGAGGGTGTATATCCCATACACCATCAGTTACTTACTGTGTAACGATTATATCTCAACCGACTCCTCGATTACTCGGGGTGTAAGGAAATTACTCGGGGTGTATGGAAAATACACCATGGGCACGTGGCCGCTCTAAGCCAATCGGATTAGGTCATTTTTGTAGGAGGTGAGATTTCACATATTAATGATTCGGTTATCGCAGCTGATTCATAATAAGTCGAATACATATGAAAATCAGTGTCTAATGTTGATATCACAATGCGTTTTATCACAAGTAAAGTCATTTTAAAGAATGTTAAATTGGGTACTTAAAATAAGCATAGCATCTATTAACATTCATGTTATAAGCCCCTATGTCCTTGACAGTTTAACTGTAGACATCGAAATCCATAGGCATCTTTATTTCCTCAAAAGCAACCGCCAACCGATTGTGATGATGACAGGTCTATGCATTCTCCAGATGTCATGCGAAGACAAAATGGTGAAAGAACTGACCATTCCACCAACCGAGAAAATAATCGACATACATGTGCAAAAAAATATACCCTGTTTCTTCGAAAGTGGTAACCATAGCATCATTATTCTTCTTTATTACAATTATTGTGAAATAAAAGATGACATAATACACTCTTTCTATAAACACATACTACATTTTACAATACATGGCAACATTTTATATATAAAAAATAGCCACTGGAAAGAAAACATCGTATTATTTTAGTTAAGAAAAACAAATTACATATACCTGTGCTAAATTTGGAAACTTGAATTGTGTAATTTACAGGTGACGACCCTATATTAGTGTACGCAGCGACAGTGACAGTATAGGCCGTATCACACCTCACGCGCTGACCCAGGAAACTTTTCTGGCGGACCTTCGAGGCGACATCTGACTCGGTTAGTACATCCCCGCCGTTAAGCGGAGTTAAAGACGCAGTGAAATAAATGATGTCACCATTTTTGTGACTGTCTGGTATCTCCTAGAAATAGATAATTGATCGATATAGTTGTTTAAGGCAGTGAACACTTTTCCATAAGACATTCCTCACAACGAGACAGACAGTTAAATCTGTCTTCATTTTGATTGTATTGTTATCAGTATAAGACGAACAACAAAGATGTGAATTAAAATCTTTGTTTTATCCATCTGAACGCCCAATTCTTTCAGGTGTACAATTAAAATGAATGAAGTACTATTTATTGGACATAACAAACCATTTTAAAACCACTTTAAAGGGTTTTACATTGATTAAAATGTATGTATATTATAAGCAAAAGCAATATAATGAAAAGTTGTGTTTAAATGAAGTCTCTTCTAACCGAAAATACAGCTTAAGCAGAAAGTGTCGTCCCTGATAAGCTTGTGCAAACTTCACAGGCATATCTGGGACGACACTTAACGTACATGTATTTAGCCCAGTATTCCCAGAGCGCGGCTAAAATGTTAACAAATCGGTTCAGTACCTGCCAGTAGACAGTGAGGTCCCGGTGTCTGCCGCGTATGCAATCTTGTGGATTCCAGAGGTACCCACCGCGAATCAACAGTGGACCTGATGATGGCACTGCGAAACAAAGAAAGCCTAGGTCTTGAAAAACTGGGCTTAATGTATATAAGTGAAGTGTCGTCCCAGTGAAGTCCCCACATGCTTATCAGGGAAAAGATTGTCCGATTATATGCAATTTTTGTAAAGGAATTTCTGTCTTAACAAAATTCCACTGTCAGCGGAAAGTGTCGTGCCTGATAAATCTGTGCGGACTACACAGGCTTATCTGGGGCTACACTTAAAGCACATGCATTAAGCCCAGTCTTCTCATTACGAAGCTCAAAAAAAATATTCATCTTGATAAGCTGTTGTGTTTTCTCAAGATATCATGATTATACAAGAATGATAACTTAAAGCATGACACATTTTGATTGTATTTAAGTTGCTTCAATACATCCTCTTAATTTCGTTTCAAAATCTTCAGAGTTCCAATCGTTTTACATAAAGGGAAAATCTTAACACCTTATTCTCTTGGACCCAAACAAACTTTGATCAACAACTCAAAGAGATAAATATTTGAATAATGTGGGACTAGAGATCAGCAACTGAAGATGAAAGTGTATTCAAATTTAATGTGCAACTTCACATTTCGAGGGGGCATTGGGTTAGCATTCAGTTTACCTTGGTTTTGGAGCACCAATATTTTCACTATGATATGTGAATAGCTTATGTAAACTATTGGGTTTTCTGAGCGGTAAGCGATTAACAATACCTATAAAATGTCATGCATAGGCCGTAAATTACAAGTATTGAGAGGACTTGGCTTATATCAAGTTATACTATTTTGAATATTGTGATAAAGTTTATTGAAACTGTTCATATAACATAAAGCCAGATTATGAAATCAAAAAAAGACTATGAAATGAAGTTTTGCTAGCCTCTATGTTCAATGCCTAATGGTTTACAATAAAAGTTGCAAGGTGGCGGTTTCAGCTTTAATTATTTTCAAGTATAGTGTTTTTATTTGTATTGTGTGACCTGTATTGTACAGCTAATAAACAAATCTCAAACAGATAATTATAATAAAAACTTCCCAGATAGTAACATTGCGCTTTATCGCAAAAACTGCTCAATAATAACATAGAGTTTTATCGCCGAAACTGCTCAGATAATAACATAGCGGAAAAATTACCCGTCCAACAACGAAAGTCATATTAGCGGAATGAGCGTGATAAGTAACATACCTACGTGGAAGGAGCGATTTTCATTATTTCTATATCAAATGCAACAAAAGGGACACATTGCAAAGCTTCTTCCATGTTAGTAACATACCACTCTGGAGGGTTATGCTGCTTATAGTGCCGGGGCTGCTAAACAACCCTCCGTGCTCCGGTTGAAGCTGTACAGTCATCGTGTACTCGGTGTAGGGATGCAGGTAGCACACCAGTTGCTTGTTGATTGCCTGTTTTGATACACCTGTGAAAACCTGCAATGATTGGGCAAGACACATTCATGACGTGATAACTTGTAAAATGGAAATTTCATGTATTCAAAATTCAAACGTTCGTGTGTCATTTACTTCCTTAATTGTTGTTCCACATTATAGTTTCGTCTCCGAACATGTTCTGCTAGAAAAACTTTTGCACAAAGCCCAGATTAATCCGTTAGGCATAGATATTAGTCATGTAATAAAGAATATCACTTATTATGCCACCGATGGGAGTCATATAGTTGTCGTATCGTCCGTCCGCCTGTAATTCTATCTTTCCATCTCCCATGTTAGATGGTTTAACATGGTTCGCTTTGAGGATCCCTTTACCAAAAACACCCTTACATTATTTTTACTCGCTTTTTTGTCATTGTAACTTTTGTCCTTCCATATGAATATGGGTCATTTATATCCAATCGAAATATTAAGATAATTAAAGCATTCAATCGGCTGAATACTTTTGTCTACATATAAAATGTTAAATCCAGTAGTTGTTAATGGCCATGTAAACAGAAGTATTTATATAAACGATACTATCTTATATGGACACTTTTGTCACTCATAAGTTTAAGTAAATTTCATAATTATTTATAAGATACACCTGACAACATTAACCTTGGTATCATTCCAACGACTGGAGACAGTAAGGGTGTACTTCAGACTGTAATTAAGGTACACTGTCTGTGTATACCCTAACTCGATGCATGTGCTGTTGATCACGACAGTCGATAAATCTTTGGCAGGGGCGGGGCGCACTGAAACACGCATGTTATTACATATAGGGATTCGGCCATTTCATAGTGCTTTAGAAAGTTACATCTCTGTTGCTCAGGTCTGAAGTGGTGTTCATCTTTGTCGGCTAAGGGGAAAGTTGAAGCTTAATTATACATTGACTTAAACGCAGCTTTGCAATAACTGTACAAAAATGTAAAACCAGTGTTACTAATTTAATGTATTTGTTGCGTGTTAATTGTTGTGCTTTTAACCGTGTTCCGTCTTAATCAGACTTTTTGGTAAGTAACCGATTACCATAAATAAAGAGAAACCATGCTATTATGAGGGTCTGCCGATGCAACCGCAATTTCACAATTTGCATAACTGACTAGTTAAGTTCCTTCCTATTTAGTGTAAACTGCTTTCTTTTCGCAAACAAACCCAAATTGTTTTATTTTTATTAGATTTAATAAGCTACTATTTGGTATATGTTTATTTATACCAATAATGCAATAGATTAATTTATTAAAAATATTACGTTTAATGAATATTTTACATCGGTGTTATTTTCTTGTTTCCACTCATAAATAAAACTACAGGTATATCAATGTTTGTAAATAACGCAATTCGTCTATGTTAAAACATACAAGTTGCGATTCAATATATGTATTTCAATTTATTTCATTGAACATTTCATTACGCTTAGAACAACAACATGCACAACAAATTGATGGTTAAAAAATCACAAAATTTATCTTTTAAATTTAAATCACGCCTTTCTAAAAAAAACTTGTTTATAAGGCCTAGAAAATGTGTAACCTGGCAAACTCAGATCATTCAATTTATGTAGTGAAACTATCAGATCTTCAACTTTTATTTAGTCACACTGTCAGAAATTCGATTGAGTTAGTAAAACTGTCAGATCATGTATTTTATCTTGGGAAAATATAAGGTGCGTTTTGTATCTTGTCAAACGTTCAAATCATTTGATTCATGTAGTCAAACTTTCAGATCTTCAAATTAATATTATCAACTATCAGATCTTTTAAATTTAATAAAACTTGTACGATTGACTTTGTCCTGTTTACACAATACTTAAATGTTCGGTTTGCTCAATTTTTCTGCAGCGTATTTTTGATGACCGATTAATGGTTTTAACAAAATTAAATTTAAAAAAAACGCGACATATAATTTATGTGCATGCTAACCTGAAATTCACATCTTTAGCGAAATGATTTATTAATTTTATTGACAGACACATAATTACAAAACAAACTATTTACTTTTACACTTCATATTCTGCCAAATTTGGACGATCGGTATATTTTAAACAGTGAAGTTAAAGTTTTTGAATACAGGGAAGCATGACTATTTTACTTAAACAAGAATTCCATTTTACGCAATTTGTTATCAAAACTATCGGTAATGTAATATTTAATTTTCGGGAATAGTTCGATGAATGGAATAGATAAATAATTACAAACAAACCTATATTCTTTGTATGCACTTGGTACACTTCAGAGACGTTTTTGCCACATTGTGAGACGACAGTCATTTTGAAATCAACTTGTTTCATGCTGAAGTCTCCATCCGCCGTTGAGCGTAAAACAACTGTGATGAAATTGTCTTGAAATTTCCATATGATTCGTTGATTGCAGTTTGTCCATGAACCAGAATTGTTGGGAAGTCGACTGCAAAAAAGGCGTTATTTACATCTCCACAACTTTATAAAAACGTCTGTGATAGTTGCATTTCAAAACGTTTGATACGCTCTGTGATTTGGATGGGATTTTAAATGTGTCATCTTCGTTTGTAACCCCCTATAAGTATTATATGGTATTTTTAATAGTAACAGATGAAAGTTTCTGTGTTTTTCTTTGACATGATATCCTCCTAGGAAGCAGAAATGCCATTCCTATAATCCACCTCCCGCTCTGCGATGTTGATTTACCATCTTATTCCGATGCATCCTGTATCCTGGGAAGGGTATTATAATCACTATATCTACTGCTCATAGTTGTTCCTATATCGATATGTCGTTTAATATATAAATACATAATACGTTCTTTAAATGTACAGCTTTACTTACAAATTGCATTCGATGCCTGGTGGAGTACTCAGATACTTCTGACCCAGGTACCACGTGCATGACATGTGTTCATGATAGTTGTAGACTTCACAACTAAAATTTTGTAGTGGTATAGGCTGACCTGCGATTTAAACAAAATGACAATTAATTCAGAGAGCGCTTGGATGACTGAACTGTTGCAGCAACATATTTATTGCATATTTACCATGTGACTTTATATACCACAATTATATTTTTAAGTTATTATTTTTATTGCGACCACTATCAGCCTAAAGTTAATATTGGACAGTATTTTATGTTTTCAAGCAATTTCAAAGTAAGATCAACAATAATCAAGATGTAATAGGTGATGTATTTAAAATGAATCAAATATGCAACAATTGTTATGACCAAATTATTTGCACCTAAACTAGCATAATACATATATTATGAAGATATATACTAATTTGATAATTATTTAAACACTATAAGTATGAAATACATAAATAACATAACGATTCAGGAAAAAATGCGAACTGTATTAAGACATTTGTACTCCGAGATTAAGGAAACAACATGCAACATAATTATCATAAGTGTAACTTTTTTCGTACAAAACAACAAAAAAAAAGAATCGAAACAAAACTCAAAAGAAAAAGCAGAAATAGCATTGTTACATACCAAGTAGCTGTAAAACAAAGTAACTGTATAACTAGATAGAAATAGGGGGGTTATACCATACGCGTACACAAACGGAAACATTAATAAGGTTATTCGCATATGCGTTCATGAAAGGGTACCAAAAACGTCTTCATTAAGGTGAATTGCACAAGTTATGTCTGTTGAAAACTGGACAGAAAATTGTGCGCATGCTTACCGTATACATAAGGGAGTCGTAGAGGATCCTCCTCACTTCCCTATCACAATAACGTGATTGCTACACATTTAAGCAATACGTATGAGAGCTATAAATCTAACAGTTACTGAATTGCAAAGATCGAGCGACGTGATAATATTAGGTTTTTGTTGGACTATAATAGCTCCAATGTGGGATGATAAATCATCTAACCGCAAAATTATAAAATGAAAAACCAATCATATTGCTTTAAATAAAAACTGAGTTCGTTGAAAATAGCTTTTTTAATTAACAACAAATGGAGAGAGCACAAACAGTGTGATAGCAGTTACTTCATTTTAAAGAGACCGTCCCTGCAATTTTCATGTTACAACTAGAGCCCAGACCAAAGAACAGTCCAATGCATTTTAGTGGTTTCTATGAAGTTGAATGCCAATTTCGTTACTAAAACATCTTATGTTGTAAGAAATGTTTTACACTTTGTTCCCAATGTGCACATCAAATATGTATTATCGATGTTTGCTACCATTGAGCATTATGATGCACAATGCCCCGGAGATATCCCATGTATACAATTGCCGTTACATATTACCGAATTATAATGCTTCACTTATTTCAATCAATTTTTTGTCGTTAATATTTCAAATTTAAATGGTTTATTAAAAAATCATTCTTTGATCACATGATAAAGATTGATGTTTTAATAATACCGTGTTAAGACAACATTCTCTCAATGTTCTAATAATTAAAATATCACAATCCCATGCTAGTTTATTGGTCTTACTGTTCCGAAAAACAGCTATTCACTTTGAATTACAATAAATTAATTCAGTATTATCATTATCATTTTCGATATTGCGTATGTTGCCGAAACAATAGGACTAGCAGCGTCTTTAATTTAATAAATGAATCGGTTCAGTATTATAGTTGGTATAGCCACGTTCTATGAAAAATAAATTGTGTTTTGAAAAATGCTACCAATTATATGTTTCGATGAATTTCGCTTTTCATGTGCATACATTCATATAAATCTTTAAATCTAAATTAAATCACAATTCTGCTTTGGTTATTTAAAATAATCGGTACCATTTGCAAATGTTTTTTTAAAGTTAATTCTTATATTTAATACCAAAAACCAAAGTCCAAAATGCTACCTTCAAAATCTCATTCCTTAAAGTAGTAGATCTACAGAACAGAAAATAAAACCATAAATAATTAGATTGATTGATCTTCTTTTAGTTTGTAGTATTGTATTATTGAACAGAATTAATAACTTATATTCGGACGTGCATGATATACTAGGTTCCCGAGATATGACTAAGTCGGTCATAAACATTATTCTCATCATCTATTTGTAAAATGTTGAGGAGCATGATATACCTAATTGTGGATTCGTACAAAAGTATAATTGCTGGCGTGAACTTTATTATCGGCCTGCTCACGTTCAGTGATGTTTTCATTATTTGACAGAGGCCTTGTATAGGCCCGGTTTCCCTAAGAACATTTGTATGATGCAATTTGTGCCTAATTTTAAAGTATTTCTTGGAAAGTTTCTTTTCCTTTGTAGGTTAAGTCGATTTTTTTTTCCAAACTGTATCGGGCTCTTTCCAGAAATCAAGTAAACAAGTAATTGTTTAGTTAAATTATAACCTTGCTCTTAAGTAGCAAGGTGGCAATATAAATGACTCAAATTTATTAATCGATTTACAGTCGAAACCCAATGGCTCGAAATCGCATGGCTCGAATTTCCGGTTTGCTCGAACTCTCATCAAAGCACCGATTTTGTATTGCTATATATTCATATAAAATTGTGTCGGATGGCTCGAATTATCGGATGGCTCGAACTGTTTTGTGACAGTCCCGGTCACAATTTTCACACGTTCTTTTGTTTGAATGGCTCCAACTCGCTTCGGGTTGCATAAACTGTTAAACGATTAGGACAGCTAGATTAAAGGCCAACAATAATTGGTTATCAATCGTTAATTGATTTGAGTAAAAGATGACATAAAATAAAATAAAGGTACATAAAGTATTTAGTACATATTTGGTACTTGTTAATTCAAAAGCAGAAAGCAGTACAAAGAAGTACGGAGTTTAAGCATTCTATACATTGATGGTGACTGTCACTACGTTATTGTCAGTAAGACCGGTGTGTACACAATGGAGTTCAAACAATATGTGTAATCTTCAACTGGATGTGAAAAAAAAGTGTATTATATATCGGATGGCTCGATTTCCGGATGGCCATCGGTTTCGACTGTATTTCGATTTATCTTCTTCTAGTTTCAAAATCTGTAATTGTTACATCTCCAGTTACAATGCAGCTTTTTTTTACATTATGTCGGCATTGCTTCCATGGAAACCATCATAGTAGCAATCTGGTGATTAATTATAAAATCCTATCAATCGTATTTCCCAAAGTGGTACGTCACAGAATGTTTAGGTGTTTATAAAACACCATGGTTATTTGAGAAGGTGATTTTGTATGCAATGTCTTTTATGATCCATTATCTGTCGTCAGCTGTTACTTGACCCGAATGATATAAAAGCGGTGTGACTAAGTTTAAGATTAATCACTCGGATTGGAACATGTACTCAACAAGGCCGTCGCACTTGTCGTGCATTGCCGGTAGATTTTCAAATTGACGACCGTTTGGAAAATATACGGCGGGCAGCATTGTCCGACATAATTTGAAGACTTGCAGAGATCATTCCAAACGTTTTATTAGATTTAATTATTTTGTCCGCATGTTTTCTTGTAATCAATAAGTTGATGACGCATTTCATGTCCAACGTTTAAGGGGTTTGATACTTATTGTGTAAAATCATATAGTTCTTCTATTTGCTCATTTATTGTCACTGGAGTCTTACCTACTAAGGTCAAAATTTACTCTAAACTTAGGTCAGAATTGGGCATACCTGGGGATTACTTTTTATATATGAATCCATCAACCGTTATCGTTAATAAGTATCAATTCAATGACAAAAAATAAAGAAACTATAACTGTTTTGAGATCAAAAAGTCCTCCTACCCACAGTATATGTGTATGCATGTGTTTATTGCAATAAGAAGTATCCAGTTAATATCATTTAATAGTTAATCTTGGTCATTGATGCATTTATGGTAAATGGTTGTTGTAGTCATAATGCATTACATGTATATAAATTTAGTATTATGTTTGTATATCAATGGTTTGAAATTATTAACGATAATAATAATTTAACAAAGAAACACATCGTGTTGCACAAATTTTATATTTGTAATATTCAATATAAGTATCTAAATTTAGCCGCGCTGCAGTTTTAAGTTTGGCCCTTAAACTTGTACACCGACGTTTATTTGACTCATAGCTTTTTTAATGTATTGAAATCAATGGAATTACTATATACTTTTTAATATTGTCGATAATCGCTTTACCCCATTCACCTGCTTATCCTTTAACATAACCAAGTGAACTAGTTTTCGACCACACAAGAACCAGTTTTGAATATGGCTGAAAAATCATTATAATTTATGCTATTACCAAATTACGTGAAGTTTGGGCAACATGCATTGGTTCTACAGTGTTTATAAGTGTTATAAGAACTAGGCCGAGATATCATTTAGGAAAATGTTTTAATCATATTTCATCGCAATTTTGCAGTCAATGGTGTATTTAGAGTATTTTTAACCGTTTGACTATTTGATCTTGTTTAAACCCACCAATAATCCAATTTTTATTTCAGCTCTTACATCTTTTGGACAAATGGATCAAGTATCACGAAGACTGACCAATATATGTGGTTTCTAGAGGTAACAATATTCTTCTTTAATATGACCAAATAGGATTGTTCTCTACCACAACTAATTCAGATTTAAACACGGCCGATATATCATGTTTACTCAAGCTATATTTGTATTGATCAAAGTGACCTAGTTTTGCAAGCGTCGGCGATATCTCTGGAACAAATGATCTTGCCAAGTAGCATACAAATTTCACAATCATTGGACAATCAAATAGGTTTTATAGTGTTTCCATACAATTTCTTAAACTATATATAATGACCTAGGTTTTAACCTCATCGTCACAACTTACATGTACATCATTACTGGAAATGTTTGACCAAATATCATGCACATTTTGCAATAAAAATGTCTCTATATTGTTGGCAATCGTTTTCGTTGAATCGAACAAATATCTATTTTAACCCCATGTGACCATGTTTTGAACTCGTCCGAGATATTATATAGCAAATATTCTGACCAAGCTTCTAGGAGACTAGCAAATACATGTGGTGGCAATAATTGTCAATATGTTTTCTCTTAATTTTACGTAGCGACCTAGACCTTTCAATCTTATGTCATCCAGTTGCGATCTTTTTCGATATATCATTAAGCACATGTTTTGACCAAGTTTGACGAAGGTTGAGCATAACATGTGTCTTCAAGAGTTTTTAAAATCATTGTCTTAATTTTTTCCACGTAACTTAATGTTAAACTCGGCCGAGATGTCACGGTAAAAAATGTTTTGACCACGTTTCATAGAGATTGATTAATGCATATGGTCTCTAGTGTGTTCACAAGGTTTTTCTATAATTTTCTTGGTGCCCAAGTGTTTGACTCCACGTGATTGAGTTTCGAACTCGGTCTATATGTAATTAAGACAAATGCTCGTATACATTGTATGTGGATTGTGTTAAATATTTGATTTAAAGGCTAATCATAGTGTTTTGACATATGTAAAACAATCCCTTTTCCAAGTCGAAGTTGTGGCCGCTTGGAAAATGCAAGGAAATGCAAACGACGCGCGGCGACTAACGGCGGACAAGTGACGTTCAAACATTACAGCATTTGCACGTTGTGTTTGGTTGAGCTCTACAGAACTGAAATAATAGATACTTTCTAAAAGTATTTTCAACTAGAATATCCGGATGTTGATGCAGTCGTACTATACACTACACAGCATGCAAACTACTTACTTAAATAATAATGACATCTTACTGTAAACACGGAGTATAGCTGGTTGTCGAAAAGGTGCGAACGGGACGCAACTTTCCACGCAGCAAAAGATATTGACGTAGTTGTCATATGCCGAAATATTCGACAAATGGAAGGTGGCAACGATTTCGTCGGTTTGGGTCCAGTGTGACCTTTCAGGGTCGGATTTAAACACAAGTCTAGGTTTAGGTTGGTTGCCGGTATAATTGCAGGTTATGTTGAGGTCGTCAGCAACGCACGCACCGGGAGTGGCTGGATTCATTAGTTCTGGAAAACAACAACAGGAAGCATTATGTTAATAAAACAGGAATAATTTGCAATAAATGTAAGACAATTCATTTCATAGTAGAATTGTTGTATATTTGCACTTTATAAATGATCACATATTCATAAACAATGATGCAAGTTATTCATCCAAATGCATCCAAATAACAGTGGTAACACGCGAAAAATATATATATATACAAACCCTGGACCATGGAATCAGCCATCGATGCCATAAGCACGGCCACAGTGAAGCCGAACACAATTTGCAAAGTGATCATGGTAGAAACAAGTATTCGACCGTCAGCATGTACTGCTCCTTAAAAACACATATACATACTCGTTTGCAAAGTTTGCATATTTGATAAAACATATGGATACAAAGTGAACAATACAGCTGCACCAACCAACAAGTAATCGTTGCTAGCAAGAGGGTCCTTTATTTAAAAGTTTGATCTTACTATTTTAATTATACATATTTTATACTACTTTAAAAACTGTATTTATACTTGCATATTCAGATCAGGGTAACTAATAAAGCTCTGACCCAAAACGATCATAATTTAATTGTACCTATTGTTGTTTTCCTACATCTGTTTTACTACAGTTGTGTAATGAACATGAAGTCAAAGTTAGGGGAAACTCAATTCACTTCTAGGATTTCAACGGAAGTTGTGAACAGTGTCAAATAATGGTTGGCGTTTCTGAGAATTTATCAAGGATCACTTAATCATGTTTCGTCGATTGATGTTTATCTTGGTAAGAATACTCAAATTATGAAAGTGTTTCCAATTATTTGGAAATCAAAACATGCAAACAATATTATCATAAAATTGCACTTCTATGAAATACTTGATAGACAAGTATACAAAATGAAGAGGAGTTTCATTACAAACACTTTGTTATTGTAAAAATCTATGCATTAAAATAATTATTTTATAAATGACATAATATATATTTGCAATACAATGTATATTTTTAACTAAAGTCAAGAAGAAGAAATCATTTCCATGTCATAAAAAATCTATTAAATAACTTTATGTATGAAACGATGTTCGGCATAAGAAAGGGACCTGGCCATGTTTAATTTGTTCAGTGTTACTACATATCTATTTTCAAACCGAAATACAAAACTAAATATACAAATTAATTCAAATAAACAGAATGGTCCAATGAACAACATATGTGAATTAATCTATGGTATGGTACTTTTTTGATTCATGTTTGTAGTGTACGTTTGATTAATGCCAATAAAACGAAAGAAACTAAAACGAAAGTTGAAATATAGAACGTAAATGTGAAACAAAAAATAAATGATAACAATATTATGAATTACAATAATAATAATTATTATGAGATTGGCGCAATTAAAAGAGATGGGTGAACATAATTAAAGTTAGCACTTAAAAAGGAATCAATTTTAGTGATAAATAAAACCCAGTGATATGTTATCATAATTTTGCTGAAATAATATTTTTATAACCGCACGCTTTTTGCTTGTTAATAAACCTAAATAAAATAATGAAAGTGGAATTTTTATGTCAAAAAGTTATAATGCAATAAAAAGTTTATGTACACCGTGGCTTTCCAAAACGCAGTTGGTAACATTTATACTAACGGTATGGGTATATCTAATATTCTATACTAATATTTTCATCAAACACCATTAACTACGTGAGTGCTTTTATAAACTCAATAAATCTTTATTGGATAAAATGTGTATCGTAATTAAATATTATAACTCTTTATATAACTCACATTGAGAGTACAATACCGGATATAATCCCCAAACGTATTCAAAAACAATATCGTTGCTTTACATTATAGATATATGAATAAATGTGTCATCATTTGGTTGGTACTTTTCCTGTTTTCACAATGTGTTTACCGAAATAGTAAAACTGTCCCAATACTGGCCAAACATACTTTGGGCAAAATCGTTTTGATGATTTAACCATTGAAGAGCAAGTGCATAATAATTCGAGATGCGATATATGTTTCATGTTATTAGAATGTGTCAAAATTGATCATTCGCGTAAATATATCAACACAATTTTGTTTGTATTTAAATAAATGTGTGATCCAAACATAAGTGATAACAGTGGCCTGGTGGTAGTACGCTTGCTATGGGACCTCGTTTGAACCCGTTCATACTATTGGGTTTTATCTCACAAAAATGTTTTGTCACATCCTTTCACCAAAATGTATAAATGGGTTTAACAAGAACACTTAAATATAACATATACGTTTTCAATAACAAATCTCTAAGGCTGAAAATATAACAAACACATTACTGTTGAAATGTAACAACGTCGTTTTTTTGCGCACAACAAGTACATTGAAGGAGAAGTAAATAATAGTCACTTCATTTATCTTCAATTCCTTAAATATTCAAATAAAATATTCAAATAAAATATTCAATAGCATAAGCAATAAAAATCGCGTGTTTGTTGCTATTAAATTTGAATTGCAATTAAAAAAGGTTCCAGGGTACATTTTAAGAGACGTCACAGAAAATAAAGAAAACTTTTATCGAAACATTGCACAAAGAAAAAACAAGAAAATTGCAAAAAATGTTCGCTCCTTAAGATCATAAACACCCGAAGTCTTACACATTCTCAGAGACTATTTAAAAAATAATGCAGATGAAGTTTCACATTGCCTATATTGTAAATGATGTTCCCATATGATACACATGGCCATTCGCATGCTTTGCACATAACGGAACAACTATGGTAACTTATCATTTCCTCTTCAAATACTTTCCCGTTTGTTTATATTTTAAATCGCGAACTGAAACAAACCTTTATGCAAATAAAACTTAACATTAAGTCACATGTTAACTCCACTTTAGAGGTAACTGAATGTAAAAAACTCGGTACGAATTCGTTTGTGAAGGTTACCTATTTTAACAAATATACATAAAATTAGAAATGTCGAGACGTATTCATAAACACGTATATGAATAAATTTTCTGAAGATATGTTATGTATTGCATGTATGTATTATGAGAGCTATATGTATTAAGGCAAATACCGCAGTCGAACAAATACTATAAATATATTATACATCGGCAAACAAAATGCGGACTGGATCAAACCTGGTGGGCCCTCGAATGTGATATTCTTGAAGAGCGAAAATATGCTGCACTCTGTACATTTTTCTAAGATGCCTTAGATCTATAAAATTGTTTTACAGTTCATCGCAATTGTAAACGCGCATGTTAACTAAAAAATCAGGTTATCAAAATAAAAATGATTCAAAATAATGTCTGCTAGAAGCAATTTCGAAGGATAGTAATGTGTTCACACAACATAAGCGTAAGTTAGGATATCAAGATCAATTGAGTCGCGTTCTGAGAAAACTGGGCATAATGCATGTGCGTAAAGTGTCGTCCCAGATTAGCCTGTGCAGTCCGCACAGGCTAATCAGGGACGAAACTTTCCGCTTTTATGACATTTTTCGTTTAAATGTAGTCTTTTCTTAGCAAAAATCTTATTTAGGCGGAAAGTGTCGTCCCTGATTAGCCCGTACAGACTGCACAAGCTATATGGGACGACACGTTACGCACATGCATTAAGCCCAGTTTTTTCCGAACGCTGCTCAATAAGTTATAAGTTGCGCTCTGGGAAAACGGGACTTAATGCATGAACACACGGTACCTTCAAGATTAACCTGTGCACTCTGCACATGCTAATCATGGACGACACTTTCCGTCTAGACTGGAGAGACACATACAATTATATAAAATTGGAAAGTGTTGTCCCTTATTAGCCTCAGCTGACTACAAGGCTTATCCGAGACGACAATTTACGCCCATGCATTTAACCCCGTTTCACAGAACGCAGCTCTTATCTATAAACACGTCTGACAAGATTATTGAAAAAAATTAAAAGGACAAGCCCATACTTTTTTACAAACTACAATACTTCTTTTGTAAAAACTATATTCCAATATTAATTTTTAAATTTCGTAAGTTAAACGAAAACAAAAACAACAGAAAGAAACATGGATGCTGTATAGAGGAAATATTATATTGTTTCATTTTAGAACCATGTAATAATTGGTCGTTTTACATGTAATTTTACATTATATTGTTATTAATATGATGCCAAACACAGCTCTACTATTTAAAACTATTCTATGGTCATAACTTAAAATATATATTGAGCTGGGTGAAGATGTTCATATATTAAATGCCATTTAACTACTATATTTTTGAAATACCACTGGATAATCAAGCTTTATAGGACATAAATATAATTTAAGCAGTACTTTCAACAAGGCCCGAAGCGCAAGTGTATCAATGTCCATAAAGTTGCAAAATCAGAACTTCCCCAACCCCCGTACTTTATTGTCCATGTCTTATGTTTGTGAATGTTTAAGCTCTATAACTATATGTAAGGCAGCTGCGGGTATTCACTACTGAACCTTGACTAAATTCTTGCCGGAACGCTAATATGCATGCTTGAAAGTTATCTTTAACTTTCTTTTAGATAAAAAATTTTTTTTACTATATGTGAACAAGTGTCCCTTTAACATATAATTGAACTGAATAAGCTTTCACATTCCATTAATAATGAGTCATGCATCTAATGTAAAGCATACGTATATGTGTATGTAGATCAAATAGAGATACCGGATGCATTTCTTCGTTTTCTAGGAATTATTTATTTTAAGATTCCACGTAAATACGCTTTATCAGTCTCATGGGTCAACGCACACTTATGTAAGTACTTATTAGTGTTATTATCAAAAGACCACATCACTATAATGAACCTTTACCAAAATAATACGAAAATTTTAAGTTCGTATTTTCAATGATAATCAAAAACAAGTTACACTGACCGAACTTTAAACATAGGTGACTTCAACACGTCTTTATATAACTACTTTACTGATTGGGGCACTTTTGAAGTGTGTCAGTAAATGCCCAAAGTTGAGAAAGAAACACTTCAGCTTTATTATAATGAAAGGACAACTAATATTGCACAAAGCTTTTTTCAAGCGGCACTCGAATCAGTGTCCGTTACTGGTATGGCTTTCACTCGAAACACTCATACTGTTATAATTTATTGCAGAATAAATATTCGATTTAAGTGATCGGCGTGTTTTAATAAATTGAAAGGAAATAAATTAAACATAATATAATATCTTTTTTGTGTTTCAAACGCTTCATAATTGTATCCATTTCAAATTATGATTATAATCAAACAAAGGCTGTATTTTACGTATGCCTCCACATACGTAATGGCGCTTTGCAATCGGATTTATAGCGTTCTTTTCTAATGCAGTGTATGTGACAAAAGAGTTAAAAACATTCATTTCCACAATCTGTGAACAAAATTCAAGAATGTAAAAAGCAGTGGTAGGGATTTAAATAAAATATAGAGCAAACGAGGAAAGTTCTTAACTTATTGTTTAACCTAATTGAAATTGCCCAATATTAACTAACGTATTGAATATCACTTACCAATCCATGACTCTTCAATTCCCAATTGTATTAATCCAGCACAAACTACACATACAATTAAACAAGTAGCGATCAACAAGTTATTTCATATAAATAGACGGTCCTTATTGGCGGAGGGTATACTCACACATACGGTGCGATAAGGATGTTTACTGATCCACTCACTGCGGCATGCGCAGTTTCGCGCGCTGTATGTTTTAATGTACTAAACACGTGCTGTAAACAATAATATACGAGCAATAGTTTGCTTAACGATTGTGTCTGCTGTGAAGCGATTCCCCTCCGTGCGAGCCTTTTTAAAGAAAGCCTTGAGTGTCCCCAGCAAAAATAGATAAAATGACACAGTAACTATCGGGATTTTCATTTTTCGCGGAAAGAGTTTCCACGAAAAAACTACTTCAGTAAAATGCGGAACACGGAGGAATCTCGGGAATCCACTTTTCGCGGAACTGTGTATATAATTTTAGAAACATCTTAGAAAAGGCTGAATACTCGCGAAGCTTTCGTATCTTCCGTTGGCACAATCGTCTATAGAGCACTTTTCAAAAGTGGGGACTAAACATCGCCCTGAACTTAATTCTTTTCCGTCGGAACAATTGTCAATTAAACAACGTACAAAAAGCGGTAAAAATCGCACGGAACTTCCATTTTTTTCCATATTTAAGCATTTAATTACTTAACAAATCTCGGGTTTGTATCGGTTACCCGTGATATTGGTTTGATTTGCTAAAGACAGAACGTGCGTTACATTCATTATTTTGACAAAACAATTACGCATTGAAGAACTGCAGGACCTTGGGTCTTTTATAGGTAACTCGATACAATGATTTGGTTGGTTCCATATGGAAAGCCTTTGAGAAACCTTCTTATATGTTTCCCAGATTTTGAAGGCTTCTGTATTTGTACATAATGTGTTGGCATTTTTTTCCGGAAAGTGAAAGTTCCGCGAATGCTCACAAAGTATCGTTTCACAGCGGAGAGCGTTGTGGTGAGACATGGATCATTTTTAAGCGTTGTGTTTAAACATTATGTTTATGCATCAGTTATTCATAATGATATCATTATTATCCCAGTCAGTGATTTTTAAATATCGTCATAACAACTTACTAGATCGCCTGAGTAAATAAAACCCTAATAACTTGCAACAATATCTCACAATTCTCAATAACCTTTACACATGTACACGCTAGCTTGACATCGTGATATTGACATGCATGCATTTGTGGATTCATAAACCTAATGTTAACCACACTTCAACATCAACCATTACAATTATGACACAATTACCCTGTTCATACTGTTACTTCAAGAACGTTATCACTTGACATCTCGCCTGGATGATGATCGCTTCGCACACTTAATCACGTAACTTTGTGGTTACACAACCTAAACAAGCTAACATCTTAATTGCTTCTTTGCCTTAAGATTGCCTATAGATTACGCTATATTCCGGATTATTTGTATGGACTCCCCCTGCCCCTCTTTATTATTGCCTATAACACTGGTGAAAAGATGTGTGTGTATATCATTTTTATTTGTTCGCTTGCGAACTAAGGTTAAGAGCAAGTATTGCGAGCCACTTTTGCTGATGACACAAAATATGATTACTGCCTGCATACGCGCCGAGAAATAATTCGCGGCGTTGTTTTAGTTCTTGAACTACAATCATTTACAAATGAAACATACTGTGAATATCGTGTTAAATGAAATAATTTTGAAAGGATAGTATATATAAAAAGTCAAAAAACTATTTTGAAGCTATACGTGTCGCGGAAGAGTAACTTTGTGAAATATTATAATAGTCCACTACGTTCTACGTTATTCAAGTGGCATTTTTGCGCAGCACAGTTCATTCCAAATCTGAGGCTCTAAATGGATCAGGGAAAATACAGCAACTGCTGTCGAAATTGCAAACACTATTATGCGTCTCTTGCGTAACCACATTGATAGTGCTTGACTGATTTCTGGAAGTACAGCGGGGGGGGGGGGGGGGGGTCTGATACGGCTGGAAAACCTGCAGCAGGACTTCTAAATGAGCTTTGAAATTCACACATACACGTGCGCAGATGAGGCTATCAGTTTCCAACTTTAATATTCTTTATCAGATGAACGGTAGAAAAACAGATTAATAAAGCAAATAAACTTATTAAAAGAAAAACGTGTTATTTAAATATTCTTATGAATTCCATATGTGCTACCGATACACGTTGATAACACAGTATTGCTTTCAAGTTGAAACAAGAACTACCGAAAAATATAGTGTCATGATAAGACGGAAATCGTTTCATTATCTAACCAAAAATGTACTCTTCAGTCGGTATGAAAGTCGTTCTTGAAAGACTGAAATGCTACCAAAATTTGCCAGTTCGCAATAAAAAAACACAGTTTGACTTCAATGTCCTATCAAAAAGTATTGTGCTCAGAAGTTCCATCCATAAGAAAAAAATTGTATTTGTATAGATCAGCGTCATGCGAAAATGGGTCTTATGACATATGCGGCTAGCGTAGCTATGGTCCAGCCTGCACATCTTGCAGTAGGTCAGGAGGTACATAATGAGACCAAGAAACCTTGCGCCACTGCGAAAAAAGGGCTTTAGCTACGCTAGACAACTCGCCATAAGATTTTTGCATGACGCGGCTAGAAAAGTATGATTTGAATGTGTCGAAAAATAAACTGGATGTCGAAAGAAACTGCATGCTAACAAATAATAGTTAAATACCATAATGTGATCTGCCGTATTATAATTTTTATTTACAAACATGTACGTGTGGTTTCAATACACGTGCAATTAATAACACAAATTTCAGTGGTGAACTTGCGACAAACAAATGACAAAAAGCAACAACAACAATTTTAATATTTTTGTTTAATTCAATTATTTAAATCGTATTTTTCTAACTTTATTTCAAAGTCACGATCTTATATTTTAGCGTTTCCGATCGACAAAGTCGCCAATGGCAATTGAATCTGTCAGCTCGCGATTAAAGTCGAAAATGTAAAAGAAAATGACGGTATTCATTAGTTTAACAGAGCTCGGTCAGCAGCTGGAGCATGCACGTCGAGATCGGGTGTAGAGTCTCTCGCGGAAGATTGTCTTGAAGACTCTACGCCCTACAAGGGCCTGCAACGTATCGTTTCAGATTCAGATTCAGTCTCGGAAGAATCGCCAAGCGGAATGGTTATTGTTCGTAGGAGGATAGTGGTTTCCCCTTCATCGCCTGAGAAGGGTAAGATATGGGAACTTTCTCGGGCGGCTCTGTTATTCAAGCGAGTACCGACATCCCTCGAACCGGACGTTCTCTAATGCTGCCTTCGCAGAATCCCAGAACTTTGGAGGATCGCTAAGCGGAATAGTAATTGTCTGTAGGTAGCTGGTGGTTTCACTACATCGCCAGACGAGGAACGGGGACAGCGGACGTGGCAGCGTAGAAGACGGGCGTAGCGGGCGTTATCTCAATTTCATTCATGTCACTTGAATAAATGTGTTTTTAGGAACAAAACAATAGGAGGTGTGTTTATATATTTCTCTATAGTATGCGATTTGCAAAACATTCAATCCTTTGAATTGAATAAATAATTTGACAAGGTTGAGTGCAAATTACAAATTTCAAATTATTCTATGGTCCAATTATAATTGAAATCTGTAAATAAAAAACTTTCAATAGCTCAAAACTGAATACACCCTCCCAAGTGAATATATTTATGGTAATTGATGGTCTCACCAAATAACCACATGCTTCGTAATTATCACACAATATTGATTATCTACACGTAAGTTGTCAAAACTATCAATAGGATATTTCAGAATGGTTGAATACGGTTATATCCATGCAAATTTAATGATCTGCTTTAAATAATTTCTAAATAACTGCCTTGTATAAGTCTCTGTGAAATTGTCATGTCAGGCAATTTCATTTGAAACCCGTTGAATGCTTTCATTACAAGTTTTGAACTCATTACATCCATGAAAAATAGCCCCATGATTGGTATGGAATCAAATTACAAGTACAGTAATCCTGCTCAGTTAACACTTTTGAAATGTCTTGTACTTCTTATTAAAGGGATCTTTTCACGGTTTGGTAAATCGACAAATTTGAAAAAAGTTGTTTCAGATTCGCAAATTTTCGTTTTAGTTATGATATTTGTGAGGAAACAGTATTACTGAACATTTACCTTAGTCCAATATAGCCATTATATGTTTCTTTTGACGATTTGAAAACCTAAAAATTATAAAGCGTTGCAACGCGAAACGATTGCATAATTTGGAGAGTTCTGTTGTTGTCGTTTAAATTTACGAAACTACGAAGATTGCTTATATAAGGTATAAAATACTTAAACTGTGTCTACCCGGCGGAATAGCCGAGAGGGCCAATGCGTTTTTACTTCAAAATAACTCCAGGACTCCGGGGGTCACTGGTTCGAGCCCTGGTACCGGCTACATTTTTTTCCTTTTTTAAATTTTATTGTTGATTTTTTTTACTGGAGCTTTTAAGATCCAATGTTTACATTTATCAATATAAACCATTTAACGACAAACTTCAAAATATGCCAAAATCTGTGAAAAGGCCCCTTTAAATACCTTGTTATATAATATATATTTGATATTTGTAAAAAAAAAATCCAGACAAGTTGATTTTTCGTTATACATGTAATTCGGTTATTTTTCATTCAAAATGATGATTTTACTAATTAATACTTTAGCCACAAGCTAACCACCTGTGGGCTGAAATGGTACAAGGAGGGCTTGTTGATGTGATATTATGTGACAAATTCGTTAAGTCAGTTTGTTGGATCATTTCAGCTGATTAATATTCATGTTACAAGTGTATTTCTTTATGAAGGATATGTAAAACCTGGGCTTTATTTCCGTATGTTTTTTCTAAATAGAACTAACTATATTGGCGATTTTTTCTTTTAACGCATAGTTGTAGCGGACAGTAAATTGATGTTTCATCCAATAATAATACAATCATACAATAATATAAGTAAAATCTGTAAGTGTAATTTTATTAATCAGAATATACAAATCAAGCCTCCAAGATCCATGATATGTTCAGGAATATGTAAGTCCACAGCTTGTCACAGTACTGACAATATCCCCCAAGGTCGTCCAACTCTGACGGCCGTCCAACTCTGAAGGTCGTCCAACTCTGAAGGTCGTCTCACTCTGAAGATCGTCCAACTCTGAAGGTGGTCCAACACTGAAGGTGGTCCGACTCTGAAGGTCATCCAACTCTGAAGGTCGTCCAACTCTGAAGGTCGTCCAACTCTGAAGGTCGTCTCACTCTGAAGATCGTCCAACTCTGAAGGTGGTCCAACACTGAAGGTGGTCCGACTCTGAAGGTCATCCAACTCTGAAGGTCGTCCAACTCTGGAGGTCGTCCAACTCTGAAGGTCGTCCAACACTGAAGGTGGTCCAACTCTGAAGGTCATCCAACTCTGAAGGTCGTCATACTCTGAAAGTCGTCCAACTCTGAAGGTCGTCCAACTCTGAAGGTGTTCTAACTCTGAAGGTCCTCCAAATCTGAAGGTCGTCTACCTCTGAAGGTCGTCTACCTCTGAAGGTCGTTCAACTCTGAAGGTGGTCTAACTCTGGAGGTGGTCCAATTATGATGGTCGTCCAACTCTGAAGGTGGTCCAACTCTGAAGGTCGTCCAACTCTGAAGGTCGCCCAACTCTGAAGGTCGTCCAACACTGAATGTGGTCCAACTCTGAAGGTCGTCATGCAGGGATTTCATTACACTTAAACAACCAGGTTTCAAATGACCCATGGTAAGAACTTTTGACGAGTCAACCTGTAAACATTAATAGTACAGGGGACATTAGTAGCACATCTAAAATTATATGTAAGTTTAAAGTAATTGCAACACATCATATAAAATGTTGTATAGCATTATTAAATTAAACTGTAGTTTTCCGTGTTTTGCGCGCAACAATGCATAACGGGCAGCGGATTTTATATTGCAAAAATGAAAAAAAAAAGATTTCAAGAAACAAAATCTAGCATCAAAAATAGCACAGACATTATATTGCTTAGTTGACCGAAAACGGGCGCAAATTTTATTGCGCAATCAATTAATTCGTGTCATTTGAAAGCGTTCTTTTCTATTAAAAGAAGGAAGTGTTTAAAGATCAGAAGTATGGGTTGTTTATCGGTATACGTTAGACAATTTCTATAGACACTTCCCTTGAGAATAAGGAGGAACTGAATTGGTTGCAATTACATATTTTAAATTTCTCAAGTGTCAATATCTGTCTCGAATGTAAATAATGACCTTAAATTAGTCAACCAAACATGGCTTAAATTTATATTAATATTATTTTACTGAGTTTTGTTGGAATGCTAAAGCTATGTTTGAAAGCTAAAAACATATTTCTCTTTAGTACACTCATAGCACAGACATTTTATTGCTTAGTTGATCCTTTCCGTTGATAACACGTCTGAATAATTATAGTGGAAATTATGTACCTCCGAATGTTCTGTGGTCCAATTATGACGTTTGAACATTATTCAGTTCTCAAACTTTTCAATAGCTCAACAAATGAAATTACCCTCCCAGTGTATCCCTTGAGGTCATAATATATTAAATACATGACTTCTAGATGTCAAACTCTTTGTCTGACTATAGTGTCTGGTAATTTGAAATATATTTACACTCAATTAAATAGCGTTCTAATCTTATCATTAATGCCAAAACACTTGAAGCCTTGGACTTAATGTAATTGTTGAAATATGAGATCCATATTACAATTCTATAAAGAGCAATTTTAAAGTGTCTGCAAATATAATCACTTTGGGAGAAATATTAAATCCACTGGTAATCAGCAATTTAAAGGATTGTTCTCACAATTTTTCATGTTTATGCTAATGTAGGAGGCCACATGGTAGTGACTCTGTCTGTCCTTTAGACAGAGTGGTTGTCTGGTGGACTTCTGTCCGAAATTGGTGTAGGCTCTGTATCTTTTACTTTATTATGGGAATTTTAATATAACTTTGTATTATATTCCGCATGGCCAGATAATCGGTTGCAAAAACCTCACAAGCTCCTAGGTTAAATGTCAAGGTTATAATTCAAGTTCAAAGGGCATACATGTCTTGAAGGATAAAGAATAATTACTCATACATTCCTTGACCAGACAATGTGCCACTTTCAAATCCAATGCTTGAAGGTGAAAGGTCACAATTCAAGGTCATAGGTCGTGAGTTATCAGTTCTTCTTTTGTATTAAAATCCGATGACAATTCATGCGTATGCATTAAGCCCTGTTTTCCGAAAATGAAGCTTAAATTATCTTTTCTGAAAATCTATTGAAAAAAAAGAAGATAAAAGTGATATTAACTTAAGTGATAAAGTTACCTCGCTGACAAGGTAAGTAAACAAAATCACTTTTAAATCAAATAAACAACCAATGAGTTCTAAATTTTAACCTTGTGGCATTTTTTAATAAACATCTGAAAGGGAACTTTTCACAGTTTGTTATTAAATGCTTAATATTGATAAATGTAAACATTGGACATCAAAAGCTCCATTAAAAGAAGAAAAAAACAAGAATAAAATTAAAGAAACGAAAAAAGTTACCCTCAACTGGGCTCGAGCCAATGACCCCTGGTCTATCGTTAAGACCACTCGGCCATACAATGAGATGTATTTTATACTTTATATAAGCAATCCTCGTTGTATGAAAAAATATAATGACAACAACAGAACTCTCCAAATTATTCAATTGTTTAATTTTGTCAATTTGCCGAAACGTGAAAAGGACTTTTAATGTATTCAGATTTGCAAATTGAGTGAGTTCAATACACTGTCAGATCTTACATCATGAATAACTTAAAGGTTTAGTGGTTGTCTGTTAGCCTGGGGTCTGTAGATTCAAGCCCAGGAAACTCATTTTAAAAAGTTGGTTACAGTTGGTCTAAAAAGCAGGGCAACTAGCTTTTTCAAAGCTTGAACAACTCAATCCGATTAAACATAGAATACAAATTGGCGACTGTGAATCAATTAGGTTTAGGAAATGACTCAATTCCGGCTCATTAAAAGTCTGTCATGTCGGCAAAATTGTTGCTCAATAATTCAAAGAAAATAGGTTGAGTATTAGATACACATAACACAACATGTACATGATTCTAGGCTTGTTATTCTTTAGCAAGGCAACCGAAGTTCTAGAGATGGTTGTCAGTGCAGCAACCAATTGCGAAAAAAAGAGACGTATTGTTATTTTGTCTAAGTTATCTCTATAACATAAATATGAGGATAAACAGTGCACGCACATCTCGACATGCGCTTTAAGACAGACTCTTTATAAATTTGAATGGGTTGTGTTTAATTTAAACTTGCGATATAAAAAGCTATAACATAATTTTGAAAACTGAGTTGCGTCTAAGATTATGCAATAGCGAACAACTTCAGTGCCTTCAGCGCTTTCTTTGAACGGTTAGAAAAATGTCGGATCAGTGTGGGGAGTTCATATTACAACGCGCGGTTGCACTTTGCTGAAAACAAATACTTATTTGTTAAAAAAGATCATGATACCTATAGAAAACTCTCACGAATGAGCGGGCACACCACTTTATCCCATTAAAAATGGTAAAATATTTAAAAAGACATAATTGAAAATGTTAACTGGGTCGCGCTTTATTCTCCCAACACAGATCTTAAAAAGTCACGTGGCACACGCACCGTGGTGTAATATCGAGAGTCCAATACACCATCACGCGTCAGTTGCGTAACCTAGATTGTGCTAGTACAGCGGGGTTAAATTTGATATATCTGGGAAACGTTCTTATGTTCTCAACAGGTAGCACAATATCACATGTATTCTCAATTGCACGGAGGATAACAACGCACTAGTATAAGGTTAAGCTTGTTAATATTCACAGTTCTCAATTTATAACACGTTGAACATGAGTTGCGAAAATGCTGACTTTGAAATAAATTTTGAAATTTTTGTTTTTAAATATTAAATTGAAAACAAAAGTATTGTGTTTGTTTTCACTTGTAAGTCGCATATTTACCGCATAAAATGCGTGTTATTATAGTCAACCCACACATTAATGTTAATAGATACAAATTATACAACGGGAGTTCACAACATATGTGTCTTCACATGGCTTATTATGGGCCTATTGCTTACCTTCACCATTGAAATATATCGTATTTTAGTATTTAACACGCAGTTTTCTTTCGAAACATTCAAATCACACATTCATCGCCGCGTCGTGCGAAAATGGGTCTTATGGCGTTTCGGCCTGCGTAGCTCAAGCCCAGCCTGTGCATTTGCGTAGTCTGGTCAGAGGCGATGGTGTACGCTATAAAATCTCTTTGTAATGTTTAATGGATTTTAACGCGTAATTGTAACTAGGCCACAATTTGTGTCTATGTGTCGTTTGAACATGCAGAGAGTAGTCCGGAATTCCGTACATTAAACAGTGTTACATCCTTTACGCTGCGAACAGACACGATGAGGCAGCCATATTTCAGGGGATTTCTCTCGTATCAGCCTTTAAAATATTCGAATGTATTCATTTGTGTCTGCTGGCGTTATGTAGATGTCATTTAAGGAGCAAATCTGGGTAAAATAGCTATGCCGAAAAAGCGCACGAGTGTTAAAGTAAGAGACTGGTTGACACCGTGTGAACTACTAGTGTAACAAGTAACGCACCAACAACAACGTAACGTAAGGGTTTACAGCGCTGTCTTTATGACTACCTATTTCGTGAGTAAAAACTGCTGCTCGAAGATTTATTTTTTATTTATTTTCATCAATTATCTTATTGTATATTTTGAATTGTATATGGTGTCAAAAAAGCTTTCTCAAGGAATTTCCATCATGGAATTATATTCTTAGTGTGATAGGTATTCAATAGTCCAACAATATTCATTTAATATAATGGTGATTGCAAATTTTATTTTATAAGCTGGTTCTCATTACACCATTTTCATCATATTTTTAATGCTTTCAGAACGTCAAAAATATACATGTTGTTGTTATTTTGGTCAACATAAATATGGGGATAAACAGTGCACACACACCTCGCTTTATATAAACATAGGCAGTTTATTCGGACAACCGCTGTGCTTTATACGTGTATATATTTTTCTCAATCAAATTTAATTTGTCGCTGGTTCCCAGTCACGAGGTATGTGCGCGTTTTGTAGGCCGGGCACCGGCACAACACTCCTCCCACTTTTCTCCTTTTGGGACGACGCCACACAGCGAAGGAATCGTACCGGCTCTACCGATGAAGTAATAGTGCCCCTCGCATAAGCACCTTGACCTAACACCTCAAAGTTAGGTCTGCATGCCGGCCAGCTTTCGTCCGACCTCTCTTTCTGCGCAACGTCTGCAGTATACCACAACTAAAATTAATTCATCTCCATTAAATGTCAATAACCCCCTTTTTATAATCTTAGAATAATAACCCACAATAACCCACAATTAGTTATGCCTTGGTGCAAATAGGCTTGCTTACAAAATGCAAAGACATGATAAACAAAAACAGTTTCAGTGAATTGCTAATTTGCACAACTATGAAACTATACGCTTCAACCATAAAGCCATAATTAAATGAAATCAATAGTCACTGTGACTGCTTTTAATTTGATGATGCATATAAGCCTAAAATTGTGTAAATACAAATCTGCCAAAAAATTCGCCTTCTTTTTCAAAACAAGGTCCTGTATCTCATGTCTTTTTCTTGTCTACACAATGAATGGACAAAGCCACCGACCTTACAACCTATTTTCACAAATTTTAACAAATAACATAAATGCCGACAAATACATCCGCCTTGCAGCACACATGAGAAGGCCCTCGCCCCCACATGAAACTGCATAATCTACAATAAAAATCCTGCTTGTTATTTAATAAAATCACAAGAAGTTTAACAAAGGGACTACAAATGCGTTAAAATACATATCTAAGTGGCAAAAAGGTTAAAAGTATAAGAATAAAAATAATCTTATTTTTGTCCAAGTATAATACCTATAATTGCTTTTAAGGTTACAAAATCACTTTATTGGCATTATCTGGAGGGAAAGACAACTAAAATAAAACAAAAACTATTGTACCAACTACACTCCTCCCACTTTTCTCCTCTTGGGCCGCCGCCCCCATGGTAATCGTACAGTCGCACCCAAGGCAGAAAGGACAGAGACTGAAATGGGACCATGATCCCCCCTCCCGCAGGCAAAGGGGTGCCTTCGCCTAGCGAGGTACTTAAGAACGAAAAAACAAAATAAAGTGTACATGCACCTGGAAACACCTCCGGCCATTAAAAAAATGAAATTGATGCATCATGACAGTTGCCGTCAAGCATGGTCACATAAAAAATTCAAAAGACCTGCAAATATTGTTTAAAAGAACTATTCCTGGAAATACCACTTCCGGCCAATCAAAAAAAACACAAACAGTATGGAGTGTGACAGTGGTCGTCCGACAATGTCACACCCGACCATAAGGGAAAAACCAGACTTCACGGGAAATAACCAAACACATCCGTGACTGTGCAAAGCAATTCTTAGCGCGGAAATACAAAAATTACAGGAAGTTAAGCGCGGACGGCACAAGATAATTTGGGACGACACTTTATGTTTATTCATTAAACCCCCTTTTCGCAGAGCACTGCTCAGATAAATTTCAATTTTATAGTTCCAACAATATTGCAATAAAAGCCTGGTCTTGAACTGAGACAATAGGACATATATCTAAGACTATTCAAAACAATCTAATCAACTAACTCCAAATGTTTAATAGAAATCTTACTTTTGTTATTCTGCGTACAGCGTAATACATTAACAACACCGCAAATCAGATAGTTTCCAGCAAAGATATATCAGAGTAGTAAGGAAGATCACAAAAATAAGGTAACCATACCTCTGTTAGTATTATGTGACTGCAATTTATTGTAATTGTTTAATTTGTGGGGGGGGGTATTGTACTTTTTAATTGTTTTCCTAGTTTTACTAACAATTAACCTCGCCATTTACAATTTTAGGCGGTACAGATTTTGGAAGTTAGACACTCTGGTCGCCAACCTAATTTCCAACGCTGGGACCGCTCCCAGCGGCGAGAACTAGAGGGTCGACACCCTCTTAAGCCACGCATAACAGGCCTTCGAAATTCATCCTCCCTTCTTTTGTCCGGGGTAACTCGGTATCCGGATGCGCCGCCCCCTCGGCGGTCAACCGCGGCCACTCCGTATTCGGTCGCACACTTCCGGCGGTTGTCCGATGTAACGCCATAACCGGACGCCCTGTTCCGGCGGTCTGCCACGGTGACACCAGCCGGATCCACATGCCCGGCGGTCAGTTTGGCCTCATCTCCAGTGGCCGGCCTGGCCATC
Organism: Dreissena polymorpha; assembly: GCF_020536995.1. Lineage (NCBI taxonomy): Eukaryota > Metazoa > Mollusca > Bivalvia > Myida > Dreissenidae > Dreissena > Dreissena polymorpha. The sequence continues at coordinate 128,392,231 of NC_068355.1, read as the reverse complement.
TCTCGCGCTGCCTGGCCAATTTCCCCTCCCTGGGCAACTTCTGTCGCCTCTCGGCTGGCTGCTTCCGCAGACTGCACCGCCACCCGTTGTACGCGAAATGCATCCACGCACACCGGATCCCCATGGTCTCCTTCAGTGATCTTGCCAATGACCATCCCTGGATCACGGACGACATCTGGCACAGTTGGCAGCACCAAGGGAACTGCATCGTGCACGTCCTTGGCATGCTGTGGGACTCCCCTCTCGAGGTTCAAAACCTGTCCATCAAAAATAATGGTGGCCTCTGCCATATTAATGATGGCCCTGCCCGGATTCATCAAAATGTCGAAAGCAAGTAGCATATCGATATCTGTCGGAGCTACATGCAAATGCTCCCGATACCAGCAGTTACCAATTTTTAAGTCAACTGGGCCTACGACAAAACTCGGCATGGAGGCGTCCCTTCTTGTCATCAACAGCTTGACATCATGCAGCCTGGGAGGTGGCTGCTTCATGGCCTCATAGATCCGATCAGAGATAATACTGACCTCTGCTGCCGAATCAACCATTGCGTCAACCACGATATCTCCCACCTGCACCTTCACGCAGAACTGGGACACCGAACCTAGCTGGTTTTCATGAACCACCTCGGGTTGACCCGACTGCTCATCCGCCACAGTCACCACTACGGGCGCTTTCTCCTCATGGCTGGCCAAGGACGTGGTATTTTCAAGACAATTCAGCTGGAAATGTCCCAATCCACCATACTTAAAGCACGATATGCCCCGCTTCGCCATACCAGGATATTCGCCCCAATTAGACCCATATCTACCTCGCTTGGATCCCTCAAGGCGGAAATTTGAATTTTTGTATCCACTATGGGACCGGTTGTTTAGCCTGTTTCCGGCTCCCATTTCGTAGGCATATGGGCCCGATCCCCATTCATAGGCAAACTGATTCCGGTGTCCACGTGGACCGCCGCCACCCGCACCAACGGGATACCTATCCTGGCGTTGGTCGTTGTACCACCAGTTCCGGGTGCCTCCTTGATAGGGATCCTCGGCCGCACACTCGCCATAGCATCCCTCGTCAACGTCGGGACGGAACAACGGAACCGGTCGTTCGACGCGGCGAACAGCATCCGGAGTCCCACAAGGGTTGGACAACAGTTCCACGGCACCCTGCAATTGACCAACCACCTGGCTCAACTTGTCGAGCGCCGACCCACTCACCACCTCTGGAATTGGTTCCTCGCCAACCGCGTGAACCCATCTCAAGTCCTCCTGCTCATCCATTTGGGTAGGGGCACGTGCAAATTGAATGTGATTGAACATTCTATTTTTTTCCATAGCCTTTTCTATAGACTTTGGTTGCTGCATGCTCACCTGCCGACCTGCTTCTCTGTCATGTAGCCCATAGCAAAACTTTGCCACTACCTGCTCGGTGGCGTATGTTTGGGGAAGATCTCGAAACGCCTTGGTGGCCAGCGTAAGCACCCGATCTGACCAATCTTCTAGGGACTCGCCTACTTCCTGTTGAGCAACCTGTAAACGGCCCTGCGCGGTGGCGGGGAGCTCCCTGGCGCAAAAGCGCTCATCCAAACGATGCATTAACTCCTTATAAGGGACAGTTTCCCTGCCTTCAGTTAATACAGCATAGAAATTCGCAGCTTTTCCCACCAAACACCAAACCAACCCATCAGCGCACTCATCATCAGCCATTTGTGCAATTTGGCATAGCGCTCGAACTTGCCCCGGAATACTGGCCAATTGCTACGACCGTCAAACTGCAAGTTTTTAGGTATCCGGGTAATCACATCCCGATTACTCGGAGTAGCAGGGTTTTGTGTAGTTGCAGGCGGGAGTGCAACAGGAAGGCTCGGTATTACAGGCTGGTTGATGAGCGTCTGTGTAGCCGGCTGATTAGGTATTACCAGTTGGTTGATGGGTACCAACGTAGCAGACTGATTTGGTATGCTAAGTTGGTTAACGTGCGCCTGGTTAGCAGGCTGACTGTGCATGCTAGGTTGGTAAATAGACGCCAACGTAGCAGGTTGATTGTATATGACAGGCTGGTGTATCGGTACCTGGGGTTTTGTAAACAGGGGCAATGGTTCCCTCATTCTAACCTGAAGCTCCTCCCAGCAAGCCGTGATATCCGCCTCCAAGTCGGATATCTGGGAAGCAAGCTCGGCCTTTACCCGATCCTGAGCCTCGGGCCCCTTCTTTTGGACAAGCATACCTACCCCCCCCCACCCCACCTTTCGTGTGAGACTGACTCACCAGAAAACAAACGCCCCATGTCTTCTTCATGGGTTTCTTCATCTTCCTCTAGCATGCTTGCAAATAACCTTGGATTAGGACGGAAGTCCAACAACCGCATTATCCTCTTGATCCAGAGGCCGCCGAATAATTATTCCCAATGAGTCTGGGGACAGGTACCCAGCAATTTCCCTAAAATGTATGATTCCCTTGGCCAATTTTGGCCCCACTCCCGGAATAGATGTCAATACATTGGGAGGGTCAAAATTTACTCGTATTAATTGTAGCCCCGGTGAGCGACTCTTGCTGCCCACGCAACTCATCATTGCCACTTTATTTAATTAAAATTAAAAAATACTTCGAAAAAATAAAATTCCAATCAGCGTAGAACTGGACGACAATTAACATAAAATTGCTCACTAATAAACGATAAATAAAATCGCTACCGCTGTTGTTCCTATAAATAACCAATAAAAAACTGCAAATAAAAAAAACACGTCGCTTTAACTTGACGTTAAGCACCAATTTCCCCGGGGCCCAGTTTACATTCGCAATAACACTGCTATAAAAAGAATTGCCAAAGACAAAACTCGTGCCCGTAAACTTCTATTTCCTCGGACTTCAGAAATTTACACTGCTATTTACAGCAGTCGACTAAACACGCTTTTCATGAACTGCTGCGCACAGAATTCGCGCCAACTAATCACGGGAAAATTGCCAATAAAAAACACGTGGCCGTCCTTTGATTACACAAGCAATGAAACGGTTACAAACAGCATTGGACAATCACGTTTTTTAACAATGTTTCGCCAACTGATAACACGGCCGGCGAATGCCAACAATGAAAAAAAACTATGATGCCGTCTGTTTTTACATACGACTAAAAATAGACGAAAAATGCGTGCAACTGTTAAATTATAGAAATAACGTTTTAAAACGAACACAGAACTTTACATTAAATTCGATGCGACGGTCCAAACTAAATTTCACGATCCCGATTTATTTGCAACAAAGTTATATATAGAACTAGCCTAACCGTTAAACAAAAATTTCCCTTAACCCCATACGTACTACCATTGTAGTGTTTTCACCCGGTTAGCTATTCGTGGGTTTTAATACAATTATCCCAACCGCTAGCAAAGATAATATACTAGACTAATCACATGGGCATCGACTGGAATCCACGTCAGGATGGCACCAAACGTCCTCGACGTCTTCGAGGGAACTCGTCGGCTTCACGCGTCGGCTCGTCGGGTAGACACTCGTCGGCTACGGCTCGTCCACGTCATGGAATGGCACTTTACTTCTGGGAATGGCCTTCCAGGGAAATAAGTGTCATTGACACAATCACAGGCAAACACTTATAACTCACAGACTCACATACACAGTCACAGACTCACTTATATCTTCTGGGAATGTCCCTCCAAGGAAATTCGTATTGAACACACATACAATACAATATACTACAATATAATACAATACACACAGGCTCACAGTTAGACACTGGCTAACATACACAGGCTAATCCTCCTGGAAATACTTACGTACTCAGGGTTACACGCACAGGTTTACAGTTACAGGCTCACAGTTACAAACACACATATACAGTACAATACCATATAAGATATACAGGCTCACAATTTCTCACACAATACTCACATTGGGGCATAGGCACATAAACACATCAACGTCCCGTGCACAAGAGAGCGTACTATCTCGTGCTGCCCAGCATGCACTATACCGATTTGTCGCTGGTTCCCAGTCACGAGGTATGTGCGCGTTTTGTAGGCCGGGCACCGGCACAACAACACTTTGACGTGGGTCGATTGTGCGAATGCGAGTCCGAGTCAGCGTAAAGGCGAAAGCAAGGTCTTGCATAATCTTATCTCTTTTTTTCAGTGCAGCAGTATAACATAAACTCTGACCTTTTTTTTGCAAGTGAACGTTTTCTAATTTACCTATATGTGCTTATACGTGTTTATGTTATTGATCCGCAGCTTATTTGGAAAACTATAGCACATGGTCATTTGTAACACTTTACCATTTAATCAATATATATTTTGACAAAAATTAGAGGCGACGTATTCTTCGTCTGTATCCAATATACGTCGTGGTGGTATCTCTAACATTTGTTTGTTCAACAGCTGTCCGTGAATTAAAATAGGGACAGGAACTCTATATGGACTCCGATACACCATGCCCAACCGCTGAAGATCACCTATACCAGACTGAAGTATGGACCGTGATCTCTGCCATTGCTGTGAATACAAAGATAAGTGATATCATGTTTAAAGGTAAAAGATGACGTTAGACAGGTATGCGTTAAGAGATAATTTTTATGTGCGATTGTTGCTGACTTCCTTTGGTAAGCATTACTGTTGTTGGTATGCAGCCAGACAACACTGTCCATTCGACTTGATTTATAGAGCTAGGACATTTTAACATCGTTGACGCTCAAACTCGGGCAAGGCTCCTCAGTTTACAGCGAGGGACACACTTTGTTTGCCCGAAAGCGTACACACACTGACGTGGGTCGATGGTGCGAAAGCGAGTCCGAGTCAGCGTTAACAGCGTTAGAACGCCTTAGCTCTGAAGTCTTATCGATAGCGTTTTCGTTCTGTTTTCCAACAGCAATACTGTTTACCAAAGGCAGTAAGTAAGGTCTTGCATAATCTTATCTCTTTTTAATTGCAGCAGTATAACGTAAACTCTGACCTTTTGTTGCAAATGGACGTATTCTAATTTACCTATATATGCTTATACGTGTTGATGTTATTGATTTGCAACTAATTTGGAGAAAATATAGCACATGGTCATTTGGAACACTTTACAATTTAATCAATATATTTGGACAAAAAAAATTGGCGACGTATTCTTTGTCTGTATCCAATATACGTCGTGGTGGTATCTCTAACATATGATTATTCAACAGCTGTCCGTGCATTAAAATAGGGACAGGAACTCTATATGGGCTCCGATACACCATGCCCAACCGCTGAAGATCACCTATACCAGACTGAAGTATGGACCGTCATCTCTGCCATTGCTGTGAATACAAAGATAAGTGATATCATGTTTAAAGGTAAATGATGACGTTAGACGGGTATGCTTAAAGAGATAATTGTGATGTGCGATTGTTGCTGACTTCCTTTGGTAAGCATTACTGTTGTTGGTATGCAGCAAGACAACACTGCCCATTCGACTTGATTTGTAGAGCTAGGACGTTTTAACATTGTTGACGCTCAAACTCCGGCAAGGCTCCTCAGTTTACAGCGAGGGACACACATTTTTGCCCGCAAGCGTAAACACACTGATGTGGGTCGATAGTGCGAAAGCGAGTCCGAGTCAGCGTTAACAGTGTTAAAAGGCCTTAGCTCTGAAAATCAAGTCTAATCGATAGCGTTTTCGTTCTGTTTTCCAACAGCAATACTGTTTACCAAAGACAGTAAGTAAGGTCTTGCATCATCTTATCTCTTTTTTCATGGCAGCCGTTTAACGTAAACTCTGACCTTTTGTTGCAAATGGACGTATCCTAATTGTTCTAGATATTCTAACACGTGTTTATTTATTTATCTGTTTTCTTCTCTTATTGGTTTTGTTTAGCTGTACACTTGACGTAAACGTAATCCTGGCATCGCCTGAAACATGTAAATAATGTAAACACGTAAAGACCACAAATAATATTGGGAGAACTTTAAATCCTACCCTTTTCAGATGAGTGGATCGATATAAAGCTGTGATATGTATATATGTCTTTTATACAAACGCATAACTATGGAAAAAAGATGTGTTTAAAGTAATACATTCATTCTAATATTGCATTGAGAAAATTAAAGAAATCTTAACAAGTCTTCAAATGCGTAATTACTATACAGGACCTTATGCTTTAATGGGCATATTGACAGCAAATGCGGTATCATGTTTTCAAATGATCTTGTAGATGGCATTTATTTAAGTAATTCATTTAATCATATATCTCGTTTTATATTAATGAGACAACGTATTTACTTCCATAATAGTTTTAACTTCGTTTACCCTGACACTTTGTGGGAGTGGGTAATATATTGTTGGTATTGCTCGTGTATTAAGTAGAGCGAAGACAGCAATGGTTTTGCGCGTAAAATGCACGCGTTTCTAGTTTTTTGCATTTATATGCGATGCAAATATATTGATCTGCCTTTCAATGTGTGTATTTGGCGGGGGTAAGATATAAAGAAGTTGAAAAATGCTCTTGATTTTCAATAAAGTAGCGTTTAGCTCAGTTTCCAGTTCGTGCCAGATTGGACCCTTACACGATCCGGTTCCACTGCTGGAGAAGTATGGCGCAACGTTTACGGATGCCATGAAGATTCCTCAATTTAGCCGTTCCATGGAGACAGAACAGCGTTGCATATTAAAGAACTTGGAGCGACTGAATAATATTTTTGTATTTATGTGTAAGAAACCCCGTTAAATACAAACACACATGCCTAATTTTTCATGTATAATTACTATTCATAAGAAAATACATTGCGTTAGATTAACAAGGAAAATGCTGATGATTTGCAAGATGATGATGATGGTGATGGTGGTTGTGGGAATGATGATGGTGATTGTGATTGTGGTTATTGTCGTGGTGTTGGTTTTGGTTGTGATGATGGTGTTGGTAATGGTGATGATGATGGGGAAGATGGCGATGGTGGTGGTTATGGTGTTGTGATGATGATGGTGTTGGTGATGGCTATGGTGGTGGAAATGGTAGTGATGGTTAAAGTGATTGTGGTCGTGATAATATTGGTAATGGGGGTAAAGGTGGATGGAAGTGATGAGGGGTGATAGTGGTGGTGATGGTGGTAATGGTGGTGTTGGTAGTGGTGCTTGTGCTGGTGATAGTGGTGCTTGTGCTGCTGGTGGTGGTGGTGGTGGTGGTGGTGGTGGTGGTGGTGGTGGCGGTGGTGGTGGTGGTGGTGGTGGTGGTGGTGGTGGTGGTGGTGTGTGTGGTGGTGGTGGTGGTGGTGGTGGTGGTGGTGGTGGTGGTGGTGGTGGTGGTGGTGGTGGTGGTGGTGGTGGTGGTGGTGGTGGTGGTGGTGGTGGTGGTGGTGGTGGTGGTGGTGGAAATGGTAATGGTGGTGATGGTGGTTTTTTGTCATGTTGTTGCTGATTGTTTGGGTGACTCTGGTGGTGGTGGTGGTGATGGAATTGTTGGTGGTGATAGTGGTATTGATGGAGGTAAAGGTGGTGATTGTGATGGTGATGGTGTTGGTGATGATGGTGGTGGTGATGGTGGTGATGGTGATGGAATGTTTTGGGGTGATGGTGGTTGTGATGGTGGTGATGGTATTTGGAATGGTGGTGCTGATGGTGGTGGTGTGGACGATGACGACGATGATGGTGATAGCAATAATATTTGTTATGATGGTGTTGGTGGTTATTGTGATGGTGCTGGTGGCGTTGACGGTGATGGTGATGGCAATGGTTGTGATGGTTGTGGTGGTGGAGATGGTGGTGGGGATGGTGATGACATTGAATGTGTTGGTGATGGTTGTGTTTGTGATTGTGGTTTGGCAGTGATGGTGGTGTTGATGGGGAATGTTTTGTGATGGGTATGGTAGTGTTGAAGGTGTTGGTGGTGGAGATAAGTGGTGATAGTCATTGAAGTGGTGGTATTGGTGATGGTGTTGGTGATGGTAATGGTTGTGATGGTGGTGATGGTGGTGGAAGTTGGGTTGGTGGTGATGTTGTTGGTTGTAGTGCTGGTGGTGTTTTTGGTGGTGTTTCTTGTTATTTTAGTGGTGGTGGTGGTAATGGCGATGGTGATGGTGATGGTGATGATGTTGTTGATGGAAATTATGTTGGTAATGGTGGTGGTGATAGTGGTAGTGATGATGGTGATAGTGATAGTGGTGGTGATGGTGAGTTTGTTGATGGTGGTGATGATGGTCATGGTAATGGTGGTATTGGTTATGGTGTTGATAGTATTGATGGAGATGGTCCTTGTGATAGTGGTGGTGGGGATAATGGTGATTATGATGGTGGTGAGGATGATGGGGGTGATGTTGGTGGCGATGATGGTCGTGATGGTGGTATTGGTGGTGATGGTGTTGGTCGTGATGGCGGTTAATTGATGGCGGTGGTGAAGATTGTGATGGTGATGATTTGAGGACGTTTGTGATTACTGTGATGCTGATCGTGGTGGTGTAAGTTATAGTGATGTTGATGATGATGATGATGGTTATTGTGGTATTGATGGTGGCGGTGATGGTGATGGTGTTGGTGATGGTAGTGGTGAAGGTGGTGATGATTGTTGTAATGCTGGTGCTGATGGTGGTGGTGATCATGGTGATGATTGTGGTCGTTTTGATGGCAGTGGTGGTAGTGTCTGTTTTGGTGGTGATGATGGTGATTGTTGTGGTGGTTGTTGTAGTGATTGTGGTGGTGATGGTGGTGGTTTTGGTGATGGTGATGGTAATGGTGACTTAGATGGTAGTAATGGTGGTGGTGATGATTGTAGTCGTTTTGATGGTAGCGGTGGTGTTGATAGTGGTAATGATGGAGGCTGTGGAGGTGGTGAGGATGGTGGAGGTAATGTTGGTGGTGATGGTTTTGATGATGGTGATATTGGTGGTGTTAGTGGGGAGTTAGTGACGGTGTCGGTGATTATGATGGTGGAGGTAATGGTGGTGGTGGTGGTGGTGGTGGTGGTGGGGGGTGGTGGTGGTGGTGGTGGTGGTGGTGGTGGTGGTGGTGGTGGTGGTGGTGGTGGTGGTGGTGGTAGTGGTGCAGGTGGTGGTGCAGGTGGTGGTGCAGGTGGTGGTGAAGGTGGTGGTGGTGGTGGTGGTGGTGGTGAAGGTGGTGGTGGTGGTGGTGGTGGCGGTGGTGGTGGTGGTGGTGGTTGGTGGTTGGTGGTTGGTGGTTGGTGGTTGGTGGTTGGTGGTGGTGGTGGTGGTGGTGGTGGTGGTGGTGGTGGTGGTGGTGGTGGTGGTGGTGGTGGCGGTGGTGATGGTGGTGGTGGTGGTGGTGGTGGTGGTGGTGGTGGTGGTGGTGGTAATTTGGTGACAGTGGTGATGATTGTGATGCTGATGGTTATAATGTTAGTTATAGTGATGTGGATGATGGTCATTGTGGTGGTGATGGTAGTGGTGATGGTGTTGGTGGTCGTGGTGGAAATTGTTTGGTGACAGTGGTGGTGATTGTGGTGGTGGCGATTTGGGACGGTTGTGATGATTGTGATGCTGATGGTGGTGGTGTAAGTTGTAGTGATGTTCTCAGGTTACTGCCTGGTCGCAAAACTGTAATTTTCGCCGTCCAATCGGTTCCGCGAATGCTTATGAGGAGGGGGTTATCTGGCGACTATTATTTTTGATAGATGTCGGTCAATAAAGTCAGCGTTAACAGCAGATTGTTTAACTAATAATTTAATGTTTTTCATTTACGTAATATAAAACGGTGATTAATACAGCACATTAAAGACAATGTCGGACATCATCCTCACACCTTTAAACTGTAGTTATGAACAGTTAAAAGCAAATGGTGAGCACTTGAATCCTTATGGCGAAAAAGTTGTGAAAACATTAACCTTTAAAGAATTCTACGAGGTAGCAGTTTAATTTCAGTACGTGTATATTTAGATTTTCTATAGCCAGGTGTTAATATTTGCTGATGAAAGTCTCTTCGTATGCATCTAAAAAATCCCGTATTTTTATAATAGTGCGACATTGTTACTATCGTCTGTTAATTTCCACACATGAAAAGCGTGCTTGCTGCAACAGACCAGGTGCTATAACTAAATATAGACGTGCAATTCATTTCATGTAGTTTATTTTTGTGATGAAAAATGTAAATCGGAATAAATGCACACGATGAGAAAGTATTGACCCGTTTAAACTATAGAAAAAATATGTTAATTAACGACTTAAAAATTAAAGAAGATGGTACGTTCCTAAAAATATGTGAGGGGGTGAGAGGGGATAAAATGTGGGGTGTGGTCGTCTGGGTAGGGGCGTGGAGTATTGTTTGGGTGGAATCCATTGTGGTATTCAGGTAAGTGTTGTTTTGTCAAAGTTATTATAAACTGTGATCATAAATAAAGAAGTTATGGCAATTTAAGCAAAATGTTCAATTATCTTAGTGTTAAAGGGGCCATAATTATGTAAAAATGCTTGACACAGTGGTCTGCTCTTGTTTATAGGTTGGGGTCATGTTGGTCAACAAGTATGCAAAATATAAAAGCTATGTGTCAAAGAATGTAGAAAATATTTGGGGTAGTACGCTAACTTTAACATAGATTTATCATTTATATGCATATCCTAAGTATTAAAGGGGCAATAATTATGAAAAAATGCTTGATAGAGTTGTCTGCTCTTGTTTATAGGTTGGGGTGGTGTTGGTTAACATGTGTGCCAAATATAAAAGCAATATGTCAAGGGACAATAAAATAAATGGGGTAGTACGGAAACTTTAACATTTTCTGCATATTCTATGTGAAAAAGGGGCCATAATTATGACAAAATGCTGTTGTCTGCTCTTGTTTATAGGTTAGGGTCATGTTGGTAAACAAGTATGCAAAATATGAAAGCAATATGTCAAGGGACAATGAAAATAATTGGGGTAGTACGAAAACTTTTACATTTGCTGCATATTCTACGTGGAAAAGGGGCCATAATTATGACAAAATGCTTGATAGAGTTGTCTGCTCTTGTTTATAGGTTGGGGTCATGTTGGTTAACATGTATGCAGAATATGAAAGCAATATGCCAAGGGACAATGAAAATAATTGGGGTAGTACGAAAACTTTAACATTTGCACGCTAACGTCACGGCACGGAACGGAACGGAACGCCGACGCCGGGGTGAGAAGAATAGCTCCACTATATATATTTCATATATAATAGTCGAGCTAAAAATGAATAAACAATGAAATGGAAAAACATTAAATGAAGCATTTTATTTCAGGCGAAAAATATTGAAATATTTTTTAATGTGGTTTGATTGAGAATTTAATACAATGCTCGTTGATACCAATGCATTTATTATTGTACATTTAATATTATAATTATGTTGTGGTTCATTCTTTGTTAGACCGCTGACTTTTCTTTAGCGCCAACTTAGATATACGTTAATTTTTTTTCATCTTTGTAATCATAAATGGCGTTTGTGTAAAACCTGTATAAAATTATGAGAGATTGTTAATCTATGGCATTTTCCTCTTTGATGTTATTTCAAAGTCTTACCACTGTAGAAAATTTAAGTTAAATTACATTGGTGTTTGCAGTTTTCGTGTCCGGTCGATTGGACTACGTTAAAAAGTCGAACTTAATGTCCTGTGGCTGTAAGTAATATTAAATACGTTCAAAGAGCGAACAACTGAAGTGCCTTAAGCGCTTTGATAATTTCCGGCAATGATATCTATTCATACGACTCACGAACACTAACTCCGATCCTAATAAAAAGACGAATGCTTCGGTTATGGTTGGAAAATATGTACAAAATATCTTCGTTACAATCGGCTCGGGGCGCTTATTTGTCTTTGCCGCATTTAATGAAATTCGTCTTCAATGTATATTTTTTCTTGCCTATTTTGTGTTATTATAACATATTTTTATCAATATATTAAAATTTAACACATATAAAAATCGTATAATCTCCCTTTAAGAATTTTAGGATGAACAATTTTAATCGGAATAAATGCACACAATGAGAAAGTATTGACCCATTCAAACTATAGAAAACATACGTGAATTTACGAATTAAACATTTCAGTAGATGGTACGTTCATAAAAGTACTGGTGACGGGTGGAGTAGACGAGTAACGCGTTAATGGCAGCACATGAAAATGAATAATAATGAAATGGAAGTACATCCAATGAATCATTTATTTCAGGCTAAAATATTTAATACTTGTATAGGTGGTTTGATCGAGAATTTAGTACAATGCTCGTTGACACCAATTCATTTATTATTAGAATTATGGTGTGATTCGTTTTTTGTTAAATTCACAGACTTTTCCTTAGCGCCAACATAGCTATACGTTGACTTTCTTTTTCATCTTTGTTATCCTAAGTGGAGTTTGTGTGAATCCTTTAAAAAAATATGAGTGATTATAAATCAGTGGCATTTTCCACCTTTTTTCAAAATGTCACCACTGCAAACGATTAAAAGTAAATTTCAATGAAGTTCAAAACTCGAACTTCATGTCCTGTTACTGTAAGTAATATTAAAAACGTTAAAAGAGCGAACGATTGCAGTGTTTTCAGAGCTTTGATTTTATTATTCAAATGCAAATTATGTTAGTATAAAGAACATCAGCTATCTATAACGGGTATTTCGGTACGTTAAACACGCCCTCAAACGCCTGCGCGCTTCCAGATATCTGACCTACTACTACGTGCAATGGTGGTATAAGTACTAAATTAACACTTCAACACTGGTATTTACCCATGTTATTTACAAAAATATTAAAAGAAACATTTTTCATGTGTATTTGACGCGAAGTAGCGCTTTATAACTGGGTTTTCGGTAAAAAGTTCTCGCTTTCTGACGCTGAGCGGGAACTGAAATACCCCATGTTATAACGTATATACTAGTAAATGATGTTTATAGGATTAAATATTGCTTATAGGACATGAATCAATTATTATAATTTAAAGTGAAAAACAGCAAAATCACTTTGGTCATTTTCTGATATACGAAAGCGTTCTATAAAGGGTATTTCGGTAAGGCTACACTATAAAGCTACCAGTATCAGACGCTAGGGCGGGTACCGATTTCCCTTCAGGTAGCGCGTTTATTATCGATATCAATCATGCATAACTCATCTAAGATTGTATGTATCGATAATTTTTTTTTAAAGTATCATTAAATAGGTTTCACTTGTTTCTGACACAAACGTACATTTATAATGGGGATTTCGTTAATTTACGCAAAGCGGGTACCAAAATTCCCTTAAATTGTACATATAGAAGTGATATACTTCATACTAAAATATTGCTAAAATGGCTTTATAAGTTTCTGAAATAAATTAATGTATTATAAGGGTGATTTTGGTAATTCTACACATTGGAGTTCCTCTCGCACTTGGCAAGACCGCGTGTCCGCGTTGGAAATGGTATAAATACAATTTCTCTAACTTATATTTCTAGATACTTACTGTCTGAGTTATATAAACCCTATTTGCATCGTTTTACCATCTGTCATTTCTGTGTGTTTTTTTTCGAACAAAATAAAAGAAACTCGTTGAGAACTAGGCATTCGGCTTTTATTGAAAATGGCGCAGATGTTGATAGCGATCGGCGCGCCCGGTTTATCGATCGCTGATTGGTCGATCCATATTTAAATAAAAATTTAATTGACAGTTGACAGATGTCAATTACAATCTACTGCATGGTGAGAATGACATTTATATACACATTAATAATATCATTAATAATATCATTGCTTTAATCATGTATACATATCTCAAATTTAGGTATGGTTCTCTAAATAAAAAATTGCCATAAATCTAATGCATTCTTCTGTCAAGCGTAACATGCTTAATGGGCATGACATTATATATATATATATATATATATATATATATATATATATATATATATATATACCAATACATAGTGCCAGTTACGCGGTCTCTGTAGTTTTCAGACTGTACTTACGAGGTCAATATAAAAAACGGGGTCTATATACAACCCCGCAATCTAGGCTCCTTTAATTACTATGAGGGGGGTGTAGGGGAGGTAATGCAATCAAATCTCACAATAAGGTCTTAAATCGAAAACCACAATCAGGTCTGAAATTGAAATTGTATATACCTCGCAAATAAGTTCGCTATATATTTCCTTGTATAAGACGTTAAATAAATGACGTATTTATATACAATAATAATAGTAGGTACCCCTATATACCTTAATTCGTGTTTATATCGGATAAAAAAGGGTATGGAGATACATGTATTTAAAGTGGGAACCCCATAACCTATTTCTAAATCAGAGACCCCGTAACTGGCCATATGTGTGAATATATATATATATATATATATATATATATATATATATATATATATATATATATATATATATTCATAACCAATATGTAACCGGTACAGCAGACATGTAAACCGTTCATTTAACGCGCATTTATCAGTACATTTAAACTGCACAAAACGCTCGACAGAATCATCACATGCCGACTTAACTTAACCAACACTATGCTGATGATGATGATGATGATGATGGTGGTGATGATGCTGACTTTATTACCTACAAGATAAGGCAGATATGTTATGGGTTATGAATGGATCAATTAATGTAATCTTTGTTGATTTGTTAATTAAAGTTTCGACAGATATTTACAATCGTTAGGTGTCTAGTAGCTTGAGAATTTTGTTGATATGGTATCGAGTCAAAGCCGAAGAATCGAATCTGCCTTATCATTTGAAAATTGTGTTACATATGTGAACCTGTTACGCCACATCAACTTGTTCAAACCGGGCTTAATGCATCTTCGTCAAGAGTCATCCCACAATGGCCTTGCTGTCCGCACACGCTAGTCAGGGATGCAATTTCCGCCAAGACTGGATTTTTGTTTAGAAGAAACTTCCATGAAACGAAGAAACGAAAATTTCCATAAAAGTGGGAAGTTTCGTTTATGATAAGCAAAAACAAAATTAATAAAAACAAACAATCAAATATAGTAATCAAAAGCTTCCACACATAAAAATGTCATTTATAAAAATGACTTTACTTATGGAAATACTAACGGTTGCTGTTAACGACAACAACATGATTCTCATCAAGGAAAAACTCATTAGACGGTTCCAGGCAAAAAACTCGAGTTCGAAGTGGCGAAATATCTAATTTGTATATGTGTTACGCTTCAGACACATTATTTGTGAAAGGTGTCTGTTTTGGTTTCTGGTTTTGAAATTAAAGGGTATGTTAGCCCGCTCGATTTATGAAAATTTCAGTCCGAGGCCAAAGCTCAAGAAAGAATGCATACCCGTAGCAGGGAGGGGGGGGTCGTTGGGTACGTTCGCACCCAACATTTTTTGACGAGTAAAAAAAAAATGTGCACTATAAGTTGCACCCAACTATATTCGACGCAAAAACGGATATTTATCTTTTCACGTAATCCAGTGAGTCTGCGTATTTAAGCGTTACAATAATGTTGAATTAAATAGGCTACCGACAGGTCAACATATCATGAATTTCTCGATGAAGTCATTTCCAAGATAGCGCATGATTTTTATTTACAATTTCTAACCGTATAATTGTTGAAATCAACAGAAGTTTTGACAGCAAAATGTCAGAAGATCTAAGAAGCCGGTGTTGACGAAGGTTTAAGGTAGGTTAGCTTAAATAGTTAACTAAGAATTAATGTTGTATTAATTTATAGATTAAAAGTTAAATGATGATTTTCATATCAGTACTGTATAGTGTTCTCTAGTTTAATGAAAAAATGTACCATTTTCAAAAGTTTTTTATTCATTTAATTATAAAACATTACACTGTTTATCCACTGAGTCAACTTTAAACTGTCTGAAAGATATGACAACTACAATTGTAAATAAAAATTACCCGATTGTGGGCGCTATGAATTTGTCGAGTTACTCCCCCTTGATATTAATTTGCCATATAACAAAAGTATGCAGACATCAATATCAAATTCTTTTTTTAAAAGATGATTTCAACACCATATACATCTGAGTTTGGTTAGTATTTAACATATGTATTTATTTTTGTTTAAATATTAAATATTATGTTTATATTTTTGAAATAATAAGATAGTTTCTCAGAGATCATTGCAAGAAAAAATTATCTGCAAAGTCATACAGTAGACCATATTCTTCTCAGAAATTACTCAAAGGCAGTTCAAATAATGCAAACATATTGTGTGTGATCATTTGAAACCCTTATCTGAAACCTTCATAGAATTCAATATTCAAAGAAAGGCGTTCTAATTTTTTTTTCAAGACTTGAGTAGTACTTGGGTGGATACTAGTAAGCGGTTATTTTTCTTTCCTTTTATTCTCTTTTGAATTCACTAGTTTCAAACAATTTTAAACAAATTAATATTGTTGTCTGCTGATGAATTGCTTTGTCTCTCTTAAAGGTCATATTGATGCTTATTCTAAACGTTTTGTTTGGTATATTTTTATAGGTATTGTAAAACTACAGAACTACATCAGTACAGAATCGTGAACGACACACAGTCTTGGAAACATGAGGGCTACATCTGAAATAGTGCATTAACAATGATTGCATATAGTAAGATTTATTATTCTTTAAAGAGTAATTATATTGATGCATTGTCAGTTATTAAAGAGTTGGTCAAATATAAATGTATCTAAATAGATATATTTAAATATTATACTGATTAATGAGAATATGAGCCATCTGTGAATTTATTTTGCGAATAATGTATGTATTATGCACAATAAATCCCCTCCCCCGCATCTACCGCCTTCGCCACTTCGTTGCTCAATAACAATCGTTGATGGGAAAATTCGCATCCACCTTTTCAAAACCCTGGCTATGGGCCTGAAATGTCCTTGTAAGGTAAAGTGTCATTATAGTGAAAACATCAAAGCAAATTAATATTACAGATGTAAATGTTGCTCAATTTGTCAGCAAAATAGTTTTGACATTATTTTCAAGGTGAATACAGTTGATAGAGGACATTATGGCTTGAACGAATGGAGGTAACTCACTATCAAATTTTATTGATATTTGCCGAAGTAAACACTCCTTTATCGTGGCAAGTTGTTTCTTAAGAGAAACATGTTCTGAATGTCTGGATAAAAATGAGTAAAACGGGCAAATAAAGTCGCTTTTGTACAGATTTGTTTACATTTGTACATCGTCTTCATACCTTAATTAAATACATTATTTTCTCTCATGTACAAAGGTTTAACAGAATAGCATAAACTTGTCATTTAAAGATACAAATTAAAAAAAATAGATTTCAAGAACACGTATATTATCTCAAGGAAGTACTCAAATTTATTAAACTGTATTTTTAAAAATCGCCTTTCCTATGACAAAAGCTTCTTTTATACATTTAAATACATTAAAGCATTATCAGTTACTGTACTGTCACATGACATTAACACCATGTTGAATGAAGTATTATTTACATATGTGTTTAGAGGGATACAAAATGATATTGATCTTCGAAATAAAAGTCATAAGAAAATACTAGTAAACAATAAACGTTCATAACGTCGAATGTTATTCTGAACGTATCTGCTTGCTTGGATTTTCCGCATTGGTACAGGTATTACATATCTTTAAACACGAAGCGCAATCTTCTAGTCAGTAATTCTAAATATTCTTCATATTCCAGAGATGTAATGAAAAATATAAATCTATATAAAACAGAACTGTTATCAATTTGATCATAACGTTTTTGTTTATCGTTGTCAACGAGTCTTGCACAACGTTTTGATTTTCAATTACGTAACCAATTCCAAAATTATTTAACATGTGTTTGACATTTAACACCCAATTTGTAGAACCCTCATAACAATCGTATGCTAGACTTTTTTATAAACTTATTTTGCCTTATATTGTCTTAGTACAATCGCTCATCTAAAATGATATAAATAAGATACACACGATTAAACACTTGACTTACCATTTGCATACTGAACCTTTACTTTTGTTAGAAATTTACCTTGTACACCAGACTTCAGCGTGTTCAACCATAATGCATTGCGGTAAATACCACCGGTATTCTGGTAAAAACAGTTTAACATATCGACGTGCATACCCTACATACGTTTATTTTCATTTCAGTAATTTATTAAAATAGACATCAATATATAAATAGCATCAACTGTTGAATAACTTAAATCCTAAATCCAAACTGCGCATCCGAAATAATAGTGTTTTAATTGCAAAAAACCTTCAACGCGCATGTTTCAAAACGTGGTGAAATAATTTTGTAAAGCAACTAGCTAAAGTAATCACTCTATAGTATGTTACATGATTAACCACACCTTTTTGGCATAAAGGATTATAACCCATTGAGTTTAATTGATTTGAAAATGTTCGATGATTTAGAACACTTTGAATGATTGTTACGGAAACACGGAATTATATGTTTACAAGTCTGTATATTATGAGTTCCATTCTTACTCGTGTATGTAATCAATGTACTTAACCGATTTAGCAAGCAAAAAACAAATACAATCTCCAAGTTTCATTATGATCCGAAGTGTACTATTTAAGTTCAGGAGCGATAGAAACGGTTAAGTTGAACAACTTTTTTTTTACATTTTAAGGGCCTTTATTAAGAAGTGCTTTATGTAATCTGGTTATCAAACTTGGTCAATTTCTTGTGCAAATAACGATTGTCATCAGGTTTCATTGTTATATAAATAATTTAAATTTAAAGTTGAATAGCGGAAAAAACATTATTTTGGTTATTTTTTAAATTCAAATACAATCAATAAGAATCGCTCCAGGCGATCTTGCTGGTATCGAACTGGGTCGAGATATTATGCCCACAGATTAGAGCGCGGTTTATTTGGACATATGTTTATAATTAAATGGGCCGTTATTCAGTCAGAGGCCTGTGGCGATCTGGAAAATTGTCGAACTTGTTCCAGATAGTATACCCACAAACAACACCACCAAGCTTCATGATGATCCAAACTTTTTGAGAAAATAGCGCGGACATATCGTCGCTGACGATATGCTGGACGTTATCCGCCGGAACGCGGCGGGTTTTCCTATAACAGTGCTAGTTTGTTTAATTTGCGTCACGATATCAAGATATTCCTGACGTGAATTGCAGAAAGTGTTTGTCAATATGTTATTAAATCACTAGAGCTTTGACACAGACGTGACGTATACCCCCACGTGCCGCATTGACACAGACTATTTTGCATGCTGTCTTCACAAAACAAGAGAATGTAATTTATTGCAATTTTTAACAATTATTGTGCCATTATTATTTACAGCCATTTTGACCTTTGAACTCTTGAATTCTTTCCCATGACACGCCGTCCAATGACTGTGAAACATTAATGTACAGAGTCATTTTAAAATCTCACAATGAATGACATAGTTATGGTCAAGACAAAATCTTTTTTTTTCCATTTTTGACCTGTGAACTAAAAGTGTGACCTTGACCTCGGATATATCACGTAATTCTTTCGCGCGACGCACCGTCCAATGATGTTGAACAAATGTGACAAATGATTTTAAAATCTCACAATGAACGACATATTTATGGCCCGGATTAGCTCATTTATGGCCATTTTTGACCTTTGAACTCAAAATGTGACCTTGACCTTGGAGATATCGACGTAATTATTTCGCGCGACACACCGTCCAATGATGGTGAACAAATGTGCCAAATGATTTTAAAATCTTACAATGAACGACATTGTAATGGCCCGGACAAGCTCATTTATGGCCAGTTTTGACCTTTGAATTTTAAGTGTGACCTTGACTTTGGAGATATCGACGTAATTCTTTCGTGCAACACACCGTCCAATTATGGTGAACAAATGTGCCAAATGATTTTAAAATCTTACAATGAATGACATAGTAATGGCCCGGACGAGCTTATTTATGATCGTTGAACTCAAAGTGTGACCTTGACCTTGGAGATATCGACGTAATTATTTCTCGCGACACACCGTCCACTGACGGTGAACAAATTTGCCAAAACAAAATTAAAATTTCAATAAATGACAAAGTTATGGCCCGGACAAGCATTTGACCTTTGAACCCCAAGTGTGACCTTGACCTTGGAGATATCAACGTACTTTTTTCACACGAAACACCGTCCCATAATGGTGAACAAATGTACCAAGTCATTTTAAAATCTAACGATAAATGACATAGTTATGGTCCGGACAAACTTTCGGTTTAAAACACACTAAGTGACCCCATGACCTAGTTTTTGACCTGGCATGACCCAAATTGAAACTTGACCTACACATCATCTAGACGCAACTTGTAACCAAGTTTGGTGAAGATCGGATAAAATTTCGGGGCAGACCGACAGACCGACCGAGAAAGTGACTCCTATATAGCCCCCATTACCAGTAATGGGGGTATAAATATCTTTGTCGCAACAGCAGTCCAATCGTCGATGGCTTACAAATGCACGTTAATGCAGGTGAGCTTACCTTTATATTTCACATATACCGGTAGCTAACGGGGGCTATGCAAATGACAAGGTATATAAACAACACAATTTAAGATTCTAATATATGCTTTATTACAAAAAGTAGGTCCACAAAATCACAGGTGAAGGGCGCGTGGCCAAGTCACTTTTACACTATTTGTCATTAAACAACATTTTTTATCATATTGACCAAAAAAAAATATTTTTTTTCTGATATGTTATATATGAACAAGGTAGGTATCTCTTGACACAGGAAAATCACCTTCATCTACATTTTATGCGATTTATTGCCTAAATGGCGGTCGATTTTCGTAAACTATGTACCATTTTGTTGGGAAAGGTTGCCTCGTGACGAAAAATGACCACAAACGGCTACTTGCCGACATAAACTACAAGAAAATACTTCTCGAACTCGAAGAAATGCTAGGTCGGCGTCGATCTGACCGATAGTTCAGTGCCGATTTTACAAGAATAAAACTATCGAAATACCACAGCTACCGAACATAATACGCATTAATACACTAAAAAATTAGAGTTAATCAACTTACAACACAGATTTGTCTTTTTGTCCACACCAAACACTAATATAATCGTTATGTTTGAATGTTTATTTCAATCGTGTACGATGATCCGTCCTTCACCTTACGCTATTTATACAATTTTTGGTTCCGCGCCTCAGAGTTACCGAAAACCTGAAACCGGGAACCGTAATCGGTATTGAGCGTCTAATCGACATGGAGCTTGACTCGAAATTGCCGATAAACAATTCCCGATTTACAACGATTTCGACGTTATAACGCAAACAAAAGGACAAATTGTTCATATATAACATATCAGAATTTTTTTTTTTTTTTGGTCAATATGATAAAAAATGTTGTTATATGACATATTTAATAGTGTTAAAGTGACTTGGCCACGCGCCCTTCACCTGTGCACAAAAAAGTTGATACTTCAGATACATGCATAACATTAAAATATAGAGGGCCTGACCATCTAGGCCGCTCACCCGATAGCCTGGGTTACTAAAGAAAAAGAAACAGCTTGTAAAATGTATACTAGTATATAATAAATGTGTATTCTGTTTTTTTTTGTACCTGAAAATATTTTTTAACATGACCGAGATATCATTAGAACAAATATTGTTATCAAGTTTAGTGCTGATGGTGCAAGTACATATGACGTTACAATTTTTTATAGATCGAAGCCATTTTAAAATTTGGCCAAGATATTATTAGAATGTGACTTTTAGAGTGGTCAAAATATTTCACTATAGCAATATACAGAAAATTGTCCTGCTCTTGCGACCATGTTTCCCAATTGACCTGAACCATTGTCTGAGTCAGCAAAGATAGCATAACAACAAAGGTTTTGAGTAGGATACTTGACATTTGAATTAAATCGTTCGATATGTAGAGTGTTCACACGGATTCGCTACTGCTATTCAAGTACCCGTCCTCTGGCAGCCATTTTTTCACAGACCAGAACCATTTTCGAACTCAACCGACACATCATTATAACAAATATTCTGAGCAAATTTGATTAGGATTAGACACAAAATATGACTTCTTGGGTGTTTATAAGGTTTCATACAGGGCGGCCATATTTTAAAACGGACCAGAGCCATTTTGAATTTGGTTGAGATATATTAGAACACATGTTTTCAACAAGTGTTTATGAAGATTTGACAGAACATATGTGACCCCTAGAGAGTTGACTGTTCATAAGGATTCACGCAAGACATTGAATGAAAACTGTCCGTCACCTGGCGGACGTGTTGTTCAACAGACAGGAACCATTTTCAAACTCAATTAAGATATCATTCGAACAAATGTGGTGATAAAGTTTCAAAGAGAGTTGACATAAAATGTGACTGCTTCGGATTCACAAGCCTCTTCTTTAATGTAATCTTGTGAACTAGTTTTTGACCTATCGTTGTCCAGTTTGGTATTCGGCAAAGATAGGATTAGGCTAAAAGTTGTGACCAAGCTTCATGATGACTGGATAAAGATTATGAAGAGTACCGGGTAGTCATAATATAAATGTTGAAGACAACGCCTGACGATGCACAGCAAAACCCAGACAAACGGCGATCACAAAAGCTTACCATGAGCACATTGTACTCGGGTGAGCTAAAATATAGAATTTGAACATTTCAAGGGAGCTTTTTTTGAGGTCCGATTATTCATAGGTGAAGTTACCTAACACAAAATCCAAAATCCCAAGTGAAATAAACATTATGATAATAAGCCTGAGAACAGCAAAAAATAAGCAAATGGACAATATTTTTAAACACAAAACTTAAATCAAACAATATGATGTATGGGCATTATTTAACGAGCTGTACATACACACTGCAGTTAAAAAATATTACAGATAACTTGGTCCTTGACTCGAACATTGGGTATTATTTTATCAATATGTCCGTAAAATATCACATAAATTTTGCTTGTACTGGCGAAACAGGACATTTACAAGAAGTAACAATAAATCAAGATTAAGTAGCCATTTAAATATGATTGTAAAGCAGATATAATAATTATACATATTCAATACTCAAAATGAAGTTCGAAACCGTTTTAATTCCCTATGGTTTCAAATATGTATGATTTGGTCATAAACTATACCATTTTGAGACTACAACGTCCTGAGCTGTTTCAATTATGTTTAATGTTTTACGAAATCAGGAAATCAACAATTAAATCTTAACATTTGAGCTTGAAATCGTACAATTCGTCTAATAGGAAAAAAATCTCAAATATAATATAAGCAGGTTTAATATATTATCAACAAAATATTTAACTACATTATAAAATACTATATCTTGACAATTGTTTTATTACTATTAGTAGTGTTGTGTAACTCTTCAAGTAGTGTACAAAGAAATGATAACTAAGAGACCATCTGCTGTTAACACAAATTCATTCTCTCCTTATAAAGTATATAGTTCCAACTTCCGCGACTACAAAAGTTTAACAAGGCATGCAAAAACAATATATTTTGTCAAAACAAGACTGCAGAAATCAGATGGGGTATTCACGTGATAATCTTAAGGACGTCAAGATGGCAACGTCCGTGCTGAGACAGGTATTTTTCGCCGATTATACACTTTATTACTTGTATTACTTTTTAAATGCCGCTTAGTATAAGTAAAACAAAAGGACAAGTATTAGTAGTAGGACATGTATCGGATTACTATGAGCAGAATAAAAATATAACAACTTAACAAGAAGCCACATACATGAAATTATGGTTATGATAGTGGTCTTCATCAATATTCAACTACTTCAAGCAGATTAAGATGATCTTATATAAAGTGATGCTCGATCGGTCATTGTCCCTTGTACTACTTAAATGTACCCCGGGTACGTTTTAGTATATTTTCCGTACCCAGTGTACATTAAAGTATACTTTTTAAGAGTACCCGAGGTACATTTAAGTAGTACCCAAGCCGACAATGACCAATCGAGCTGAAGTGACCTATTGCATTAACTTATTTGGAATGGTTCTTGCTTCCTCACTTCCTCAAAAAGTCAAAATTCCAGATTTTATTTGAAAAGTAACATTAACATGTCACGCATTTTTTGTTAACATGTATTTATTTGTTTTCGAAAACGTCGTGTTAGAATGTTGAATACCACAAAGTAAAATAGTATCATATGACACTGTACATAAATAAAATATATAAATTTGTACATGTTTTTATGGCACAATCTGACTCCAGTTGAGTAATAAAATATGTAATGCCTCACCACTTCATGAGACAGTGTTGAGTTAAGATTAGAATTTAGATCATTTTCAAAATCAATCAATATAGTAGACTTTAAAATCTACAAGTTATATTTTATAAGACACATTTTAGTATTGCAGGAAATGATAACAACAAAAAAGACTGTACAGATAAAGCAATAAGAACAATAAAGTTAAGATCAAAACAGTATTGAACATAGTTGAAAAGATATTATTAATTGTAAAACAAAAAAGCAGCTATTACTTGAATACTTGTTTTTTTTTTATTCATTTCATTATATTTACAAGAACATAACAATTAGGGAAACAATTGAAACAGAGAAAATAATGCATAAACACTATGATTGTATAGTATTTTCCATCATTTAAATTATCAATATTATTTCTTATGGCTATTCCAAATAATCAAATCTTCAAACTACATTCATTGATTTATTTACCGCATTTCACATGTGCCTATTTAATGCATCTAATAATACATTTTTACAATTTGTTCCCAAATTAAATTTCATTCATAAAATTATGTCCTTACAAAATAACAACAACAACAAACTCAACAATTATAATGATTCACACCAGGAAAAAAATATCACGTTCAAACTTCCATGAAATTTAACAGACTTTTATAGAGTGAATCAACTTGATTTCCTACAAAAAGACATATGCACCAAGTCAAAGTGGCATTTTCTCGAACATATTTTGTGGAATGGATGATTAACATAGGGAACTGATCCAGGCTCTAAAATTCTCTTCTTTAGAAAAAACTAAATTCCTAAACTTAATTACATTTATCATTTTTGGCTGGTGCCTGATGTCCATTCGTTTACATTTCATTTAAATCAAATTTTTAACTACTAGTACCATCATATTGTTTGTTAGGAGAATAGCTATCATGATGAAATGTTTTTATACTTATTTTTTATCAATACCATGACACCTTTGAAGTCTTCATATAATATAACTATTTCATTTTTGAATATTTTTTATCATAGAAACGGTTGATTCATCAATACAAAGCGTAATTGATTGTAAAACAACTGGCCCAACAATAGCAAAACCAACAATTACTTTAACAGCTTATTAACTCTTTCAGTGCTGGAACCGAAATTAGAAGGCCTTTGCAAACAGTTTGGATCCACGTTTTGTGGCGTCTCATCAGGATCCAAACTGTTTGCTTTTCTGATAGTATTCTTTGAAAAAAAATCGAAGAAAATGCTAATTTTAGAAATTCAGCAGACAACTTTTTAGCAGACAACAAATTTCCCAGCATGCAAAGGGTTAATATGAATCATTCTCATGCATATACATTTGTACATTAATACAGTAATGAATACATGAACAAGACCATACATACACATGAACGTATACAGTATTGTACGACAAACATATGTTAATTATCAATCAATAATATCTCAACAAATACAAGTGCATATATATATATAAAACAGTAAGTCATTTAAAAAAGTATTTTCTTAAAATAATAGCAGAAAAAGCATTTATATGTAAAATAATGTTCATATATGAAAAAATTTCTAAAATGATCTTAACAAATATAAACATGTTAACAAATATTCTATTGTAAATTTAATCAAACTATATACACTAATGAAGTTTAATTCTTACTCCAAATGGAGATCTTTAGTGGCCATTCATTTTAAAATGAATGAAACATAATGAAATGAAAAAAAGGGAAAAGGCGCTTTGTGCCTTTACCTTAAAGTATTTAACCATTGAGCAAGAAGCAGGTGTTGCACATGTCATGGCATATCTTCACTGATTTGAAATAGTCTGATAAATAAAAATGTGAGGTAATTAAAACTTGTATTATGCTTACATGACCTCTGAACTAGGTACCTTGACCTTGATTTAATTGCATGCCACCTGATATATCCAAACATTGATCTTTAGAGACAATTTTCCCTTATTTAACAATAAGCTTCCTGGACATGATTAGACAAATGCATACACACACAGGTACATACAAACTCAATGCCTCCCACTGTTTACACACTGGCTCAGAAAAAATGCACCAATTAACAATATATACACTTGTTCTTTCCAAACCACTGCCTTTATTCTATTTGCAACATCATACATTGCATGTTAAGGGAAGCCCACTTAAGTAGATCATTTGTTTTACTACACACTGGCTCAGAAAAAATGCACCAATAATCCATATTAAAACATTTAAATTTCACACCACCACCTGTAATCTATTTGCAACATAAAAAATTGAATATTAAAGAAAGCACGCATAAGTAAATAATTGTTATAATACACACACATTAGACTATACCTAACCAGATAATACAATTTGTGACCATGGGTATCCAGACATTGGTCAATATAATGTAACCAATGTCGGGAAGTCAATAAAATGTAGAAACTAATGTCTAAATATTAAAGATATTAAAATACCTATCTAAAGTTGAAAAAAAAGAGTCACCATAGTCCAGGTTGTCAAAATAGCCTTGAAACCAATCTCCGCCTGTGTCACAAAGTGGAAAAGAACCATTGTTTGTAAGTACCAATATTCATGATTTGTGACTAAGTAAATTAAAGTAAGGGAAATGGGTATAATTTACACGCCACTATAATGTAAAAAGACTATTCATACCGCTATTTGTACATGAGACTTATGTGTTATGGCAGGAAGAATTAACAAATAAATAAGATGTCAAATCAGTTTATTCCAACTGTTGGTGGCACTGCAAACACATAACCGTTTTTATCAGGCTGAAATTCTGTGAAAGGATTAAAGTTTGATTCCTCTCCGCTGTCCGATAAAGAACTCCGTTGTGACCCCTGGTTGGCCCTGTCAGAGTTCACACCTGAGTCTGTGGAGTCTGATCCACCGCTACATCCAGACGACTGCCGTTGTCTTGTTGCCTCGTTCTGGTTGCTGCTGATGAGGCCATCTGTGGTAGAGACATAATCGGTCAGTCCAACCTTGTTGTTGATGGGGTTACTCTTACTGGAAGTGACATTGTCTCCATTTTTCAAGTCTATACCATTGGTTACATAGCCATCAGTGACTACTTTCATGTAATCACTTTCGCCTTTGTTTGACTGACTTTGTGACCAGTGGGGTGCAGAACTGCTTGAATCTATTTCCAAACTGAAGCTATCATTATCTTGAATGATGGAGTCCGGTTGTTGATCAGTTGTGGCCTTAAATTCATTTGGCATAGGAACAATTCGAAGTGGTGCTACGTGAGGGGATTCTGATGTTATGGGCGTCATTTCTCCATTGATTGCAAATACGTAATCAGTATTTGGCATGCATGGATTGGAAGCCTGATTAAATCCACTGCTTCCGTCAAGATTTAGTTTCAAGTTGTGTATGTTCCGTTTCTGATTTTGTCCCCCAGAATCAAAAGCGTAATCGGCTTCAGCTGCAGGTACTGGTATGTTACTGATAAATGGAGCTAACTGAGAGCTAACAAAATGACCAGCAAGTTGTTTCAAATCAGTTTCCCCGCTTGAATCCAACTGTCTGCAGTTACTGGCATTACTCTTACTGGTATCAATTCCTGAGTCAGAATGCTCAGGATGCATGCTGATCTCTTTCCGTTGTGTTTCATCCTCTGTTTTAACACCCTCTGCCTGGCCAATCCCCACATGACCTTTGACCTCTTTTGCAAACCCAATTCCCGAGCCCATTTCAACACGACCTACTGTTACTGCCTGGTTCCTACTTGCTCTGTGCCCCATCTCCAAATGACCCACTGTGAGCTTCTCTGCCATTGGTTCCGTCTCCCTATGCTCTGGCACGGGTGGGAGCCCTGGGGAAGCTACACGACAGTAGCCCTCTGGCAGGGGCTTAGGGCTCTCAGGGTCCTCCACACCACTGTCCTTGCTCACTTGCCTCTGCAGACCAGGCTTCTGAAATAAATATATCATACAAGACACTGGCTTCTGTAACTTCTCAAATGAACTCTTCTGAAACCTAATTACTGGAACACTGGCAAATGGACAATGGCTTCTGATATAAAATAGCCTCAAATAAGGTATGAGGACACTTGCTTTTAAAGTACCTTTCCAATGGCTTCCAAAATGAAATAATAAAATATAAGGCACAGGGACACTGACTTTTGAAATAAAATAGACAAACATAAGGCATATGAAAATTGAGATTGTGATAAAACCTTTACCTTGGCTTCCAAAATGAAATAATAAAATATAAGGCATAGGGACACTAACTTTTGAAATAAAATAGACAAACATAAGTCATATGAAAATTGAGATTGTGGGAAAAACGGCAATTGGACAATCAGCTCCCTGCATTTGTTTACATTCCTGGACAATCTGCACCTCAAAATTAGTCGACCATGACAATAGGCATCTGATTTAATTGTTCACCAGGAAAATTGGCAACTGATTTAATTGTTCACCATGACAATTGGCAACTGATTTAATTGTTCACCAGGACAATTCGCAACTGATTTAATTGTTCACCAGGACAATTGGCAACTGATTTAATTGTTCACCAGGACAATTCGCAACTGATGTAATTGTTCACCAGGACATTGGCAACTGATTTAATTGTTCACTAGAACAATTGGTAACTGATTTAATTGTTCACCAGGACATTGGCAACTGATTTAATTGTTCACCAGGACAATTCGCAACTGATGTAATTGTTCACCAGAACCATAGGCAACTGATTTAATTGTTCCATCGAACAATTGGCAACTGATTTAATTGTTCACTAGAACAATTGGCAACTGATGTAATTGTTCACCAGGACAATTGGCAACTGATTTAATTGTTCACTAGAACAATTGGTAACTGATTTAATTGTTCACCAGAGCAATTGGCAACTGATTTAATTGTTCACCAGGACATTGGCAACTGATTAAAGACTATGAAACATGTTATGTTTTTTCGCAAATAAAGACATTTGACTGAATTTGACTTTCCAGCAAAAAATCAATCGTGTAGTTGTCGTACCACAACATGTGCACACCTTTATGTGTTGTGATGAAGTCCATTTTCTTATGAAAAAAATCTCTATGTCCATTCTTCTCTTAAGAATTATTTTATTTGGCAGTTTGTTGTTTTCAGAAAGAATGTAAGTTTAGGAAATAAACTAAACTTTGATAATATATATATAATGTTAACGTTAACATGTGTTATCAAACCAATTATCAGATTAGCTTACTCAGTCCACATTTAAATTAGTTTAATAACAAAACAGTTTGTTGACAGTATTTATAAATCATCTATTTTACCAGCTTATAAGACCAAACAAAGAATTGACGAGCTATACCAATTTCCTTAAATCGGTTGCGTATTGTCCTGTTGGACAATTAAATCGGGTGCTAATTGTCCTCATCAACAAATTTATGAGGTGCCCATTGTCCTGTCATGAAATCAAACGCAGGGAGCCGTTTGTCTGGGTGCCATTTGTCCAGATACTGAAAATTGGCTTTCAAAAGTAGATTAACGTAGGGCATAGAGACATGGGCTTCTGAAATAAAACAACCCTAAATAAGTAATAGTGAAGATTGCATTGGCTATTGAAATCACTTTAAAGGAAGGCGTAAATTAGGCCCTAACAAACTGATAAAACTAGAGCTTTGTCACAGACGTTACAAATACCCCCACATGCCACATTGACACAGTATATTTTGCATGTTGTCTTCACAAAAAATAGCAGACACCATGCTCAATGTTTAAAACGCACCAAGTGATCCTGTGACCTAGTTTTGACCCGACATAGCCCATGTTTGAACTTGACCTACAAATGTACACATCATCTAGATACAACTTCTGACCAAGTGTGGTGAAGATCAGATGAAAACTACTTGAATTAGAGAGCGGACACGATGCTGAATGTGTAAAATGTACTAAGTGACCCCGTGACCTAGTTTTTGATCTGGCATGGCCCATGTTCCAACTTGGCCTTAAGAGTATCTAGATAAAACTTCTAATCAAGATTGGTGAAGATAGGATGAAAATTACTTGAATTAGAGAGCAGACACCATGCTGAATGGTAAAAAACACACTAAGTGACCCCCTGACCTAGTTTTTAGCCCAGCATGGCCAATGTTCAAACTTGGTGTAGACATCAGCTAGATACAATTTCTGACCAAGTTTGGTGAAGATATTGGATGAAAACTACCGGTGCTTGAATTAGAGAGCGGACAACATGCTGAATGTTAAAAACGCTTTAAGTGACCCAGTGACCTAGTTTTTTACCCGGCAAGACCCATATTCAAACTTGACATAGACATCAGTTAGATTCAACTTCTGACCAAGTTTGGTGAAGATCGGATGAAAACTACTTGAATTAGAGAGCGGACACCATGCTCAATGTTTTAAACGCACTTAGTGACCCCATGACCTAGTTTTTGACCTGCCATGACCCATGTTCGAACTTGGCCTTGACATCATTTAGATACAACTTTTAACCCCGTTTGGTGAAGCTGGGATGAAAACAACTTGAATTAGAGAGCAGACACTTAATACCGACCGACAGACAAGTTTACTCCTATATACCTCCCTTAACTTCGTTTTTGGGGGTATATTTTTTATGTAACTCTGTCATTCAATTTTGAGTTCATATAAGTGGTATTACTGATAAGTAAAATCCACTATTGCATGTCAACTTTCTCTCTTTGCCCTTTTTGTTCTTTGTTTCATTATTTCCGATATGAAAAAAAAACAAACAAAAAATGTTTGGTATTATGATTCTTGAATAAGGACTTTAAGTGGGAATGAATTATGGAATGATATTTTAACATTCATTTTCTATTATGCAAATACATTCAAATATTTATTGATTTTTGTACTTTAGATTCAACCGTCTCAACTCAGGAACATCTGGAAAAAATTGCTGTTTCTTATTGCGTTCTTAACTACTATAAAAAATGGCAGCTGTTGTCCAAACAATTACTGATACAGGTAAATTGTCTGCGCCAAAGCAAAATTATTTAAAATTATGCTTTGAAGTTTTAAAATTTCATATTAAAGATTGACAAAAACGTTTTTAAATTTAAAGATTATGATTCTGTATTGGTAATAGCCTAGATTATAGCCAAGAAATACATATTTTTCGCAATTTTTTTCAAATAAAATAAGTAACAACACAAATGTAAACTTACCTTCCCATTATCCAAGTCTTCTAATACAACATACGGTGTTGAAGGCTCATTCTCATATTCAACATTTTCTTCTGACTGGTCTCCTAAATCGTCCTGGACATAAATATGAAAATGTGAAAATATAAAAGGGGACACCATTATACCAATCTTTATCATACTGTTGCATTGTTAATGTTAAAAACTGTATCACTTTCCTACAAGAAAAATAGCTCTTTGTTAATGTCAGTATCTTATGATTGTTTCACAATGACTCTAAATTAATTTGACAACCATTTTTTTTTATCTAAACAGTTCAACCGCTGATTTAATATAATAAAACATATTTTAGAGCGTTGTTGATACGTCCCAAGTACAGTGTGCTGTAATGTAAATTGTATAATTAACAGCGATGCCACAAAGGGAACTTTCTAACTGTTAACATATTTTTTAATTGCACATATGACTTTAAACAATTATTACCACTTAAGCTTATTTCCTTTGTTACAGGTTATTGTCGATTCCCTTAGAAGGATAAGTGCAAGTCAACCAAATTGCAGTACAGGGAGTAAAACTTCAACCATTCATATTATCTAATCATTAGAATTGTTTCATCAATATAGACCAAGAGCCTTACATATTCTGTATTGAATTCTTCTTTAAAGGCTGGTATGTCTGGCATTTTAACTTCCATCTTCTTTAGTTTCCACGCCTTCATTCGCTTTTTACAGCTGTAACAACAAGGAAAACAGTTATGCTAAGTATATAAATCGTTGAAATGTTGTACTGCACAGTATCCGGACATTTTTTCCCACAGACAATCGTTCCACGCTAATTTTGACAAGGTGGACATTTGTTCCTACGTTGTTTTGACTACCCATAAATCTGTACCTATGTTATTTTGACAACCAAGACAATCAGCCAAACATTACCTTGACAGACCAGACATTCATTCCTACATAATTTTTACACCTGGACATATGTTCCTACAATTATTGGCAATACCATAATTGTGTAAACAGTATCTAAATGAATATATAGTAATGGGCCACTCCTAAAATTCACTACCAATATGGAACTTCTAATGAACGAACGTGCCAGCATATGCTATGCTTCGAGGGTATGTATGTATGTATGTAACACACTTCTTAGTCTACAATACGGTGGCTAATGACTATACAGTGAAAGTCGCCCTAATTTCTGCAAGATTTTGCTGATAACAGATTTTAGTGAAAGTCAATATGCTCATTTTCACCAAACATTCTTTAAACTGTATACAAATTTGACAATTAGCACACTATTTAACAATGACATATTAACAAGAGGTCCTGAAAGGCCCAAAGTCGCTCACCTGAGATTCAAAGGAACTGACCTGTTCTGTGCCAAGATGTCATTAGAACAAAATGTTCTTACCGAATTTCATGACTAGTGAACACCCCAGAAGCCACTTTTTCAACAGACCAGAACCATTTTCATACACATCCAAAATATCAAACAAATATTCTGACAAAGTTTCATGAAGGTTCATAAGTCCATATAAGGACAAATACCCCGCCCCCTGGTGGCTATGTTTTTCAAGCAACTGGAACCATTTTAGAACTTGTCCAAGATATCATTGGGACAAATCTAACCAAGTTTAATGATGACCAGACATTAAACGTGGCTTCTAGGTGTTAACAAGGTTTTACTATAGCTATATAAGGAAAAATGCCACGCCCCCTTGGCAGCCATGTTTTACAACCAACCAGAATCATTTTCGAACTCAACGAAGATATCATTGGGACAAATCTTCTGACCAAGTTTTATGAAGATCGGAAAATAAATGTGGCCTCTAGAATGTTAACAAGGTTTTACTATAGCCATAAAAGGAAAAATGCCCAGCCCCCTGGCAGCCATGTTTTCCAACCAACCGGCATCATTTTTGATCTCGTTCAAGATATTATTGGGATGAATCTTCTGACCAAGTTTCATGAAGATCGGACAAAAAATGTGGCCTCTAGAGTGAACAAGATTTTACTATAGCCATATATAGCCATAATATATGGCTATAGTAAAAATGCACCACCCCTTGGCAGCTATGTTTTTCAAGCAAACATAACCATTTTCAAACTCATCCAAGGTATCATTAAGACCAATCTTCTGACCAAATTTCATTAAGATTGGACAATAAATGTGGTGGCCATGTTTTTCATGCAACCGAAACCATTTTCAAACTCATACAAGATATAATTGGGACAAATCTTCTGACCAAGTTTGTTTCATGAAGATCGGAAAATAAATGTGGCCTCTAGAATGTTAACAAGGTTTTACTATAGCTATTTAAGGAAAAATGCCCCGCCCCCTGGTGGCCATGTTTTTCAACCAACCAGCATCATTTTTGAACTCGTCCAAGATAGTATTGGGATGAATCTTCTGACCGAGTTTCATGAAGATTGGACAATAAATGTGGCCTCTAGAGTGTTAACAAGGTTTTACTATAGCCATATTAGGAAAAATGCCCCGCCCCCTGGTGCCCATGTCTTTCAACCAACCCAAAACATTTTTGTACTCATGTAAGATATCATTGAGACCAATCTAATAACAAGTTTCATGATGATCAGACAATAAATGTGGCCTCTAGAGTGTTAACAAGGTTTTACTATAGCCATATAAGGAAAAATGCACCGCCCCCTGGCGGCCATGTTTTTCAACCAACCGGAATCATTTTCGAACTCATCCAAGATAATATAAGAACAAATCTTCTGACCAAGTTTCATGAAGATCGGACAATAAATGCGGCCTCTAGAGTGTAACAAGGTTTTACTATAGACATATATAGCCATTTAAGGAAAAAGGCCCCGCCCCTTGGCAGCCATTTTTTTCAAGCAAACGTTACCATTTTCGAACTCGTCCAAGATATCATTGAGACCAATCTTCTGACCAAATTTCATGAAGATTGGACAATAAATGTGGCCTCTAGAGTGTTCACAAGGCAAATGTTGACGGCGCACGACGCACAACGGACAAAAGGCGATCACAAAAGCTCACCATGAGCATGTTGTGTTCACGTGAGCTAAAAATACCTGTTAAAATGCTCTGAGTGTCATATTTAGTTGGGAAAAAGTGATAATAATGACCAGGATAGCAATGATGTAGGAACTAATGTCCAGGGTGTCAATGTAATATTAGGAACAAATCTCCGGGCTGTCAAAACATTACATAAAGCATTGTCCATATTGTCAAAATAACAAGAAGGAATGTAGGCCTGTGTGGCAATTAGCATAATAATGATTGTCTGTGGGAACAAATGTCCGGTATTCATACTGAACAAAGAACAGAACAGATTTATTATGTAATAAAGAATCACTTTAATATAATTTGTTTTACTCAAACTAATTCTTAAAGAAAATAATATTTTGTTCATTTAAATATTGATAAAGGGTTGAATATGTGAAATGTCATTTTGTTAAATGAATACACTCTTAAGTCATTTAAAGTTACCACTTATTACAAAAATTGGTCATTTCTTACTATGCCCTAGTTTCCCATGTGGCACATCAGATGCCATGAAGATTTGTATTGTAAATCAACAAGGTATATTGAAAAGGTGCACAGGTGTTTTTTGTAAAAGATTCAATTTATTGATGTCCTTAGAAAGTTTATTTGTGTATGTTATATCTTATGATATGATGGTTAACACTGGCCTTGATGATTAAAAACACAAACTGAATTAATGTATACCTTAAAGGTCCAACCTTACATAGTTAATGCAACAATATCTTAGGAAATAAATTAAGATACTCTACCTGGAGACAAAAAAGATGACACCGCCAAACATGACCAGTACAAACAGTACACCTACAACTATTCCTGCAATTTCTCCCGTCTTTAAGTCTGCAACAGAGATAAGTGACATTTGTTCATATATAATGAACTGAACATATAGCAATCTTATAGGCAATGTCGTCTGTTTGCAACAGAGATATGTGAAAATTGCTTATACTTGATGTACTGACAATATAGCAATATTATAGGCAATGTTGTCTGTTTGTAACACAGATATGTGACAATTGCTCATACTTGATGTACTAACAATACAGCAATATTATAGGCAATGTGGTATGTTTGCAACAGAGATATGTGACAATTGCTCATACTTGATGTACTAACTATATAGCAATATTATAGGCAATGTGGTATGTTTGCAACAGAGATATGTGACAATTGCTCATACTTGATGTACTGACAATATAGCAATATTATAGGCAATGTTGTCTGTTTGCAACAGAGATATGTGACAATTGCTTATACTTGATGTACTGACAATATAGCAATATTATAGGCAATGTTGTCTGTTTGCAACAGAGATAAGTGACAATTGCTCATACTTGATGTACTAACAATACAGCATTATTATATGCTGATGTGGTCTGTTTGCAACAGAGATATGTGACAATTGCTCATACTTGATGTACTAACAATACAGCATTATTATAGGGAATGTTGTCTGTTTGCAACAGAGATATGTGACAATTGCTCATACTTGATGTACTGACAATATAGCAATATTATAGGCAATGTTGTCTGTTTGCAACAGAGATATGTGACAATAGCTCATACTTGATGTACTAACAATACAGCAATATTAAATGCTGATGTGGTCTGTTTGCAACAGAGATAAGTGGCAATTGCTCATACTTGATGTACTAACAATACAGCAATATTATAGGCAATGTTGTCTGTTTGCAACAGCGATATGTGACAATTGCTCATACTTGATGTACTGACAATACAGCAATATTATAGGCAATGTTGTCTGTTTGCAACAGAGATAAGTGGCAATTGCTCATACTTGATGTACTAACAATACAGCAATTTTATAGGCAATGTTGTCTGTTTGCAACAGAGATAAGTGACAATTGCTCATACTTGATGTACTGACAATACAGCAATATTATAGGCAATGTTGTCTGTTTGCAACAGAGATATGTGACAATTGCTCATACTTGATGTACTAACTATACAGCAATATTATAGGCAATGTTGTCTGTTTGCAACAACAATATGAGACAATTGCTCATACTTAACGAACTAAGAATACAGCAATATTATAGGCAATGTTGTCTGTTTGCAACAGAAATATGTGACAATAACTCATACTTGATGTACAGACAATACAGCAATATTAGGCAATGTGGTCTGTTTGCAACAGAGATATGTGATGTCCAATTGCTCATACTTGATGCTCTAACAATACAGCAATATTATAGGCCATGTGGTCTGTTTGCAACAACAATATGAGACAATTGCTCATTCTTAACGAACTAACAATACAGCAATATTATAGGCAATGTTGTCTGTTTGCAACAGAAATATGTGACAATTGCTCATACTTGATGTACTGACAATATAGCAATAGTATAGGCAATGTGGTCTGTTTGTAACAGAGATATGTGACAATTGCTCATACCTGATGTACTAACTATATATATACAGCAATATAAGAGGCAATTTTGTCTGTTGGCAACAGAGATAAGTGACAATTGCTCATTCTTGATGTACTGACAATATAGCAATAGTATAGGCAATGTGGTCTGTTTGCAACAGAGATATGTGACAATTGCTCATACTTGATGTACTAACGATAAAGCAATATTATAGGCAATGTTGTCTGTTTGCAACAGAGATATGTGACAATTGCTCATACTTGATGTACTAACAATACAGCAATATTATAGGGAATGTTGTCTGTTTGCAACAGAGATATGGGACAATTGCTCATACTTGATGTACTAACAATACAGCAATATTAAAGGCTATGTTGTCTGTTTGCAACAGAGATATGTGACAATTGCTCATACTTGATGTACTAACTATACAGCAATATTATAGGCACTGTTGTCTGTTTGCAACAGAGATAAGTTACAATTGCTCATACTTGATGTACTAACAATACAGCAATATTATAGGCAATGTTGTCTGTTTGCAACAGAGATATGTGACAGTTGCTCATTCTTGATGTACTAACTATACAGCAATATTATAGGCAATGTTGTCTGTTTGCAACAGAGATATGTGACAATTGCCCATACTTGATGTACTGACAATACAGCAATATTATAGGCTGATGTGGTCTGTTTGCAACAGAGATATGTGACAGTTGCTCATACTTGATGTACTGACAATATAGCAATATTAAACGCAATGTTGTCTAAGGGTTAAGCGTTCTTGAGTTATCATTTGGAAACCTTTTGATTGACGGACGGACCGACGGACATGTGCAAAACAATATACCTCCTCTTCTTCGAAGGGGGGCATAATAAATTATAACATAAGAACGAATCACATGAACAGCATCAGGTCTTTTAATAACATGTAAGAACAAAATTTCTATTACAAGGAGTTCAGTCACATTAATCCAAACAATAAAAGAATACTACATTCGAATTTAGTAACGGTTTGTTTCTTGGTTGAGATCATTTGCAACAATAGCACAAAAATATATAACATTATATGCATACTTTTGTTTTTGGCTACAGCGAAGGCAGGCTTGCTGGCCGGTCCCTGAATCCTCTCTGATGTTACACCCATCACTGTAAAGCAGTAGGTCTGGTCCTTTATCAACTCCTCTATTGTGTGGCTGGAGTCAGTACCAGACACGCTCAGTTGCTTGCACGAGCCTGAAACAGTATTGAACACTTAGCAATAGCAGTATAGAGTGGAAAGACACTGCAATTAAATAAGGCTACATATAAGAAACTTGCAAAAAATTCAAGTCCATTCGTGAGTAGCCCGTAATTGATAAACTTAGCATTAATATCAAAAGTAGATATTTGACAAATAGTGCAATAACACCAAAAGTTCATACATTACAATCTTTGCAATATTACCTAGAGCCCATATTTGAGCCCTCATAAAACAAATGTGTCGATATTATCATTAGCCCATATTATGGCAAACTCAGAAACAATATCAGAGGCACATATCCGATAACCTAGTACTTATACTAGATAAACTTAAGCAGAAATGAAAGAATCCCATATTTTACTTTGCATAAAACAATAGTCAATATTTGACAAACTTTAGCAATAATACCAGTCATCCATATTTGATCATCTTTGAAATCATATCAATAGTCCATACTTGACAAACTTTACAATTACCGGTATATCAGTATCTTATTGCATATGAAAGGGACCGTCAACAGCGATTGACGAAAAAAGGAAAAGTTCTAAAATAACATGTTGTTTTTTTCAATTATTAGTTTATATTGATAAAAATATCACTACTGGTATATTACATTGCTTGAAAAAAGTTCTGATTTCAATATATTTGGTAATAAAATTTTGCGATGTGAAATCGAAAGTACATCGCAAAAATAGGTGACATAACAATATACACACTATCAATAACGCAAGAAGATTCATCATTTTATATATAAAATATATACAATTCACTAGGTATGCACAATTTGCATTCCTGGGTTTACCACATGACGATGATCATCAATCAACTTTCGTTATTTATAGTTAACTGGTAGTTATATCGCAGCTGTATCGAGTAAAATTTATTACCGAACATACTGAAAATATGAAAACTTACCAACATTTTTAAAGTAATGTAATATACCAGTCATGATATTTTAATCAATATAAACTAATAATTGTAAAAAATATGGTATTTTAGAACTTTTGTTTGTTCCTCAATCGCGGTTGATGGTCCATTTAAAACTTCGCAATAATAACACTAATCAATATTTTGTCAACTTTGAAATTATGACACCATCCAATATTTGACAAACTTTGCATATACTGGTCCTTGACAAGTTTTTCTTTAGTAACAGAAATAGATGTGTGAAGATTCGCTACAATAACCGTACATGTAGTTAATAATTTGTAAAATTTAAAATTATATTTGTAACCCATCTCAATTCTGCAATAGTATCAGTAGCCCATATTTGATAAGCCTCTATAACACTCAAAATAAACGAAAATTTTGTAAAGTATTTCGTAAAATAAAGTTTTACAGTTAAAAATCACTTTTCCTTATGGCAATTGCAAAAATTTCAACGCCAGATGTGGTCTGGTAAAATAGATGTTTGTAGATACAAAATGCTCCAGTTTTGACCAAAAAATTCTAATTCCTTCCAGTTTATTTTACTATTTTATAATATAAGTTAATATTTGACAGTCTACTTGCTACCTGAGCATGGCATGTCACTCTTTTCCACTGGGCAGTACTGGATAGTGTAGCTATCAATGTACGGCTGACCAGATTCACACGGCAGCCGGGACCACAGAACCATTATCGTGTTGTCGTCTGCTCCGGTCCGAGCCATCACATCCAATGGGGCCTTGGTAGGCACTGTTTGAATAAATATGCAATAATCGGTAGAGCTTTATATTAACCTTTAACCCTTTACCACTTCGATATGTACTTTCAAGCATTTGAAGTCCCTAAGAAATTAAAATTTGATTAAAGACTTTTCTCACCAGATTTAAGTTTCAAAGGCTTAATTTCCAACCCTTCGATACTGATAACAGCAAAAAAAACACACACAAAAACTTAAACAGACTGCGAGTTACTCTCAGGCTGTTCTGTTTTAATGCTGTTTGCACATAGCCATTTTCACTTCGCCTCTGAGTGGGAAACGGTTAAAACAGCATGGGTAAATGTCTTAGGTATCTATGGATCACAGGGGATATACAAAGTGTCTTGCACATACATGTATATTATACAAATCATAATGATGACATCTTTGAGGTAGCAATTTAATCGCTAAAAATGTGGAAGAAATTTCTCCACAATAGTATTACATTAAAAGCGGACCTTCCAACCCACTTAACCAATGCAAGTTTCACAGCATAGAGCATATAGTATCCGCCTTGCAACTGGGATGTCCAGGTTTCGATTCCCACAATGGGAGCATTCTTTACATCACCACAATAGACACCAAGTAGTCTTCTTACCCAGAAACTGATTTGGGGGTAAAATGTCTTAATAAACCAAAGGCTTTCAATGCAATTGTAATTAAATCAATAGGTTTAAACAAAATCCAAACAACTGATTGATAAACAGAGTTTTATCCTATTACCAGATGAAAATCGACAGTATAACAACGATCATATAAACATGAGCTTTATACTATCGCTATTTTTAGATCAGATTTGGGTTTTTCCAAATATTTGGAGAATCTGTTTTTGTCAACTACGGAAAAACTAAATCGTCAAAAAATGCCATATTTTACAGTTATTAATGTAAAATTGTGAGGAAATAATGGGATAAATAGAATATATTGTGAGTTTTGGATAAAGATCAAGTTTATCATGCCCGGCACGAACCATGTAAGCGCTCGGCAAGCCTTGCGCTACATCGGTTCTAAGCCTCGCATGATAAACTTGATCTTTATCCAAAACTCACATAATATTCTCTATATACCTGCAATATAAACCCTTGTACAAATCTCTAACTGTAGTATAAAAATAATGTTTGGTGGATAATCTGAGTTAACAAACCATACTATGGAGTACTGATGTAGAAACCAAACCACCATGGCTGATTTACACTATGCTACTTGCATTATTTTTAGAAATATGCACTCATATTAATTAACCGAATAACCATTTGTTTCTGAAACTTTTCTCAAAATTAATAGTTTTTTGTATTACTTATGATTTCATTTAAATGCCCAAAAGTATACAGACACTTTCCGCCTTTTATGATTTTCACATGTTGTCAATGCCAGTAACTCAGAAATCAGTTTCACAGTCAATAAGTACATTAAATAAGGGTTCACAACATTTACCTGCATTCTGAAGGTACACGCAACTCTGCCACATCAAGCCGCTGTTGCCTAAAGGCGTTGTCATGGATACCCCATACAAGTAATCTTCTGGAAATGTAACTGTCACATTGACTGTGTCTTCTGAGCCGTCTGCATATAAGCAGGTCACAGGAACATTGCTCTGGAACAGGACAAAAACATTTACCAGAAATGAAATCAGTGTCGACATTGTCTACATTGTTATAAAATAGGGACGGTTTTGTTAAGGACTCTCAAATCAAAAGTAGTGAACCAAGCTATCCGGTATATGTTAATATATTATAGTAATGAACATTATTATATTTTAGAAGTGACATGATCAGGGAAAACCCACATCTTGATTGAATTTTAACGCCTAATTTTCCATATTTGAACATAAAAGGAGCCATGTAAAAAATACTAAATTTCCAGCATGGAAAACCAATGACTTAATACTTTAAGTCCATATCTTCTTAGGTAATGGGCATATTTTCACTTACTTCTAATAAATTCTCTTGATTCTACCCAGAGAACCAATTTTAATTATACTTTTTTTGCTTCCAACGCAACTTTAAAACAAACAAGTTGTTATAAGAACACATCATCTCACCTGGCAATTGCCCATGGATGTTCGGCAGTAACAGACAGTGAAACTCTGAACTTTAAGTTTCTCCTTCACTCCAGTGGAGACCTGAGGCAAATGTATGGCCACTGTTTGGGTTCCATTGACCACATTAGTTTGGTTCACAATCTCTGCCCAGAACTCTGGTTGTGGTAAATCTATAAATAGCATTTAAAAATAAGCGGGAAATATAGATCTTGCTTCCATATCTTAAATTTTAATGTTCCATTTTATTGAGTTTGTGGGATTGCTTATTCTGGCTTCCATATTTTTTAAGGTGACCACTTAATTTTTAGTTCGTGGGACATTGCCATGTTTGGTAGTAATATAGAAGCTTGTTGTTTTTTAGGATATTATAAATAGGGATAGGAAAGAATACTGAAATGATATTTGATTGTTTGCTTTTCATTATTTGAATATATTCAATTAATTGATTGTTCAAAATCCGAACTTACTGACAAAGAACTGTTCCTCATTGCAACAACTACCACAAAATATCTTATACGCCTTATATGCATCATATCAGAAAGTGGATTCAGTAATCCAATATGACATCATATCAGAAAGTGTATTCAGTAATCCAATATGACATCATATCAGAAAGTGGATTCAGTAATCCAATATGACAACAATAATGAATTAGTACATTCATCCTTTTCACACAATATTTCAATATTTTAATTCCATACAGTATCAATTATTTCCCATATTTTTGCCATTTATTTCAATTCTATACTATGCATTTAAACAATTTTAATGGTTTTGCTGCTTTTATTTCTGCTGTATATTAAAGTAGCCCAATTTTTATAAAATTCAGTGTCCAATTATGTTCATATGGTGTTTTATCTCAATTGAAGGTCTTCTTTAGCAATGTTTTATGGTTAATTTAGAGTTATTCATATGCACCCATTTAATTTTATGCTTCATACCTCTGTGACCTTTACCTTTCAGTGGAAGAAACTTCCCGTTCGGGAAACTAGGGAAATACCCATATTGGTTTCCTGATCAGGAAACTCATGGTCTAAATTTGCATTTTTATTCCCAATCGGGAAATAAAACAGCAATTTTATGGTGGGTTTAAAAAATGGGCTGGGGGAAAACTTTAAAACACAAAAAAATCTGTTTTTAACACCGCCTTTCTGTAGAGGAAATACATATCTAAATTTTTACCGTACAGATTTTATCAGTGGTTTCCCGAATTAGAAACCAAATTTCCTGATCCGGAAACTATTAGCATTGACTGAAAAGCTGTTCATGCTTGTGGACTTTATCTACCACTAACAATTGTTCTTTTCTACGAAAGCCTATTAGTACCACTGAAATTTTAAATAAAAGAGTGCAAAAACGTATAAACGCGAGAAAAGGCATTTCTATGCAAATAAACATGTAGTATCGAAAAACAAACGCATTATAACGCTAATAGACATGTAATAACGCAAAATAAAGACATAATTGTGCGAAATAAAGGCGTACAAATGCTAAAAAAGGCTTAATAACGCAAACTTAAAGGCGTACAAACGCTAAGAAAGTCGTAATAACGCCAAACTTAAAGGCATACATATACTAAAAAGGGCGTAATAACACAAAGTAAAAGGCATACAAACGCAAACTAAAAGGCGTAATAACGCCAAACTAAAAGGCGTACAAATGCTAAAAAGGTGTAATTATGCAAACTAAAAGGCGTACAAACGCTTAAAAAGGCGTAATAACACCGAAAGGTGTAATAACACCAATTTCAAAGGCTTTCATACGCTTTAAAAAGGCGTAATAACGCCTTGTGTACTATATAAAGTGATGGCTTCTTTGAAGACATTAATTCAAACCAAAGTGTTATGAGTACATTTGAGTTTATTATCCCCCGCCATAGGCGGAGGGATATTGTTATGGCATTGTCCGTCTTTCCGTCCGTCCAGCACTTTTGTGTCCGGAGCCAATATATCTTGGCCCTATGTATCTTGAAAAAATGTTTTTGTGTGTCTGGAGCTATATCTTGGAAGTGATTTGGCGGTTTTCATTGAAACTTGGTATGAGAAAATATGTGAATAAGATAATGATGCATGCCAAATGGCATTGTACACCATTGGATAATAACAGAGTTATGGCCCTTTGTATCTTGAAACATGCTTTTTGTGTGTGTCCGGAGCCATATATTGGAAGCGCTTTGACGGATTTCATTGAAACTTGGTATGAGTATATATATGGATAAGAGGATGATGCACGTTGGTGTTGTCCATCCGTCCAGAAAACTTTTGTGTCCAGAAGTATATTGGCAGGGGATATCAATTCAATGAAGTTGCTTGTTGAATTTGTAAAGACAATTTCAGTCATATCTTGGCCCTATGTATTTTGAAAAAATGTTTTTGTGTGTCTGGAGCTATATCTTGGAAGTGATTTGGCGGTTTTCATTGAAACTTGGTATGAGAATATATATGGATAAGAGAATGATGCATGCCAAATGGCATTGTACACCATTGGATAATAACAGAGTTATGGCCCTTTGTATCTTGAAAAAATGCTTTTTGTGTGTGTCTGGAGTCATATATTGGAAGTGCTTTGATGGATTTCATTGAAACTTGGTATGAGTATATATATGGATAAGAGGATGATGCACGTTGGCGTTGTCCATCCGTCCAGAAAACTTTTGTGTCTAGAAGTATATTGGCAGGGGATACCAATTCAATTAATTTGCTTGTTGATTTTGTAAAGACAATTTCAGTCTCTTTAGAAATCGTCCTTGAAAGCTAGAATAGGCAACCGACATTTGTACGGAATCAACTTATTGTCATCCCCTATGAATGGATTGGTTTTATAAGGAATACTCGATAGTACGATGATGCTATTATTGTTACATCCACACCGGAAGGCGACAGTACGATGGCGATAACACGTCATAATGATGATGATAACACGACAGTTTGATTATGAAAATGCAATATCACGGCAATGCAATAATGATAACGTGACAGTACGATAATGAAAACCCAATATATAACAACATTATGATGGTGAAAATGAGTCAGTACAATGGTGACAACACAAAGTTTTATCGCCTTATCGTCATCGTACTTAATTTTGCGTCTGCTTTATATTATCGAGTATTGAGTTTAAGATCAACCCGTACATAGGCAATATCC
This sequence comes from Dreissena polymorpha, assembly GCF_020536995.1. Classification (NCBI taxonomy): domain Eukaryota; kingdom Metazoa; phylum Mollusca; class Bivalvia; order Myida; family Dreissenidae; genus Dreissena; species Dreissena polymorpha. The sequence goes on along the minus strand of NC_068355.1, from coordinate 128,347,509 downwards.
ATATCAGGATTGCGTATATTTGCCCCTTTGCAGTTAGTAAGACAGCGTGATTTCAATTTTCAATCTTAAGTATCGTGGCTAGATTTTTTCATTTATAAACCGACATGAAATATACAAGTTTATTAGTATGTGATGAATGCAAATATCAACTGCAAAAACGACAATTAAATCTTCGTCATCAATTTAATTATTAAGAAACGTACAGTTTAAACTTAAATTTGAGAAATCAGCGAAAAAGGACTGTAAAACTATGTAACACGTAAATCTTTTGTAGTTTTGCTAGAATGATGATACTTAACAAACACATTTTCAGCACGTAAATGTATGCACTTAAGTATCTTAATGCATTTAACATGTAACCATATTTTAGGACCCTTTTTGCAAAACAACAACAACAAACTAATAGCATTTAAGCCTTTTGTTGGGTATAAAACACTAACTGTGAAACTGCTAGCTCGATTATATGTTTCTTATATTGATAGTAATCACTATGTGTTTTCCTAATTTGATAAGTGTTCAATGCTCTGCTGCAAAAATTATCGCAAGTCATCTACATCAAATGCGATGTAAAAGAGCTACGCCCAATTAAAGTAACACCATTTGTATTTCTAAATCACTCATCCAGGAAAATAACTATTATATGACATATATTTATACATTGCAAAGGTATCATATTATTAAAAACATTTAAATTAATTAACAGTGGGCAAAAAAGAAAGATACGCCTTTTCTAGCATTATAACGCCTTTTAAGCGCTTGTACGCCTTTCAGTTTGTCCTTTTTAAGCGTTTTTACGTGTTTATTAGCATTATAATGCAATTGTTTGTGTTATTATGTGTAAGTTATCGTAGTTAGGCCTCTTTTTGCGTTAATACGACTTCAAACTTTTTTTTTAATTTTCAGTGGTACTAAAGGGCTTTTGTACTTTTCTGATCTTAGTTCTTTGGACAATTTTCTGATTAGGCTGAATTTTCCAGTATGAATGCATAGAACTAGTGCCACATTGTTAAGGAAAACGTCCACCTTTAACTTTTGATGCCATGTTTGTGTTTATGTCTAGAAATAATACATGTATACATTAACTGGATACAAATGTACTTTTTCCTGATTAGGAAACTATGTTTCCCAATCAGGAAACCTCTGAAACTGTCAATTCCGATAGTTTCCCGATCGGGAAATTTGGTTTCTAATTCGGGAAACCACTGATTTTACCATTTTTACGTAGATTATACAAATTTTGCAACCATATTGACAGAAAACCAGGGCCTTAAAAAAAGAATTGCACGGTAAAAATTTAGATATGTATTTCCTCTACGGAAAGGTAGTGTTAAAAACAGATTATTTATATATGAAAGTTTTCCCCCAGTCCATTTTCTGAACCCACCATAAAATTTCTGTTTTATTTCCCAATCGGGAATAAAAATGCAAATTTTGTCCATGAGTTTCCTGATCAGGAAACCAATATGGGGATTCCCCTAGTTTCCCGAATGGGAAGTTTCTTCCACTGCCTTAAATTTAACCTGTTGACCTCAAAAGCTAGGGCATATTTATTTGTAACCAATCAACTAGCTTACTAATTTTGAAGATGGTTGGTGAAATAGTTCTCAAGGTATCATAAAGAGACTACATGGTCTACAGTCTGACTATACAATTAAACGTAAGATGGACTGACAGATGCGCCATGCGTTATAAACTCGTCATTAATTTTCTAAATTTCTTTACTGTCTATGAAACATAATTGTTTACATCATCTATTTCTGCTTACATGTTACCTTTTTAAATATGTTATTATAAAAACTCATGAAAGACAACAGTGGGTACCAGTACTTGGATGAAACAAGAGATGTGTTAACACAATGCCCCCTTCTGCGCCGCTTTGAAGCCATATCTTTGACCTTAAAGGATGACCTTGACCTTTCACCACACAAAATGTGCAGGTCCATGAGATACACATGTATGGTCAAATATCAAGTTGCTATCTTCAATATTGCAAAAGTTATGACCAATGTTAAAGTTTTCGGACGGACAGACTGACTGACTGACGGACGGACGGACAGACAGTTAAAAAACTATATGCCACCCTTCAAGGGCATAACATAAGCATCATTCAAGTCATGCAAAAACAAATATGAAAGTTACCTGTGCCATATTTAGCAATTTGAATAGGGTAGCTGTTCATAGGGGAGGGTCCTATTATAGTGTAGGCGATGACAGAGACAGCATAGTCAGAATCACACCTCACACGCTGACCCAAGAAACTTTTCTGGCGGACCCTATAGGCAATGTCTGACTCCACAATCACATCTCCACCGCCCAACGGAGTTAAAGACACAGTGAAAAACGTGATTTCACCATTTTTGTGATTCTCTGGTATGTCCTTAAAAAAAGAAAATGTGTCAATTTAGGAACAATATGGTAGTCAAATAGTTTAACTTCAAACTTGTCAGAAAGACATGCCACACAAAACAGACAAGTAAAAGATTTCATCATTTTAATTGTTACAATATGAGATAAAAAAGATGTGGATTCAAATATTTGTTTGATCCATCTGAAAGTCTAATAGTTTCAAATTTGCATCTTAAATAAATTAAATAGAATCGAAAATAACAAAGCCATGCTTAATCACTTACTTAACTTAAAATTGTTTATATTTGTTAAAAATATTTGTAGGTCATGAGTAAGAGAAGAAATGAGTCTCTGGCTCAATGCAGGTACGTCATTGAGTGTCGTCCCATATCAGGGACAACACATTCCGCTTATATGAAATTTGGATTTGAAAAGTCTCTTAAAATGTGCTGCCCCTGATTAGCATGTGAATACTGCATGGCTAATCTTGGATAGCAGATTTAGGCACATGTATTAGCATGTGAATACTGCATGGCTAATCTTGGATAGCAGATTTAGGCACATGTATTAGCATGTGAATACTGCATGGCTAATCTTGGATAGCAGATTTAGGCACATGTATTAACCCTTTCATTGCGGGAACCGAATTTCAAAGGCCTTTGCAAACAGTTTGGATCCAGTAAGACGCCACAGAACGTGGCGTCTCATCAGGATCCAAACTGTTTGCTATTCTGATAGTATTCTTTGAAAAAAATCGAAGAAAATGCTAATTTTAGAAATTCAGCAGACGACATTTAAGCAGACGACAAATTTCCCAGCATGCAAAGGGTTAAGCCCCTTTTCCTTGGAATGTGACTCAAATGTTGTTCATTACCTGCCAGTAGACAGTGAGGTCCCTGTGATTGCCGCGTATGCAGTCTTGTGGATTCCAGTAGCAACTACCGGGAATCACTTCTGGGCCTGACGATGGCACTATAAAACAAAGAAAAAAATAATCAGGATGTGCTATTTTTACATAAAATACAATAAAAACTAAACCCTCTACCACTCAATTACACACTTTGATACATTTGTAGTTCTTTAAAAATAAATCCAAATAACTTAAAGACCTTTTTCACTAGATTTTTAGTTTAAAAACTTTCATTTGGAACCCTAAGATTCTAATGAGCAGCAAACAGCATAAAGCCTGAACTGACTGCGAGTAACTTACAGGCTGTTCTGGTTTTACGGCTGGTTGCATCAGAGGCCATTTCGATGAGCATAGATATTAACCATGATTACAGTCCAACAACATTTTCATTAAACTTTGTTAAGATCGTACTTTAAAAAATGTGCTTTTCAATTGGTAACTGATGAACATTGCCTATTTAAGTTAATTCAAGGCCATAACTGAACAAATACTAGAAGGACGTAACTTATCATGTGCGTACAATGTTGTCCCATATTGGCCAGTGCAGTCCGCACTGGTTAGTCAGGAACGACCCTTGCGGCCTTAATTGTTTTTTCATTTAAAGGAAAGACTTCCATTAAACAAAAAATATCACCTAATTGGAGAATGTCATCCCTAATTAACCTGTGCCTTCAAGACTCAATTATAAAACTGTGAATATCAAAATCAAAGTTTTTTTAGAATTTTAAGACAATATGCAGTTACACAAAGCCCATTCATAGACAGTTTAAAGTTGTATATTGAATGCAGCAAAAACTACAGATCTCAAAGTTTGCTCCAATGTGGGTAGCATACCACTCTGGAGGGTTGTGTTGCTGATTGACATAGGTCTGCTCCAGTACCCTTTGTTTTCTGGATGAAGCTGTACTGTCATTGTGTATTCAGTGAATGGGTGGAGGTCACACACCACCAGACTGTTGTTTTCCTCTTTAGTTAAACCTGTGAAAACCTGCAATGATTGGGTGAGAAAAGTTCATGATGTACATATTTTAGATTGTTTGGGGAGCATATCAAGTGCTGGCTGGATGAACGATGTGATTTCCTGTGGGAGCATAAAAATGCATCATTCCTGCATGCAGAGTCCAGAAGTGAAACATCATTTTTAACTATGAGGAATGAACACAAAACGATGACATTGTACTTGTTCACAATTCCTTCACGATTTTATTAGTAAAAAGATATGTGTTTGTGAGAAACACTATGTCCCCTTCTGCGCCGCTTTGAAGCTATATATTTGACCTTTGACCTTGAAGGATGACCTTGACCTTTCACCACTCAAAATGTGCAGCTCCATGAGATACACATGCATGCCAAATATGAAGTTGCTATCTTCAATATTGCAAAAGTTATGGCAAATGTTAAAGTTTGACGCAAACAAACACAAAAACAAACAAATGAAAGCAACAAACCAACAGACAGGGCAAAAACAATATGTCCCCCACTATAGTGGTGGGGAACATAAAAAGATAATCTGATGAAACCTTTTCACTAAAGGAGGCCACAAATAAGAATTTCAGAGTCAAGAGTTACCTTTTCATCATTCCACCTACTGGAGACAGTAAGGTTGTACTTCTTTTGACGATGATAATTAGCATCCTGCCTATAACTCCACTCGATGCAAGTGCTGTTGATCACCGCAGACGCTAAATCTTTAGCAGGGGCGGGGCGCACTGAAGCAAAATGTTTAGAAAATTATATTTCTGTTGCTTTGCCATGGTCAACACTCAACCATTGATCACTTTACAGATAATTTAATTGACAAGTGTTGTCTTGCTAATTAATTTTAATTGTATTGAAAGAAGATTAATTTGAATTTACATTTAAATGGGCCTTGCTAGATGGGAAAACAGGACTAAATGCATATGGAGTGTAGTCCCTGATTAGCCTGTGCAGTCTGTGCTGTAATCAGGGATGACACTTTCTTCTTTTGTGTTGTTGTTTCTTTGTTTAAAAAAAGTCTCTTCAAAGAAAAAATGGCCGTTAACATCCATAACTGTGGCTTCCTCCTGAATATGCATGACAATGATCTGAATATTCAACTATATGATGACATGTCCCTTGAGCTTTTTAATCAAAGACCAGCTGTAGGACTTTTAATTTTGGTTATTTTGTATTTACCTGTAAATGTTTCCTGAATCACTATTGCCAAAGTGTGAAGTTTGTAGCTCCCTTTAATCGGTTCATACCAACAATCCTTTGCATTAACCATTCCAAGGCAGTAACCCCAGATTATTTTTTTTTTGTATTTGTTATGTATTTGTGTGATATGTTTATAACATGACTTGTGCTCTGAGTAAGGATGTGGGGCAATTGTTGTTTTTTGCCATTTAGAAACGACCACATGATATTATGTCTGACGTTTTACATATTAAAATCCTGAAGTAAGGATACATTTATGTATTTGAACTTATATTTGTTATATTATGCCATGTATTACTTAACTAGTCATTCATCAGTATTTGTTATTAGTATCTGTTTGTATCTTACCATGATATGTGTTTCAGTGCTAAAATAAAACTACTACTGCATGAATTACATATTTAAACATATATTCCATTTGCCTATTAATAAACAAAATTATAGTTTAATATTTAATTTTTATTCATTTATATTTTTAAGAAACATATGTAAATCAAACCAACCTGTGTCCTTTGTAATCACAGAGTACAAGCCAGAGACGTTTTTCCCACATTTTGAGGCAACAGTCATATTGAATTCAACAGGTTTCAAGCTGAAGTCCCCAGCCCGTGTTGAGTTGAAAACAACTGTGACCAGATTGTCAGGCACTTTGTTTGCTAAGCAGGGGGTCCACGAACCAGACAATTCAGGCAGTCGACTGCAAATAAGCAATATCTAAATCACCACAACTTTGGACAACCCAATTGGGAGCTTCATCCAAATAACAACAATTAATACAGCATGGTCACACGTACATGTTCTCGATGAATTAAACATTTAAGCCAAGATTCACAAATATCTCTAACAGATGTAGGAGAAACAGAGCAAACATGAAAGTGAAGGCTCACACCTTTTACCTTGACCCGTACAGCCTAAATTATTTAACTATGTTGTCAGGACATAATCTCAGTGCACTTAGCTTTTGAGGCAAGTTTCATCAAAATTTGTCAAAAGGTATAAGACATATATAGAGCAGACATAAAAGTGATTAGAAAATCTGTTAAAATCTCTCATGTGTCTTCATTGAGGCAGTATGATGTAAAACATTTGCTTTTTGATAACAAGTGTGGCCTAATCCAAATCATGAAACAAGGGCTGTTTGTAAAACATGCATGCCCCCCATATGGGCTCTCCGTTGTAGTGACAGCCATTGTGTAAATATGTTTTTTGTCACTGTGACCTTGACCTTTGACCTAGTGACCTGAAAATCTATAGGGGTCATCTGCCAGTCATGATCAATGTACCTATGAAGTTTCATGATCCTAGCCATAAGCGTTCTTGAGTTATCATCCGGAAACCATTTTACTATTTCGGGTCACAGTGACCTTGACCTTTGACCTTGTGACCTGAAAATCAATAGGGGTCATCTGCGAGTCATGATCAATGTACCTATGAAGTTTCATAATCCTTGGCATATTGCGTTCTGAAGTTATCATCCGGAAACCATTTTACTATTTCGGGTCACCGTGACCTTGACCTTTGACCTAGTGAAAATCAATAGGGGTCATCTGCGAGTCATGATCAATCTACCTATCAAGTTTCATGATCCTAGGCCTAAGCGTTCTTGAGTTATCATCCAAAAACCATTTAACTATTTTGGGTCACTGTGACCTTGACCTTTGACCTAGGGACCTGAAAATCTATAGGGGTCATCTGCGAGTCATGATCAATGTACCTATGAAGTTTCATGATCCTAGGCCTAAGTGTTCTTGAGTTATCATCCGGAAACCATTTTACTATTTTGGGTCACCGTGACCTTGACCTTTGACCTAGTGACCTCAAAATCAATAGGGGTCATCTGCAAGTCATGATCAATGTACCTATGAAGTTTTATGATCCTAGGCCCAAGCGTTCTTGAGTTATCATCCGGCAACCACCTGGTGGACGGACCGACGGACTGACCGACAGACCGACAAACCGACATGAGCAAAGCAATATACCCCCTCTTCTTCGAAGGGGGGCATAATAAAAGGTCGAGGTCCCAGGAACCACTTTGCTGAAAGTCAAAAATATCTCTTGTAATGATGTACATACAAATTACATTTGGGTCACGCTATGAGGAAAGGGGGTTTAATGCATGTGCGTAAAATGTCGTCTGATTAACCTGTGCGGATAAGGGACTACACTTTCCGCCTCAACAGGATTTTTGCTAAGATGATAATTTCTTTAAACGAAAAATATCATACAAGCGGAAAGTGTTGTCCCTGATTAGCCTTTGTGCACTGCACAGGCTCATCTGGGACGACACTTTACACACATGAATTAACCCCCATTTAAAGAGCGTTGCTTATTTGAAATAAATGGACAGGTTCACTTACAAATTGCATTCAATGTCTGGCGGATTAGGCTCATACTTCTGACCCAGGTTCCATGTACAGGTCATATTGTCCTGGTAGTTGTAGACTTCACAATGGAAGTCTTGTAGAGGTATAGGCTGGGCTGTCAAGAAAACAATATGGCAATTTGGTAAAAATTGGTTCAATGCACGTGCACAGGCTTAGAATAAAAGAATAAGCTTTCCATCTTAATTTGATTTTTGGTAATAAAAGTCTTCCTTTAAACGAAAAATACATTTACAGCGGGAAGTTTAAACTAAAAATACATTCAGCGGGAAGTGCTATTCCTTATAAGTCTGTGCTGACTGCCAAATGGAAGTCTTTGAGAAGTATAGGCTGACTTGTTTTCAAATAATATGACTATTTAAAATGTGTTCTTGAAAAACTATGTTTAATGCATGTGTGTTAAGTGTCATCCCACATTAGTCCACAAAGATGTCCACATGGATGTATAGTCCCTGATAAGACTTGTGAACTGCGTAGGCTAATTTGGAATGTGCTTCACGCATATGCAATTAGCCCAGTTTTCACATTTAATTATAAAGTACAGTCAAGTTACCATTATCAGATCAGTAGCGTAATTAAGTTGTTCTGGTGGAAAGCAATAAATGTTTTAAGACTTCTTTTACACCAGTTTGATTAAATATTACCTTTGCTTACTGATTCAGCACATAGTCTTCTTTTTAAACGCAGGCAAAATGTATTTGCGATACCTTTTTTTTCGCCGCAGAATTCATGCATTAAAGGATCAGTTGTAACCGTAACCACTCAGGAGGGCATCTAACACGCTATTTGAACTGTCTAAACATGAAATGTGTTGTTTACAATGACCAAGTTACATTGCCCGTTATAAATAATATTCTTTTTTTGTTATTGTTTTCTATATGTAATCTTGTATCCACACTTTACGCATGGTGTTCTTGTGTGAATTAACTGTTAAAAATCCTAAAAAGATCGAAAAGATATGGGCATCTTATAAACCATGTTTTCATTGTGATTTATTTTTGTTGAATATATTCTAACACAACGCTTACTATTGTTCGTGAAATACAATTTTACAGCGCAGCGGCCAACATGGCCACCACGTCAAGAAGACGTGACAACTCTCAAAGTTCTTTTCCAAATCTAACCGCAGAATCCCCCTCTTACAACAACACCACAGCATTTTATTCTAAGGTACATAAACATAAAATTTAGATACACTTCAACACCGTTATTTCGAACACCGATAATCCGAAGTAACTGTTATTTCGAAGTATTTTTCGGGTCCCGATTTTGATTCTTGTTTGTTAAATGTAAAATTTCATTGTTAATCCGAACTTCGTTAAACCGAAGAAATCGTTAATTCGAAGTGATGCTGTCGGTCCCAACACTATAATTCGCACCTAATTATCAATCATTAATTCGAAGTCAAAATTGCAAAATACTGAGCGTAATTTCACACCTTTGTCATGGCGCTTCAAAAGCCGATAATTACACTTGTCGTCTGCGCGAACGCCAGTGTTCAGAGAGACATCGCGTATTATTTAAAAAAAGGTTAATTCATTTCCGAAAATGTATTCATATGTATGTATGTCTGATAATTTGTGTTATTTGTTTTATTTTATATGTTCTGTAATTAGAGAAAAATAAAAACAAGAAAACGAATCGTTTATTCCCCCGTTTGTTACGAGTAGAAATCTATTGCTATCTGACAAGTTTACGTTTTTAAGTAAGCATGTAACCGAACCATGCGAATGCCACAACGTTTTATTTTAAAGGAATCAAAGAAGTCTTATGTCAAATGTTTATTTCGAATTATCGTTAATCCGAAGTTTTTTTAACGGTCCCAACGACTTCGAAATAACGGTGTTGAAGTGTACTTCCTATCCCATTCTTGATTGGTTGACTGTACTTTTACCCCAATTTTCTAAACCCACCCCTTCAAATAACCCTTATTGATTGGATGGATGCTCATGCATCTGTCACAGCAGAAAAGTGCAATACACAATTATCACTTTGGGAACAGGAGACCTCATTTCATTAAGCATACTTGATCATATAACCAGATGTTATCTATGGACAAACCTCATTGGTAATATGAAACCTAACACTTCTATAATCAATTATGTAAACCCCGATACACATTCGATACACATTCAATCTGAACTTGTATCGTTATGTATCTTGGGAAATTGGAATTACCCTTGTATAATTATCATATTTTAATTATGTATTGGTTTGAAGTAATGTTGACTTACGAGCCAAATTGTTAATCATACTAAGACCATGTCAACAGATGTTCCCGATAATTGAACTACATTGGAGAAATGAAACCATACTTCCATAATCAATTTTTCAAACTTCATTACAAAATTGTCCTATCCGAACTGACATCTGTTATGTTAATTCCTAAATACCCGCAACATACAGCAACGTTACATACTCAAACATATTATTAAAATATTTCCCTGTTATTAAATCTATCTGTACTAAAATTTCTATCATAAGAATAAATAATAAGCATATACCGTTATGTCACACATGTAAATTGTTTGAATCATATCTTATCATCGATATTGAACATGGAACATAAATAAAACATTTAAAGATTTATATCATTTATTGTAAGAATAAAAAAAATGTACACATATTTTAATATAATATATAATCAATACGCATATTATCACGCTCGATCCGTTATTGCCCTAATTCTTTATTTCATTTAAGGTGTTGCAAAATCTTAAACACGAATCAAAACTGAAATGGACTTTTGCAGGCAGAAAGACTACTAAATGGCCTTTAAATTTATGCGTAAACTTCTTACTTTCCAAACAGAAATATCGCATGTGGCCGCTAAAAATGTTCAACCTCGATTTGGTAACGAGAGGGAAGTCAACAAAGACGTATATACATGTCAGCAAAACATACCAAAATGTTCTGACAAAGAATAGCTCCGATTACATCTCAATCAATGCGTTTTAAAGAACAGGCCTTGAAGATGCTGTGTGCAAAATATCATCTTAAAATGTCAACTATTTATCGCGATACGCAATCTTGAAAATCAAAGTGATCCACTATGGGTAATGATCCGGTAATGGTAACATAACTGTATTTAATAAGGATCATATAATTATAGGAAAGCATGTTTTTTTTGTGTTTTTGTGACATATTCAAGAACAAACAAAATAATAATATAAGGTAATTCTTAAATTGTCATTGCTTACACAGTATCTGAATTTAGTTGTGACTAAAGGATAATTACTGTGTCTAGGAATAACCAAGTAACTACAAAAATCATTCGAGATTCAAAAGTGACATGAGTGCTTATATGCAAATTATAAGACAACACAACATACAAAGTGTGTCTATTTTTTGCTAATTTTATGATAACATTCTAAATGGTACCTGAATGTTTTTAATCTGTTCCGTTTGCTATTTCTTTGTAGAAATTAATAATTGCTTTTATGTAGTCAACAAAATTGCATAAATTCATTTCAAGTGTTTTAATTAAGCAAAATTGCAAGAATTGTGATGACCAATCAATTTCATGTAAACAAGCATAATACATAATTATATTTTGAAGATAATTATAAGAACATGTTGATATTCAAACAATATTATAACTATGTAATATAAATAAAGTGTAATTAAAATTAAAAAAAAAAGCAATATATTCAGAAATACTGAACACAAGCAATTGTTAAACAAACATAATACAAAATAATCATTGTTGTAACTCTTTTTTTGGTCATTTTGTTACTATATTAACAAAAGAGGTCAAAGAATTAAGAGAAAAACTCAAAACAAAAGGCAATAACACCAATTGTTACATACCAAATACCTGTAAAAGAAAGGAACAGTATAATAAGCATATAATAATAGAGTTTTACTGTACCCATACACTTATGTGAGCCTCACACTGGGAAAACCAGTATTAATGCATGTGCGTAAACTGCCGTAAAGTATCGCTCCAGATTTGCCTGTGAACAGGCTAATCAGGAAGGACACTTTCCACCTAGACTTGATTTTCGTTTAGAAGAGACTTCCCGTAAACAAAAAAGTTCATAAAAGCTGCTGCACAGGCTAATCTGTATGGTTAATTGAAACGCACATTCATAAAGCCCTGTTTTAACATAGTGCGGCTCAATTATAATTATAAATATGTCAATGCATGCAGAGGGTAACATTAATAGGCTGGGAATTTACTTGGAATTGTGCAAGTCATGTCTGTGGACAAAATGGACAAAGCAGCTGATAAAAGTACACATGTGGGAGTCATAGACGAACCTTGTCAAGCAACAATCAGAATGCTTAATGGATTGCTATTATTTCCAGCAATTATAATCACAGTTTTCATTCTAAAATATAACAAATTGCAAAGAACCACAGCGAGAATGATCAAAGGTTGATGCTTGTTGAAAAGTAAGTGCTCCCAAATGGGTTTATAAAGCACAGAAAAATGAGGCAATAACTTAAAAGTTATTATTTCTATTTAGATGCCTTATTCCAAACTACTGGAATGGATTTCAATTATTATGTGAGCGAGAATGAAGTTTTTTTGCATTAAAAATTAACAAAAACACAGATTGCAGAAACATCATAACCTGTGAGATATAAGTTACATCATTTAAAAAATATTATAAAAATGAACAACACGACTCACAACCAAAGGATTTCAAAATTATTAGTTTACTGATTTAAAGAATTCTTAGTAACAAGAGTTCTGTCAGAGACATATGCCCCCGAAACAGGGCTTTGAACTTAGGTGACCCCAATATCAATAGGGGTCATTTACTATCCAAGACCAATGCACATGTTAAGTATCAAGCAAATCAGTCAATTTGTTGACAAGTTACTGAATGGAAACAATTTTCACACTTATTATGACCATTCCCATGACCTTTGACCTAGTGACCTCAATTATGATTGTGGTTATCTACTGTCCAAGTCCAATGCACATGGGAAGTATCGAGCATATTGGTCGATTCGTTGACAAGTTATTAATATCAGAAACAATTTCCCACTTATTGTGATAGTGAGCTTGACCTTTGACCTAGTGAACCCAATTTCAAGAGGGGTCATCTACTGTCAAACGCCAATGCACATGTGAAGTATCAAGCCCATCGGTCAATTCGGTAATGAGTTATTGATCGGAAACAATTTTCACAATTTTTGTGCAAGTGACCTTGACCTTTGACCTTGTGACCTCAGTTTCAATAGGGGTCATTTACTGTCCAAGGCAAATGGACATCTTAAGTATCAAGCAAATCGGTCACTTTGTTGACGTGTTATTGATCAGAAAAGAACTCTACCGACAGACAGACAGACAGACAGACAGACCGACCATCAAACAGACCAACTGACACCCAGCTTAACAATATACCCTGTCTTCTTCAAAGAGGGGCATAATTAATATGTACATCTCAGGGAAAGACCTAAACCATAAATGTAGGGTAAGTGTTCCCTGCTCATTAAATTTACCCCTTTCTCTACTGGTCAACATAAAATAGTTTAAATCTGTTGAAGTTTAATACATTTTTGCAAGTATTGAGTGGCAAATGAAAATAATATGCACTAAAACTTTAATAATTGCAAATGTTGGAAGAAGAAATTCTTTGATTTACTAAGTCATAAGAAAATGTCAAAATACATGCCATATTTTCCAACCTGTACTTACTCTACATGTTTCCTAATAATACATGAGAAACGGTTTGAGCGTCATTAAAAAATTAGCCTTGCAGTCAACATAGCCGCAGATAAGCATGCACATCCGCACACCCTCAGGAAGGAGCTAACCTGTCCCCTTATGAGTTATGATACCACAAAACATTGCATGATGTTGTAACAGACATCCTAGCTCCTTATCAAACTGTGCAGTTGTGCAGACTCTTCTAGAGCTATGCTGGACGCAAAGCAGATAAGACCCATTTTCGCATGACCCAGGTTGCATATAAAAATATATTCTTGACACTGATCATTACAGTGTGCAGTTGTTGTGCTGTTAAATAAATTAGGACATCATTCTCACAATGTTCAAACTATGCCTGGTGATTTCTGTAAAAAGCATTGACTTTTTTTACAAGCAATTAAACATTAAGCTATACAATTTTAAGTTTAATTAGAGCTGTTTCAACAAGTCTTCTTAATATTTATAATTGTAAACCAGGTAAAAACATTTCAATTGTGCACGATACTCAGGTTTCTTTCAAATTTCTAACAAAAGATTCCATTCATTGTAAAATTATGGATAATTACTGTGAATTAAAAATAAATTTAAATATTTAAAATGTAGTCACTTCTATGAATAAATTACAATATATCAATCATTATTATTCACATGTAAAATCTTGGATTACAAATACTTCGTACACTTTGAAAACATAACAGTGTTTAAGGATTAATAACTCAAATTATTGGAATACATTAAAACATCTTAAATGTTCCTGAAAGATATTGCATAACTCTGGACAAGGATGGTCTACTAAGGCAGGGTTACTTCTGCAACTTGTCACAAAGTCATTGATTGAACTCTCAAAGTATGATCATTGTCTTAATCTCTTGAGATTTCAGGCTGGAATTAAATGTAACATGTAACCAAACTGCAGATGTTTTGCATTTATTTGTGCTCCCGTTATGATAAAATTTTGTTATCAGCAGTTTGCAAAATCTGTCATTTTGGGACCTTTAGGCACATTATTCTGCTTCTTTTATCACAAACCAATTAACTCAACTTCATATGCCATAATATTCTCTCATAAACACTCCCCATCCTATTAATTTCAAAATACATAAAAACAAGATGTGTTTGTGAAACACAATGTCCCCCTATATGACGTTTTACCTTGAAGGATGGCCTTGACCTTGACCCTTCACCACTCAAAATGTGCCGCGGCCTGAGATACACACGCATTTCAAATATAAAATTGATAGCTTCAATATTGCAGAAGTGACATTACATGAGCAATTTTGACCCATATATTTGACCTTGAAGGATGACCTTGACCTTGACCTTTCACCACTCAAAATGTGCAGCTCCATGAGATACACATGCATGCCAAATATCAAGTTGTTATCTTCAATATTGCAAAAGTATTCATAAAATAAGCGATTTGGGCCACATATATTTGACCTCTGACCTTGAAGGATGACCTTGACCTTTCACCACTCAAAAAGTGCAGCTCCATGAGATACACATGCATGCCAAATATCAAGTTGCTATCTTCAATATTGCAAAAGTATTTATAAAATAAGCGATTTGGGCCACATATATTTGACCTCTGACCTTGAAGGATGACCTTGACCTTTCACCACTCAAAATGTGCAGCTCCATCTTCAATATTGCAAAAGAATTCATAAAATGAGCGATTTTGGCCACATATATTTGACCTCTGACCTTGAAGGATGACCTTGACCTTGACCTTTCACCACTCAAAATGTGCAGCTTAATGAGATACACATGCATGCCAAATATGAAGTTGCTATCTTCAATATAGCAAAAGTTATTGCAAAATGTTAAAGTTGGCGCAAACCAACCAACAGACCAACCAACCAACCAACCAACCAACAGACCAACCAACCAACAGACAGGGCAAAAACAATACTATAGTGGGGGACATAAAAATACATGCCAAAGTAAGAATCTGTTTCAATAAACAGTCAATATGTCATGTGTAAACTCAATCTTTCACTAAATTGTTTTAATAATAAGCTACATGTACACAGTCAAATTATAATAATTTTCTTAAAATGCTATATAAAAAAAGTTTTATTTTGACATCGACGTAACAACCTTAAGAAGCCGAATTCCCCGCTGGCTTTATTTAAGAACACAGTGGTAATTACGATTTGATATATCATATTGGATGCTGTCATCATTCATCTCTGACTAATGACCAAAATGATATTAATACAGGACAACTACAATTAATTAACTTAATGGATGCTTGTGATTGTAATACATCTCCAACAAAGTTTGGTACATGTTTTATATTACTTAAAATGACCTTGATTGGCATGATAAAGACCAACGATTCAATCACGTCCTGAATTGAGATATTAGAATATGCAAAGAATCTGACAGTGGGAACATATTAAGGGAACGAAAGCCAATTCCTGTGCAAACAAGGTCAGGGACAGTCTATATACCCCTTATGTAAAAAAATGGACACCATTTCTGGAAAGTTTTGTGAAGATTTGGTGGAAAGAGAATGAAGTAAATAAGCTGCAACAGGGAATTTAATATTATAATCAAAGGGCAATAACTCTGATGAGCCTTGCCTGGTTCGGCTGTTGATTTAACTTGACCACTATTTTATGTCAGTACAAGTTTGAAAAAGTTTGCGAAGATAAGTTATAAAATGTTTGCATAAATTGTGCAAAGCTCTGGTGTAAAGTTCCTGGTGTAATTTGGCTGGTCAAGAACGTGTCCTATTATATTAACAAAACAATTCAAGAAAGTTCGGTGAAGATTCAATTAACTTTTTTTCTTAACTGTAAAAGTAAGAAATAAAGCACAATAACTCTGAGGTTGCTGTTGCAAACTGGCTGGTTATTGAACTTTGTGTCCACTTATGTCAACAACATTTCCAGAGAGTATGGTGAAGATTTGATGAAAACTGTAGGACTTAGAGAGTGGAAACAACTAACGTGGTGCTTACCAAACCGTCTGCCCATCAATTCCCAGTATCTGTCTTGTCAAGAGACAGCGCACAAAAAGCACTAATATAACATATAAAAGCCCGTTAAAAAAACAAAATCAACGAATATTTTGTCAAATATTTCATAAAATAAAGTAAACCGAAAATAAATAATTGTTCCTAATAGCAGAAGCCAAAATTTCAACGCTAGATGTAGTCTGGAAACATAGATTTAACGAGATACAAAATTCTTGTTTTTATTTTGTGTTGGACTATATTATCCATTTTCATTTTTGCAATGATATCGGAACATTTACAGTCGAACACGAGTTTGGCTTTAGGCTGCGTTGGAAGCACATAATGTTGTTCTAATTAATAATCATTATGTTATTAATTAGCGAAGCTCAAGTGAGGATGGCCTTCTCTAAGCAACTCAGAAAGATAAAAAAGGAAAAGACAGCCCGCAAAAATGAAAGTGCATGCAGGGCAATAAATAACTGTGATCATCTTTCTTTTTCTTTCAATTGGGTAGCACTTGACAGTGGTTTCTATTAGGTCTGCGTGTTTGCTCGTAAATAATTCGGAGATCTAGCGTTAAAGTTTTGGCTATTGCTGTAGGGACCGCTGATTTTTTATGGGTTAACTTTATTTCATTAAATATTTTACCAAATATTTGTTGATTGTGAGTGCTTATAGGGCTTTAAATAGACTTTTGAGTGCATTGGGTAAGGGTATTACAATTTTTGTGAAACATTGACTCAAATTACACACAAAGAAATTACATTAAAAGTACATACAGACTATGATTTTTTTAACTGTGTTGTAATTTTTTTTTATGATTTGCTATGTACAGAAGTTTGCTTGTATATAATTTTGAGGCGGACTTACATTTATACAGTTGCAGACAAGGTGGGTGGGTGAAGGTGAAATATAAAATTAAATGTTCTTACTGTACAGAACTTTAATGATAGTCCACTCATCACTGTCCCTCGTAACTCGCCACGAGTCACACATGCATATTACTTCCAACGTTTGTTTGCTTACATTGACAAATGTAAATTTGTACGAATATTTGTCCACCAACTCATATTGGGTAATAATTTTTTCACTTGGGTATACATGTAGGTAGACAAGGCATGGTTTTTGACTGTCATTAAGTCTACAAGTGAGTGTTAAGTTCTCCCCTATGCATGCATGACCATTTGTTGGCTCCAGGGCTCCAGACAGAATGTTATCTGAACAAAAACACATGCATTATGTTAAATGATTTATATGCACCAATAAATATTGCAGTCCCCTGGGGGGAAGGGCTGGAAGCAGACCCAGTTTTTCCCTAAATACACAAGGTATAAATAAGATTTGCTCTGGGAAATAGGCTCTATGCATGCAGATTTTCTGCCTAAAATAGATTTTGTCTTGAATAAACTTACTAAAAACAAGGGAAAAAATAGTCACAAAACCAGGTTTTCATTGTGAAAAAAAATCTGATAAAGGGAGAAAACTCAAACTGAACTTTTGAAATGAAAAACAAAATTAACCCCCTTTGTAAGTTTGTTTTAAAAAAAAATGTATTTTTAGTCGTGGCGACCTTGACATTGGAGATATTGACGTGATTCTTTCGTGCGACACACCGTCCCATGATGGTGAACAAATGTGCCAAATGATTTTAAAATCTCACAATGAATGACATAGTTATGGCCAGGACAAGCTCATTTATGGCCATTTTTGACCTTTGAACTCAAAGTGTGACCTTGACCTTGGAGATATCGACGTAATTATTTCGCGCGACACACCGTCCAATGATGGTGAACAAATGTGCCAAATGATTTTAAAATCTGACAATGAACGACATAGTTATGGCCCGGACAAGCTTGTTCCACCCGCCCGCCAGCCCCCCAGCCAGCCCGCCAGCCCGCCAGCCCGCCCGCATTCGCCAATCTAGTAACCAGTTTTTTCCTTCGGAAAACCTGGTTAACAAAAATAACATAAAAGCAGAAAGTGTCGTCTCTTATATAATCCTGTGCAGACAAAAATGCACAGGCACATTAAGGACAACACTTTAAGCAAATGCATTAAGCCCCTCTATCCCAGACCAGTTACAAATCTTCTTGGAAGGTGTTGCTATAATCTGTATGCAAGGACCTAAATATTTTCCTGAAATCTGAAAGTTGACACAAATCTATAGATTTTTAGAATCCAATTCAGAATGACTAATGCACAAGTGTTGGAACATAGTTTTCATTTTGATGTTCAATATGGGTGAGGAATTTAAAGGTTCATCAAGACCGATTGTATTATAATGAAACATACACGCATCTCATTAAACCAAAATTTGTCATGCAGTGACCCAACATTTTGACGTTCATAATGCCAGGTATATGAGACTTGCTCTGTGAAAACAGGGTTACATGCATGAGTGTTTAGTCTTGTCCCTGACTAGCTTGTGCAGCCAGCACAGGATAACCAGGGATGACGCTTTCCCCATGGAATGGATTTTTATTTTTAAAATGAGATTTAAATGGAAAATTCATTATAAGCGAAAAGTAAAGTCCCTGATTAGCCTGTGCAGAATGCACCAATTAATTGCACAACACCTTACGCACATGTTTTTAGCCCCATTATCCAAAATTGAGGCTCATATATCGGCATTGACAGATTATACAAATGTTAGTTCAAGGTATAATTTGTGAAACACTACATTTGCTGATTTCATTACATATGGCAAAGACCTCAGTTGACAAATTGCATATTATAAAAATGTCCTGCAGC
The DNA here is from genome assembly GCF_020536995.1 of Dreissena polymorpha. Lineage (NCBI taxonomy): Eukaryota > Metazoa > Mollusca > Bivalvia > Myida > Dreissenidae > Dreissena > Dreissena polymorpha. The sequence continues at coordinate 128,328,313 of NC_068355.1, read as the reverse complement.
TTAACCAAAAAACACAACTTTTAAAATTCATGTCAAGAAATTAGACTATATAAAAAGCTTGATAGATCAAGTCTGATAAAATATTTGAATAAAATGGTCGTTTAAGTGCAATTCTTGTCATACATTAAACCAAGTCTTTCAAACAGATTGATGTTACAAAATTTAATAGCAATTAGAAATGAATTTAACATCAAGATTGTAATAAAATTTACGTCAACTTTTTTTTTATGATTGTAAAGATATGGTGAGATTTGATTTGTTTTGCAAGTAAGTGGAAACCATCTTACAATTGAACCATTAAAATGTTTCAAAGCAATATTATTTTCCACTTCTCGTACATGGCAAAAGCAGACATAATTATGCAACCTATTTAACGTCAACTCCCTAAGAAACTACTAGTAAAATCAACAAACAACCACAATCACACTGCTTCTGAAATGAAAACTTACCAGTAACCAAATGTTCTTGACTATCCCAAATGCCAAATAATAGAAATTTCGAAAGGAATTGCAGTATTTTTTACGAACTTTTCTCAATAAATTACTGCCTTTGAATAATAACTGACATAGAAATTCCATCAGCAGTATTTTGTCTAAATTCTATTTTCATTTTAAGCATACTAAATTTGCAAAATAACTCTGTTTAGAATAACATTGGTATACATTTGTAAAGAAAGAAAGAAATCATTTGTGAGACTGCAAGAATGGTTGGGAAAACCCGAGATTTCAATATTGCCAGATTTGTTCCTGATCACTATATGATAAATTTATGACTACATAAAATTGTGCTTTATAATGAATCAACAGAAAATTGTTTACATGAGCCTTAAATGTTCTGTGAAAACTGGGCTAAATGCATGAAATAAATGAGTAAAGTGTCGTCCCAGATAAGCCTTTGCAGTCCACACACGCAAATCTGGGCACACACTTTTCACCTTAACTGGATTTTCATTTAATAGAAGAGAGTTCCTTCAATAAAAAAAATTCCATAAAAGCAGAAAGTGTTGTCCCTGATAAGCCTGTGCTGGACAGCATAGGCTAATCTGTGACAACACTTTACGCATATGCCGTAAGCCCCATTTTCCAAAAGAAAGGGTAAAATAGTTATCAAATTGATAAAATATGGCAATATATTGAGTTTTTGGCAACTCAAAGAAGTTACAGAATACCAAACTGACACCATGCATTCATAACTATCAGGCTTGCCACAATATAATGACGGATCTGCACTGAGATATTTTGCAATAAAGAATGTTCAATTTACACAAATTATTAAGTACCAGAAATGCGGAACAAAACAGTTACCATTGCATAAATAATATTTGGTTTAAAAATGTTACAGAACATAATAGAAATGTTGACACTTGATTGTGATTAGGCTTAGTTTTGTGTAAGAAATCAGTCTCCACAGTGATATAAAAACTGGAAAAGCTACATCCAATATAACAAGATCTGCAACTTTTTAAACACAAACATAAATTGTGGTTTTGCATTATATTGTTACAGCCATTATAAGCAAGCATACACTAGCATGCAAACTCAAATAATAATGTCTTCTTACTGTAAACATGTAGAAGAACTACTCCAAGAATGGTTCCTTCCTCACAATTTCCTTGGCAACAATAGATATTTAAATTGTTGTCTTCAGTAGAAATATTTGACAAAATGTAAGTGGCCTCCCGGCCCATTTGGGTCCAGTTTGCCCTTTCCCGTGCCGGGTCTTCCCTGCTTACTAGGGTCAGGTCAGCTAGGGGACCTGTGTACGTACACTTTAGGGTGAGGTCGTCAGAAGTGCATACTTTCGGGCTATGGGGTTGCAACGCTGCAAAAATGCGGGAAACAACATGTAAAGCAAACAGGAATAAATGTGCAATAAATGTGTGGCAGGGAAGCAATTTGGCAATGTTTTGTTGCAATATATATAAAGAATGTGAAAACGTTATTGTACTTATGATGCACACCTAGTTATTATGAATAGGCACCTATTATTCAGGAAAATAAATTCAAGTTTTCAACAGATTTGCATCCAATAATGCGCATCCAAACGTATATTGGAAATATCACTAATGGTAATTGGCAATATCAGCAATGCTAATTGGCAATATCACCATTGTAATTTTCAATATCAGCTTTGCTTATTGGCAGTATTCATCAATTATATTTGGCAATATCAACAATTACATTTGGCAATATCAGCAATGGCAATTCCCAATTTGAGCAATAGTTATTGGTTAGATCACCAACAGTAATTGGCAATTATCAGAAATGGTGATTGGTAATTGGCAATATGAGCAATGCTGAAGGGCAATTTCAGCAGCTATGGTTTATTGGAAATATCAACAAGAGTAATTTGCAATATCAGGAAAAAATCTGCAACAGTTCCTGAATTTTTTATTTTGATTGTACATCAGATAAGACTATTTTTCACATTTTATTTTTTTTTAAGCAAAATCATTAAAATAGCCAGTGTAACATGCTACCTTTGTTGAATGTTTGATTTTCAGGCAATGAAATCAAGCTCTTATTGATGACTGTCAGAAAAGAAAATTCAAGTTAAAACAATGTTTACTATTATTGTACTCGATGTTAGTTTTGGGTTTTTAGTTCATTCACACCATATTATACCATCCATCCCCACACCGTTTAAGCCTGTTGTGTATATGTGAATTGTCAACATGACACATATATATTAGTACTCTTTGTCCAAACTGCTATATAAACAAAAGCTATTCACATGCATTATACAAAATTACAAAAAAGGCATGTTGCTGATGAAGATATATTACAGGCGTAGACCATCACTAAAGCTTTATATTTTCTTCTGAATTAAATTATGCAGCAATATAAGTTTTCAAACTTTGTTTTCAGACATTGAAGCTGTATATTTATTATATTTAAAATATTTCTTATTGTTTTATGAATCAAGTCTGAAAGAACTTTGAAAAAGCTCTCAATCTTAATTTTGGAAAAAAATAGTCTGAAGTTGGATTTGTGTCCAAAAAAATCAAATCGGTCTCCATAAATCTGTGAATCAAAACAAAGCAAGCCATTTGGGGGATTTTGTTACATCTAAATACATGTACATGCACACTGCATTACTATTAGTGCTTTAAACTGTTTTACTTGCAAAACGCAAGCATATTTGTATTTTGGCACCTTAAATTCATTTTTAAAGCAAACCTGCCTTGATGGGGACCAAAACCAAGCCTTTATGATAGATGTTTATTCTTCTATATACCTTTTAAATCAACTGCTCTTTGTAGAAAGATAAGACGCTCTGTAAGACAAATAGTGTTGTACATACAAAATATCACATCCTATTCAATACCTATAAATATTTTAATTGAAATATTGAGGTATTTAAATGAAAAAAAATATATATTCTAGGAATGCCATAAGTCTCATCGTGAAACTCCCATCTGTAATAAACAAGAGGGCCTGAAAGGCCCAAAGTCGCTCACCTGAGATTCAAAGGAACTGACCTGTTCTGTGCAGCCCAAGATGTCATTAGAACAAAATGTTCTTACCAACTTTCATGACTAGTGAACACCCTGGCAGCCATGTTTTTCAACAGACCAGAACCATGTTCATACGCATCCAAGATATCATTTTAACAAATATACTGACAAAGTTTCATGAAGATTCATAAGTCCATATAAGGATAAATGCCTGGCCCACTGGTGGCCATGTTTTTCAAGCAACTGGAACCATTTTTGAACTCATCCAAGATATCATTGGAACAAATCATCTGACCAAGTTTCATGATGATCAAACAATAAATGTGGCCTCTAAAGTGTTAACAAGGTTTTACAAAAGCATGATATACAATGTATATTAGGAAAAATGCCCTGCCCCCTGGTGGCCATGTGTTTTAAGCAACCGAAACCATTTTCGAACTCATCCAAGATATCATTAGGACAAATCTTCTGACCAAGTTTCATGAAGATCGGAAAATAAATGTGGCCTCTAGAGTGTTAACAAGGTTTTACAATAGCCATATAAGGAAAAATGCCCCGCCCCCTGGCGGCCATGTTTTTCCACCAACCGGAACCATTTTTTAACTTGTCCAAGATATTATTGAGATGAATCTTCTGACCAAGTTTCATGAATATCGGACAATACATGTGGCCTCTAGAGTGTTAACAAGATTTAACTATAGCCATATATAGCCATATTAGGAAAAATGCCCTGCCCCTTGGTAGCCATGTTTTTCAAGCAACCATAACCATTTTCAAAGTCATCCAAGATATCATTGAGACCAATCTTCTGATCAAATTTCATGAAGATTATACAATAAATGTGGCTATTAGAGTGTTCACAAGGTTTTAATATAGCAATATATATACATGTAGCCATATAAGGAAAAATGCCATGTTTTTCAAGCAAACATAACCATTTTCAAACTCATTCAAGATATCATACAGACCAATCTTCTGACCAAATGTCATGAAGATTGGACAATAAATGTGGCCTCTAGAGTGTTAACAAGGTTTTACTATAGCCATATAAGGGAAACTGCCCCGCCCCTAGTTGCAATAATTCAACTCTCAGCTTAGGCTTAGAGTTGCAATGCGCTCTCTCTTGTCCATGGGTGCAAAATGTTATCAACAATTCAAAGGTTAATGAACACTGAAACTGCAAGAGCTTATTAAAATTTACCTATCTAAACCACAAACTCATCCAAATGGTACCATTAAAGCAAAAAATAATTGATTTGTATTGACTAAGGTTTGTTTTGTACGCTGTATCCGCCATATTGGAAAATTGACCCAATATAGGTCAGGTCGCATTACACCAATATTTTGTACGTCGCGTTATGTGTTGGAGCCAAAAAGTCGATAACGATGTGGTATTCATACAGAATACACTGTTTCAAATTTAAACATAACAATGTCAGCGAGAAAAGTGTGTTGATTTAACATCGTCTTGTTTTTATCGGATGCATGCAAAGGATAACATCAGGTAAATTTAACATGTTTATGAAGTTTATTCATTATTTTCCTCAATTTGTCTCAAATGACGTCTGTTTAGTGAAGCGCAGGGATTCGCTGCGCTGAACTGCACCCATGAAGGGGTGCATAATTATGGACTGCCAGAGCCGCCATAGCAAAATTTATCAAAGGCTCTGGGAATCCGTTTATATGGACTACCCTGCCCCTAGCGGCAATGTTTTTTCACCGATCTGGACCATTTTCGAACTCGTCCGAGATATCAATGAAACCAATGTTTTGACCAAGTTAAATGATGATTGGGCAAAAATTGTGACTTCTAGAGTGTTAACAAGGTTTCTCTATAGCCATATAAGGAATACTGCCCCACCCCCTGGCGGCCATGTTTTTTCAACGGACCGGAACCATTTTTGAACTCAACCAACATATTATTTAGACAAACATTTTGACAAAGTCACATGAAGATTGGGCATCAAATGTGACTTCTGTAACAGTGTTCACAAGGTTTTTCTTTTTTTGACCTAGTGACCTAGTTTTTGAACCAGCATGACCCAGTTTTGAACTCAGTCGAGGTATCAATAGGACAAATGTTCTGACCAAATTTCATGAAGATCAGACAATAAATGTGGCCTCTAGAGTGTTCACAAGGCAATATGTTGACGACGCACGACGGACGACGCACAACGGACAAAGGCGATCACAAAAGCTCACCATGAGCACGTTGTGCTCAGGTTTGCTAAAAAGTAAACAAGAGGGCCATCATGGCCCTGTATCGCTCCACTGTTTTTTTATGCGAAAGAAACGTGCAATGCGCATGGGTTGAAATGTACTCAAGCATGTGACTTTCTCTTTCTATCCCTCGTCCCACTGGGCGCTTAAAGTTGGAAGGGTGAGCATTTTTATATATGGAAAAAGTTACTACCGTGTTTACTAAACAGACTAAAAAGCCCGGGAATTGTTGCAAAGGTCCTTTGCTTATAATGTAGGTACATTTATATCTCCAAAAGATATTGTCGTTCTTTCTATTTCACATATTTTTTTATGCTGAAGATCAAATCTACGCATTTGATTTGAAACAGATTCACAAGACCCATATGAATCAAAATGCCTTAACCCTTTACCAAACGACTCATTTTGGACTTTCCCAATTTGAAAGAGGTTGCAGACAACAATTAAATTGTAATGGAATCTGAAGGAAATGATCAGGTAGGGTAGAAATAATTGTGATAAAAAGAGAAATTGCTCATCTTGAGCAATTTCTCCGTTTATCACAATTATTTATAAAGTCGTCAGCTACAAACCTGTAAAATCCTGTTAGTGTTTGGTAAAGGGTTAATAATCTCTGGTTCCTTCTTAAGAGCCTTTCACACATTTATAACAAATACAATAATAGCATCTTTCTTTGTAAAGAATCATCTCAAAATATAACAAGGGCTGTTTGTAAAACATGCATGACCCCATATGGGCTGTCAGTCGTAGTGGCAGCCATTGTGTGAATAAGGTACATTTTTTGGCACTGTGACCTTGACCTTTGACCTAGTGACCTTAAAATCAATAGCGGTCATCTGCGAGTCATGATCAATGTACCTATGAAGTTTCATGATCCTAGGCGTATAAGCTTTCTTGAGTTATCATCCAGAAACCATTTTACTGAGTAAAGTCACCATGACCTTGACCTTGACCTTTGACCTAGTGACCTGAACTTCAATAGGGGTCATCTGCGAGTCATGATCAATGTAAGCCTTCTTGAGTTATCATCCGGAAACCATTTTCCTAAGTTGAGTCACCGTGACCTTGACCTTTGACCTTGTGACCTGAAAATCAATAGGGTCATCTGCGAGCCATGATCAATGTACCTATGAAGTTTCATGATCCTAGGCATAAGCGTTCTTGAGTTTATCATCCAGAAACCATTTTACTATTTCGGGTCACCGTGACCTTGACCTTTGACATAGTGACCTAAAAATCAATAGGGGTCATCTGCGAGTCATGATCAATGTACCCTTCCCAAATAAGTGTGTAAAACTCGAGTTAAACACGAGTTTTATCCGTGTTAAACCAAGCGGTATTGGCAGTTGGTTTTTAGTGGGTTTTGGTATGTTGGTTTTTGTGAGTTTTGGTAAGTTGGTTTTTTCTGTGTTTAAAGTGGGTATTTTTACCAACTTGGTTAAAACTGAGTTAAACACAGAAAAAACTCACTTGTTACATAAATGTGGGCTTTGGTAAGTTGGTTTTTTGTGAGTTTTGGTAAGTTGGTTTTTTGTGAGTTTCGGTATGTTGGTTTTTTGCGAGTTTTGGTAAGTTGGCTTTTTCTGTGTTTAAAGTGGGTATTTTTACCAACTTGGTTAAAACTGAGTTAAACACAGAAAAAACTCACTTGTTACATAAATGTGGGCTTTGGTAAGTTGGTTTTTTGTGAGTTTTGGTATGTTGGTTTTTTGTGAGTTTCGGTATGTTGGTTTTTTGTGAGTTTTGGTATGTTGGTTTTTTCTGTGTTTAAAGTGGGTTTTTTTACCAACTTGGTTAAAACTGAGTTAAACACAGAAAAAACTCACAAAAACCAACATACCAAAACTCACAAAAAACCAACAAACCAAAACCCACAAAAAAACCAACATACCAAAACTCACAAAAAACCAACATACCAAAACTCACAAAAAACCAACTTAAACACACTTCTCTCTACAATAGTGTGTTTAAGTTGGTTTTTGTGAGTCTTTTGTTCGCTTAAGGAATCATAAAATTTTGCTTGTTTGACCTGTAACCTTAGTAAAAAAAAAATTATTTACACCTTAATGGTAAAAAGGTTATTTGAGATAAAATCACAACAGATCATTACAAGCCCCATGTGATTATAAATAAAAGACACACACAATTTGCAAAAAACAATGTTTATATTAAAAAAACAAATAATGTGAACATTTTTACAGTGCATTTTTAACAAAACCAGGAAAACATCTACCCAAGATACATTATCACAATATGCGAGCACATTTAACATAATAAATTAAAATAAATAACATTCTCCTCTTTGGGCTACCACAGGTAAAAATGGGAGGAAGGGTATGAACCATGATTATATACAGTTTCAGTTAGTGAGGGGTGATACAGAGGATAAAATTTATAATAATTGTTTTTAACTGTGTTGGTGGTACCGGATTTATAAAATGACAACATTAAGGAATCCTTCATCCTATCTTTTCCTGGAATAGCCCTTTACACATATTTACACCTATGAACAAAGGAACATATTGCTCAGCACTAAACAGTTTATATATTCTCCCCGCAGTACATGACAGGAAACCTCCTCAAGGCCCATCTCATGTTCTCTTCCACTGTTGATAATTTGGGAAGGGCAAACTTTTTGGAGATGACAACTGAAATGTATATGAACAATCAATGCAGGATTTTACTGTACATTACAGTATTAAAAAAACATGTAGAAGTTTATTCCACCCAAATCAAGTCTGATCTGAATGACTTGATTTTGGTGGAATAAACTTTTACATCAATATCATCAGTTCAGATATCCCATTTTAACATCATCTACATTAGAAGGATTTCAAAAGAGGTTTTTGAAACAAGGAGGCAAATTACTGTTGCTTGAATTTTTTATATCGTTCAAAATTAGAGCTTGATCGTTAACTTTATACTGAGGTTATTTTTGTCTGCCTATGTGTTAAATTCTCAAAACTTTTATACACAAACACAATTTTTAGTAACTCTCAAATTTTAGCAGTAGTATTAAATTAACGCAAGACAGATTATGTGCTGGAGTCAAATTTGAATCAATTGCATTATGTTTGTTTCAAAATGAATATGGAGGCAGTAGAACACCTATATATTTAAATCCCCTTTTTCCCTATAAAAAAGAATCATACCAACCATGGCGTAGTGTTCAGCAATCAGGAGACCCTCTCGAATCTCCCCCTTAGGGGAGGTTGAACAGCACTTCATAGAGCAGTCACCAGCTGATCAGGTCTGAAAACTATACTGTCATGGCCTTTGCGAGGTGCGTCTTGTGCATGATCTCATTTGAGATCAGGTCCTGAAAGATATTTTATAATGTAAGTGATAAATATTGCTGTTATGGTATATCTTGTTACTATAAATATTATTAATTTAAATCAAAACAAGTTTGTTTGCTTGTTGTTTTTGTTTGTTTATTTTTGGCAATTTAAATCCTGTGATCACATGTGACTTAACGCTTGTCATAAATAATTAAAAGAAATTACGTGTGGTAGAAAATACTGTTTGAAAATGTACCAAGATATGTGGTCTCATTTGGCTGTGTGGACTGGTCGGAAGTGTGACGCCTTTCAAATGCTAAAACCTGTATAGTTTTACCTCTCAACAAACCCAACTTTCCTTTGTCAAGGACAGGGCTCGGTTTTCCCACTCCTGATCTACTCAAGTTGGGCTGCTCGTGCAGGGTAAAATCTGGTGTCAAAATCCATACATCAGTTAGTCCCCCTTCTGCTGTCTTTTGGCAGGAATATTCTATCCAAAGAATCTTCCAATCAATGTAAATTTCACCTTGGGAGTCTAACCTTCAAATTTAAAATATAAAAGTTTTCATTGAATATGTGGGAAAGAAATCTGTTCATTAATAACCAGAAATAGGTATAAATAACATTTAAGATGACAATAATAATAAAATACAGCCATAATTATTCAAATGGTGTTGTTTTTCCTTATAATTGCATTACATTTATACTTATCCATTTACATTTCCCAGTGACAATACATAAATATGATAATGATCATAATTAATTCAATATAAAACTAAATAAAAAAGTGATGTAAAAATGAAAATACAAACCTAAAACAACTGTTCTTCAGTATTCCAAGATAACAGGCAGTTGATGAATTATGAGACCATATCACTTTAACCATCCACTTTGAATCTCCTTTGCAACAAACTTATTGTTGATTTACACATTGTAGTACATACACATTGTTTTCACCACACAATACTTCATGCTGAAAGTTATTCAAGACATTTTAAACTAGAATTATAAGTCTTAATGTTACTCAATTATACCTTAAAGCTCAAAGTCAGTTGATAAAAACCCCCTTTGTTTTCAAAACATAACTTCCTGTCTCCAGCCAATCAAAGTCGCTTGTTTTCAAATAGATGGTGGCTCAGCCAATCAAAAGTCTATCAACACCCCTTTGTTAGGCCTATAGATGGAGCACTGATACTGTGATAAGAATTAATGTTTATGATTTAATTGGGGGGGGGGGGGGGGGGGAGGGCTAATCTCTTATGTGTGTCAGCCAATTACTAAATCTGAGAAATATCTACTGATTTCAACACCAACATATATGTATTTATTGAATAATACACAGCACCCTTAGCATATTATATTTAATTGTGAATATTTAAAAAAAACATGCTGAATGGTGTTAGCAAATAATATTAATAGTATAAATATTATTTATTTTTATTGCCTTTTAAATTGTATGTTAAAGGTCAATGTGGTAGGCATTAATTGTATTGGGGTTAAATATCAGTATAAGAAAGTTAAAATAGTTATTGTTTTTATGTTGAGGAGATATAATTGATGCTGGCAAGCCCACATAAGTTTCCATATATTAATCAACACTTTCACACTGAAACTAGTTTTATTTATTATAGAAACAGTGTCACTCTCCCCCTCAAAAAATGAATACAAAAACACACTGTAAGTCTATTGAATTCTCCAAAGAACATAAATTAAATGGAAGTATTCACATTTTTATAGATGTGTGATTGTTCTTATAATATATTTAATATTTATGTATTGATTCAAAGTGAAAGACAAACAATTTCATATTCAGGTATAAAACTAAGTTTGAACATTTTAACATTTTTATAGTATCTGTGAACCTGTGATGTTCTGAAAGAGCAATTTTTATCCAATGTTTCCTTAAAATTATGGGGAGCCCATAAATGTACAAAAGGTGCAATGGCAAACAAGCTGTAAAAAAGCCCCTTTACAATTCACCTTGATAATATATGGCTATAAACATGAAACAAAGACCTAGTTGAAGAATTATTGTTTTATTATTGAGTTATGTTAATAAACAAAAGACCAACTTATTGATAAGTGTGTTAAAGTGAGTCTTTTAGCCTTGTTGCGGCTTTCAAATTATTTATAAAAAGACCAACTTAAACTCGCTTTAACCCACTTCTGTTTATAAAAAGACCCACTTCTGTTGTAAAAGACTCGCTTATGAAACAAAAAGACACACTTAAACACACATAAACCAACTCATAAATAAAAAGACTCACTTTTGACACATAAAAAACCAACTTCTTACAGCAAAAAAACTCGCTTTAACACACATCTACTTTAAAAAACCAACTTTAAACTCAGTTAAGCACAGTTTAGCTCACATAAAACTCGCTTTTATTAGCAAAAACCAACTTCCGCTCAGAAAAACTTAGAAAAAACACAGTTTTATGTTGGTTTAAGTGTGTTTTGGTATGAAAGTGGGTTAACTTTTTGCAAGGGTACCTATGAAGTTTCATGATCCTAGGCATAAGCGTTCTTGAGTTATCATCCAGAAACCATTTTACTATTTCGGGTCACCGTGACCTTGACCTTTGACCTAGTGACCTCAAAATCAATAGGGGGTAATCTGCGAGTCATGAACAAATTTGGTAGAGGACTATTAGATATCACTACATACCAAATTTAGTAGCCCTAGGCTCTATTATAAATTATGAACAGAGGATTTTTAAAGTTTGCACAAAATAGCCCTTAATTTTAAGCATATGTTCATTTTTGTGACCCCCGGGGCAGGGTCAAGTTTGTCCCCAGGAGCATAATTTGAACAAACTAAGTAGAGACCTATAAGATGTCACTACATACCGCATTTGGTAGAAATAGGCCCAATAGTTATGGACAAGAAGATTTTTAAAGTTTGCACAAAAAGGGCCCAATATCAGCATATGTTCAACTTGGTAGAGGACTATTAGATGTCATTACATACCAAATTTGGTAGCCCTATGCCATACGATTATGGACAAGAAGATTTTTAAAGTTTGCACAAAATAGGCCTTATATAAGCAAATTTTCAATTTTTTGACCCCCTGGGGCAGGGTCAAATTTGACCCCAGGGGCATAATTTGAAGAAACTTGGTAGAGGACTATACGAATTGTCACTACATACCAAATTTGGTAGCCCTAGGCCCAATGGTTATGGACGAAAAGATTTTTTACAGTTTTCACAAAATAGGCCTTATATAAGCAAATTTTAAATTTTTGACCCTCTGGGGCAGGGTCAAATTTGACCCCAGGAGCATAATTTGAAAAAAATCGGAAGAAGTTCACCCCAGGAACATTCCTGAGAAATTTCATCAGAATTGGACCAGTAGTTTAGGAGAAGAAGATGTTTAAAGAAAAAGTCAACACACTGACGCACGCATGCACGACGGACACAGGACCATGACATAAGCCCCGATGGCCTCTGGCCAGTGGAGCTAAAAATCAGACCATTTTCATGTTTTAAAAGTACTGAAATTTCCCAAACATCATGTTCAACACGAGGGCAAAGCCTTATTCTACTTTAAGACAAAGCAAGTCATACAGTGCTTAAATGCACATCTTTGAAATTATTATAATATTGTTGAAGTTTTATTTCCACCTTTTCCTTATCGTGTTACTTGACATTTTTACCTTGTAAGACAATTATAAACTTGTAAATGTGTTGTCCTGCGTTGCATAGAATAATGTTTAGTGTAATTAAAGGGGCCTTTTCACAGATTTTGGCATTTTTTTAACTTATTCATTAAATGCTTTATATTGATAAATGTAAACATTGGATCGTAAAAGCTCCAGTAAAAAATCAAGAAAAAAATTAAAAAAGGAAAAGAACATTGCCCGGAGCAGGTTTCGAACCAATGACCCCTGGAGTCCTGCCAGAGTCCTGAAGTAAAAACGCTTTAGCCTACAGAGCTATTCCGCCGAGTACACATTCTTGGCGTATTTTATACCTTATATAAGCAATCTTCGTAGTTGCACAAAATTTAACGACAAAAACAGAAATCTCCAAATTATTCAATCGTTTCGCGTTGCAACGCTTTATAATTTTTAGGTTTTAAAATCGTCAAAAGATGCATATAATGGCTATATTAGAGCATGGTTAATGTTCAGTATTACTGTTTCCTCACAAATATCATAACTAAACAAAAACTTACGAATCTGAAACAACTTTTATCAATTTTGTCAATTTACCAAAGCGTGAAAATATCCCTTTAAGACAAAATCTTATGTAGGTTTAAAATATCATAATTTATTTTACATTTTTAATGAATACACTCATGGTTTGAATAAATTAAGATAAATTACGAACCAGCTAACAAAACATGACTTTAAAACAATGACAAAATATATTAAACCTTTAAAACTTAGCCTTTCAGTTTAAGTATGGATAATTATAATAAATGGTTATTGCCTCTCTTTAAGGGACCGGCAACAAGATTGACGAAAAAAAGCAAAGTTTTAAAATACTGTACTTTTTTACAATGACTAGTGTATATCGATTAAAATATCACAACTGGTAATTACTACATAACTTGAAAATAAGTTGTTAAGTTTTCATATTTTCAGTATATTCGGTAATAAAATTGAAATGAGTATGTCTACCAGGTTTTTACCAGTTAACTATAAACAAGGCTATTTATTGTCAAGCAATATGGTCCCCTACCAGCTCCAAAATCTGTCAGAAATTCCACCATTGTCATTTTTTTTGGTTGCCATAGCAACCACAATTTTTGACTTAGGAAGAAAATGAAATGAGGTGCATAATGTCCATATTGCCATCTATCCATGTTGCAAGTTTCATGAAAAAAAAATAAGAACTTTTAAAGTTATCTCAGGTCAAGAAAACCGCCATTTTCAGCAGTATTTCTAGTCTATTTGTTGCCATAGCAACCATAATTTTTGACGTAGGAAAAAAATTAAATGATGTGCATAATTTCCATATTGCCATCTATCCATGTTTCAAGTTTCATGAAAAAATACATGTATTAAGAACTTTAAAAGTTATCGCAGGATCCAGAAAAGTGTGACATACAGACTCACAGACACACAGAGCGCAAACCATAAGTCCCCTCCGGTGAAACCGGTAGCGGACAATAACGCAAGTAGATTGATCATCATCGTCACGTGGTAAACCCAAGAATGCAAATTGTGCTTGCGAAGTGAATTATGTATATATTTTATATATAAAATGATCAATCTACTTCACTTACTTATTATGAGTGCGTATATTGTTTTATTATACCTCACTTTTATTTACAATGCTAAACTCCCATAGGCCATTGTGACATAGAAATACTGTCAGACCCAGCGGGAATAAATTTACTGTCCAAAATATACTGTATCCCGCTGCCATAGCAATCACGTGCCACCAGCGGGAAAAACTTTACTGACAAAAAAATACTGTATCCCGCTGCCTTAGCAATCACGTGCGGAATGTTCGAAAATTATACTGTCCCATTCGCGCATGCGCAGTACGCAGTTTTGCGTGTCCGTTGTATTTGGATAATTAAAATATCGATTGCAACTGAAACTGTGCTGTAGAATAGATTAATGCCATTATTTAAGCTTAAATGACAGGAGTCAAAAAGAAAATCAATTTAGTATAAACGACACGCTTACCTCAAAGGCAACTTTAATCCAATGCTAATAACAATAAAGTTACAACGATAATACACTTCCAGTGTCTGTTCTTAAGGTGTTATGCATGACAAACACACAATCCGAAATACGTTTTGGATTCGTTTGATGCTTTTAAACCACCACGTCCCTATTGTTGTCCCAAAATGTTTCGTCACCGAAATGACGTCACACAAGTACGTCATAAATTGCGTAATCAAGTGATGAAAATAAAATACGGAAAGCTGGTTCTGTAATATATTTTTAAAGAAATAATTGACGACTAAGAAAATTGATGGGATAAATTGATTACTAGGTCGGTGCCGAATAAAGCGAAGTTCATTTTGCTCTGCCCGTAAATCTGAACCACTCCACATATTAATGGTTGTTCATTGCTGATATTAAATTCAATTATTGAATATTGAAATTGTTCATGGTTCATATAAATTGTTCATTTTTGAATAGTTTATTCGGTATAATAAAATAAATATTACATGTCTGACAGGGTGACAGTAAATTTGTCAACTTTCGGAAAAATACTGTCAACCTTGGCTTCGCCTCGGTTGACAGTATTTCCTCAAGTTGACAAATTTACTGTCACCCTGTCAGCCATGTAATATTTATATAATGTCACCTATTTTCGCAATGTTCTTTCGATTTAACATCACGAAATTTTATTACCGAATATACTGCAAAAATGATTTTTTTTTTCAAGCAGTGTAATATACCAGTCATGATATTTTAATCAATATAAACTAATAATTGTAAAAAATACGGTATTTTAAAACTTATCTTTTTTCATAAATTGTAAAAAATACGGTATTTTAGAACTTTTCTTTTTTAGTCAATCGCGGTTGACAGTCCCTTTCAAAAAAATAATTTACTTCATTTTTAACTGAAAAATTACATAGCTTGATAGGTTAAATACTGAGTATTCATATTGAAAGAACTAAAATTAAAGGACAATTAAATGAGAAAATCTTCCTTTAATGGAGACATTTCATGCACAGTTAAACCTAAACTATCATGTATATTGTGTTAGTGACGTACGTATGTGTCATTAATCATCTTTAATGATCACTTGCTCTTAAGCTGAATTTGTTATACATTGTTGTTTCAGGTCACTGTGTGGGTGCAAAATGCAATGAGGCTTAAATGAGGTTGCCTAGTTTATTAAAAAAAATTGTAGTTAGCACAACGAGGGATCAACGTGAAATTACTGTATGTGCTTAGAATTTCTGTATTAGATTATAGTGACAATAGCTTTTGTAATTAATGTACTTTTCAAATAACTATGTGGTTCCAACCTTATTTTAATTGAAAAATAGTGAGTTAACCCACTGAATTTGCATGTGAGTCGAACACATATACGCCCTTAATACCGACACATACTTTAACACTGCATGGGTTTTATACCAATATAGCAGATTTATACCAATTCAAATATTAGCAGTTGAAGTTGCAGGCCTGTGTTGAATTAATGTATATAAATGTGTGATCTGTTTACGAAAATAAGTGTGTTTTTTTAAAGAGGAAAAATGACATAGTCACTTCTAAAGTCTATATCCAAACTATACAACAACAGAACCATTTATAGCATTGAGAGTGACCCAGAAAAGTACGCAAATACAAAGATAAACATTATGAGATTTCTGTTGTTAAAATGTGAGCTAATGAATTATCTATAAATTTGTGTTAATTTAAATGAATTTAAATGAATGTGTGGCCAATGCTCTTACGTTACATATATTTATAGCTAAAGAAACTTTAGCGTACAGTTTATATAGTATTGAAAGTCGCGCCAGCCAAAAATCATAAAAGCGACATTTAAAGTTATGGTAGCCAGAACTAATATATTTAATGCTTCTGCCATTCAAACTCATGTTCGCCATATGAGAGATTTGAGTTCGTCTCATTAAAGCAAAATGGGTAATAACACACATGTTACTCTGAAATCTATAAAATATAATGAACAACTGAAAATAGCCTTCCATTATTACAGAATTACCTAATGTATTCAATATCAAGTAATTTTTGATTTTATGAAGGTTGTGAAATGCCCCTGGCAAAATTATTAATGTTGATGATATAAAGCTGATCGATAACTGATTTGAAAATTCTAAAGTTACCGTCACAATAAGTTATTTTTACTTTTTCATTCAATTTGATTGTGAGAAAATATTTCATGACATTTTCCTTTTAATTCTTTATTAACTTTGGATACTAAGGGTTGAGTGTTTGTTACGAAGTTATTGCAAACATATCTCAACTACAAACTACACAAATAAAAAATGTCTGACTCAAGGGCAAAAGCAACTGAAGGGCAAGTTACTATAATAATTGTCTCCTTGCACCAAAATAACAGTCAAGTCGTTATTATGAAGTGCAAGAGATATTTCTTAAAAAGTACATGCTAGAGGTACCTATTATTGACAGGCACCTGTCTCTGTGACACACCCAGTAATTTGAAACATATTCAATATAATTTTCACAAACTTTTCACAAACTTATCACTTATTCACCAGTATACCACAACTGAAGGCTGGACAACTAAAGTGACAACTAAAGTTGTTAAAAAGATTCAGTTACATGTATAATTATTCCTTCAGATGAAATCTTTGAAAGTTTTAATAAAGCTCATGAATTTAAAATGAGTGTGTCATAGTTTGAATGGCATGACTTAATTTCACATAAAATTTCATTTAAACTGTTATTGGTAATTTTATAATATCAGATTATCAATATTTAATACCTATTTAAGTTATAAAATTCAAAAATCAAATGCTATTAACCTTGAACATAAAAGTTTATGCATTTACATATGGCACGCCAAGGCATTCTTGTAAATTCAAAAGCATTTCTTCACTAATCTATTTTTTATTCAAAGTGCCTCAGTGTGCGAACTTAAATGTCATCAGGGGCGGATCCAGGATTTCTAGTTAGGGGGGGCAGGATATTGAAAGATTTGCTGGGGATCAAGGGGGCCGCTAGGGCCCCTGGCGGGTGCAGGGCAGACTCTGCTAGGGGGCCAGGGGGCTATGCCCACCGTAAGCTTCAAGATTTTAGTGATTTCGAAGGCTTTGACAACCACTTCTCGAGCATGTCACGCCTTATACTTTCATCAAAGTACTTTCTTATAATGCCAAAAAAGTGCATAGTTTGTTGTTTAGGGAGTCCGGGGGGCCAAGCCCCCAGGAAGCTTCACGATTTTAGTGATTTTGAAGGCTTTGACAACCACTTCTCGAGCATGTCACGCCTTATATACTTTCATCAAAGTACCTTCGTATAATGCCAAAAAATGAATAGTTTATCGTTTAGGGGGTCTAGAGGGGCGAAGCTCCCAAGAAGCTTCACGATTTTAGTGTTTTTGAAGGCTTTGACAACCACTTCTCTAGCATGTCACGCCTTATATACTTTCATCAAAGTATCTTCTTATAATGCCAAAAAAGTGCATAGTTTATAGTTTGGGGGGTCCAGAGGGGGCTTTTTGGAAGCTCCACGATTTTAGTGGTTTTGAAGGCTTTGACAAGTTTAAATTGGTGATTTAGATCTAGTTAAGTGTAAAACATCCAATGAATTTACTTTACTTTGGAGATTTTTGGGGGGGCATACGCCGTGTCCGTCCCCCCCCCCCCCCCCCCCCCTGTATCCGCCTATGGTCATAGTGCCAGGTTCATATTTCTTAGGTATTGATTTTCAATAAAATCAGTAAACAAACATTAAACTTCATTTTTTGTGCTGATATTGAAATTATAAATAAAAGCTAAGAGAACATAATTAATTGACAAAGAAAGCTTGTGGAGGATTTGGCAATGGTTTGAAGCAGGGATAATGGTTGAATTTTTAAGAGCATTTCTGCACAGAGGTCAATAAAAGGAAAACATACAATAAAAGGGCCATCAAAACTTAAATAGATTTGAAACCAAAGGATAACTAAGATTCAGCAATAGCGCTGGTATGTATTCAAAAAAATAAACAAGACTAAATCCATTTTATTTGATTTTCACTTATCACACACACTTGGACAAATGAAGTGACGACACCAGACCTAGGGTGAGCAAAATAACTCAAACGTCTAGCACTTCATCCTAATAGCTATGCTAAATACAAGCAAATTCATTTAATTGATATCCCCCGCCAATATGCTTTTGGACACAAAAGTGTTATATTTGACACTAACAAAAGCATTTTTTCAAGATAAAAAGGACCATAACTCCGTTATTAACGGATGGTGTACAATGCCATTTGGCGTGCATCATCCTGTTATCCATATATATACTCATACCAAGTTTCAATGAAATCAGCCAAAGCACTTCCAAGAAATTGCTCCGGACGGACAGGCGGAAGGACGGACAGACAACGCCAAAACAATATCCCTCCGTCTATGGCGGGGGATACTAAATATCAGCACAAAACCATATAAAATCCAATGCTCAAGTTATATATTAAACTGCCATCATATTGCTGAAATTTATACAACAATAAAATTTCAGGCCTTTTTCAGACATATCGATAAGTCCCTAAAACGGACCCACTCCAATAGCAAAATGGTTAAATAAATTCCCTATTTGAATAAAAAAAAAATCAAGAAGTGTCTAGTAGTGATTAAATTACTCAATTGTATTTCAATTACATCTTACAAAGTATTTAAATATATGTTATATGATTGTGTTCTTATAATTTAATAAATTATGATTTGTATTTAATTAGTTTTTCCTAAATAAGTAGACTTTTTGCCCCAAAACATTTCCAAACTGGAAATAGCATTTTTCTCAAACAGCCTAAGGAAAAAGGCCTGAATGTAAATAATCTCAATTTAAGACGAAATCATGGTACTTTTAACTATAAATTTTATCATCATTTATGTTGAAAAAAATGTTATTCGAAATTTAATTGGTTAACAAGCAGTTACAAAATATTTTATACTGTGAATAAGTTATAATTACAGTCAGGTATAAATTAAATATAATACAAACCATCTGGGAAAAACATGGAATGAGCCATGGAAGCCAAATTAAGTAAAGCAACCGTGACCCCCAAAACACTTGGCACGGGCATGATGGTCGGCGTGGTCCAGAATTGGTTTGTACTACCAAAAATAGCAGGACTTCGACATCATTGAAGGGTCCTAAAAATCATAATGACATACACATGAATAGATTATTACGCACTATTAGTGCAATAGTTCATAGAAGCTTAACATATAAGCCCTGTTCTCAGAAAATGGGGCACAATGAATTGGCATAAGGTGTCTTTTCTGAATAACCTTCACAGTTTGCACAGGCTACTTAGGGACTACACTCCCCGCTTTTATGGCATTTATTGTTTAAAGGAAAGCAATTCTTAGAGAAAATCCAATCGAGACGGACAGTGATGTCCCTGTGCAGAGTTCACAAGCTAACCCAAGACAACACTTAGCGCACAAGCATTAAGCCCCGGGAAGTGTTGTTCCTTATTGGCCTTAGCAGACTGCACACGCTAATATGGAACGACACTTAACACTCACTCATTAACCCTTTCAGTGCGGGAACCGAATTTTGAAGGCCTGTGCAAACAGTTTGGATCAGATGAGACGCCACAGAATGTGGCGTCTCATCAGGCTCCAAACTGTTTGCTATTCTGATAGTATTCTTTGAAAAAGAAATGAAGAAAATGCTAATTTTAGAAATCGAGCAGACGACATTTTAGCAGACGACAAATTTCCCAGCATGCAAAGGGTTAAGCACAGTTTTGACATTGGGCAATTGCCTCTTTGGGTTTTAAACCATGCTATGATAGTGCAAATACTGCCTATAATTATCGTGAACATGTTATCAGTGTTTGCATATCAGTAAACAGAATATTTAGAACATGTTCAAGTGATTCATTGTAAACAAACCAACATTTCTTCCTGTATCTGCAGTTAAAAAACTTAATTCCCAAATCTTCAAATGTTTATTGTCAGCTGAGTATCGCAAAGATAACAGCTCTTTCAGGTATGTGTTTTTCAAGATTTAGTGAAACCTTACATTGAGCAAAGAGAAAATGACATTGCAACTTAAAAAGAGGCCCTTCCCTGAGACCCAAATGAAGTAGACATAGTTAATTTAGACTATTCTGAAAATGCTTGAGCTGAATCATGAAGATTGGACCCAAAAAAGTGACTTCAAGCGTATTACCATGTTGTTTGTTTAATGTCCTCATTATATTTAATGAAAATTGGCCAATAAAGGTGGCCTCAAACAGTTTTTACTAAATCGGTTTAAAGGAAACTGCCCTGCCCCCCCCCCCCCCCCCCCCCCTAGCAGCAATGTTTTTTTTAACAAACCAAAAGAATTTTCAAACTCGACCAAGAATTCATTAGAATAAGTGCTCTTACTAAATTTCATTTAGATAGCACAACAATTGTGACTGCAAAAGTGTTAACAAGGTTTCACTATAAGCCATATAAGGAAAAATGTCCCGCTCCCTAGCTGGCAGCCATGTTTTTCGAACTCATTGGAACAAATGTTCTGACCAAGTTTCATAACATTTGGACCATTAATGTGACTTCTCGAGTGTAAACAAGGTTTTACCTAAGCAATATAAGGGAAAATGCCCGCCCCCAGGTAGCCATGTTTTTCAACTGACTGGAACCATTTCCCAACTCAACGCAGATATCTTAAGAACAAATTCCTGACTAAGATTCATAAAGATTGTAATAAAAATATGACTTCTAAAGTGTTCACAAGGTTTTACTATAGCCATATAAGGAAACAATTATTCCCATGGCGGAATTATTTTTAACAAATTGGAACCATTTCAAACTCATCCAAGATATCATTAGAACAAACATTCTGTCTAAGTTTTTTATCATGAAGATTGGACAATAAATGTGACTTATAAAGTGTAAACAAGGTTTTACAGTTGTACTACAGTATAGCCAACGCGGAACAAACATAATCCTCAGTCACGCCACGGCCAGAACGTTAGTACTCGGCGGTTGCGTCAAGTGTTCACGTGGCGTATCGTCGAGGCACGGGGTATCGATCCGGGCAATGACGCTGAGTCTGTATTAACCTCGCGTACTTTCACGGAATGAATCTGCCGCATACGTTAGCAGCGGATCTAGTGCAAAGATATACACCTACATGTACATTTGTGTAGTGTCGAAACCTAGATTTACGCTAGATTTACGTTACTTTCATAGTTATTATTTTCACGTTTTAATCAGCGGATATGATTTTTATATGATGCTTTATAGACTATATCACGTCCTCAAATATATTCAACACGTTATACGCCTTAAAAAATTATCGTTGAATTAATTATGCACAGCTGTAAATGTTTCGTTTGATTCTCAAATGAGCATTATTCAATTTGTAATCCGAAATACGCTTCCAAATTTTAATGCTATTGCGACATTAACAATTAAATTCTAGCTTCAAATAAACACTCACTGTGCTTTATCCTTTGTCTCAATAGAAAGCGCGCGAAAATTATGCAGACATGTAGAATGTCGCATGGAAAGTGTGGGTGTATTTTGTGTTGTATAAAAACATGAACATCATGTCAGGCGATTTACGCATGTTCAGTGGAAAAAAAAACACCCTGATTGGACGTTATTTCATCACATCTTTAAATAAAAACAAATGCCAAAATGTATTTGACTTTTTTGAAAAATGGCGAATGTTTGTAGTTCTTGAAATTCACAAGAACTTTTATCGTAAGTATTTACCAGAATTTGCTTTAAAACTGGAATATATGGGATTATCGGGTTATGAGTAGTGATGGGAAAAATAGTAAGTATGCAGTAATAGATACATTAACTTTATTATGATTTTAAATATTAGTATAGTTGTTCTTTTAAAATTTATTGACTTGAACTAATCATTTTAAAAAGATTTTTATTTTATTATGCGCATCGACTCGGCCTATATCGCTGATTGCGGCTTTCCTCTGCATATCTTGGCGGACAGATGCGAAGCATCGCGACGAAATGTGACTTGCCGCCACATTCTGCGGCGTCTTCAACTGCTGACGCGGAATCAACTCGTTTCGCCTTGCCGCCTCGGATCACTAAATATGTTTGTTCCGCGTTGGCTGTACTGTATAACCATAAAAGGAAAACCGTCCCACCCCCTGGCGGCCATGTTTTTCAACCAACCGGAACCACTTTTGAACTCGTCCAAGATATCATTAGGACATATGATCTGAACAAGTTTCATGAAGATTGGACTAAAAAATTGACATCTAGAGTCTGAGTTAACAAGTTGTTACTATATATATACCTACATGCATATAAGGAAAATTCCCCACCCGCTGGTGGCCGTGTTTTTCAACAGACCGGAACCACTTCAAACTCATCCAAGATATCATTAGAACTTATGTTCTGACTCAGTTTCATGAAGAGTGGAAATAAATGTGACTTCAAGAGTGGTAACAAGGTTTTACAATAGCCTTATAAGGAAAACTGCAGCGCTACATGGAAGTTGAACGTTTTTCAACCAGCCGGAAACATTTTCGACCTCATCCAAAATATTATTGGGACACATCTTCTGGTCATGTTTCATGAAGATTGGACAATATGTGTGGCCTCTAAAGTGTTAACAAGGCAAATGTCGATGACTGACGTTACGGACCACGGATAAAAGGCGATCGCAATAGCTCACTTTGATCATGTTATGAACAGGTGAGCTAAACAATCAAGCAGATGTTTAAACACTTGTGATTTTGGGTTACATGGACTATCTAATAGGACACAATAACTGTTACTCATCTGCCTTTATTTATATGTGCAGCAAGGACATTTTGTTTATCACTGAGAATGATAGTGACTTTGCATATTGCAAAATTAGCTCAACCTGATTAGATAATAATAATATGGACATTTTAATGAAATGATAAATGATATATTTCAAAGAGGGTTGCCCCTGCGAAATGTTGTTCTGCAGTTCACGAATAATTCGTGAACAGTTCATGAACTGTTCGTGAACTGAGTTCATGAATTGTTCACGAATAGTTCGTGAACAGAAAATGAGCCACGTCTGTGAAAAGTTCTTGAAATTTTAGTTCATGAACTGTTCATGAACACTAATGGTATGAAGTGTTCATGAAATATTCTTGAAACCAAATGGCATGAAGTGTTCATGAACTATTCTTGAACCCGTGTGGCATGAAGTGTTCATGAACTATTCTTGAACCATTATGGCATGAAGTGTTCATGAACTATTCATGAACATCAATGGCATGAAGTGTTCTTGAACAGTTCATGAACAACACAATTCTTGAAAAATTCTTCAGGGTTTTGCTGTTCACGAACAGTTCATGAACATTTTCCTTCTATTTTTCAATGGCTCATTTTCTGTTCACGAACTGTAAGTGAATAGTTCATGAACCATAGTTCTTCAAGAGTTCATGAACTGAGGTGGCATGAAGTGTTCATGAACTATTCATGAACAAGAATTTGTCAATTTATGCAAAGGTTATCATAAGTGTTACTAAAGCTCAACAAACAGGTCAGGGTAAGAAGAAACAAGTCTTGTATTAGCACTTAACATATTGATAGCAACATATAACAATAATTTAAATATAACACTAATAACTGAGATACAAGTGGTTTGATAATACTCTTTAAATTTCATAATACAACTTTGCACTATATGTTCATGAATAATTCATGTATTGAAAAGATTATGAATAGTCTTATTTTCAGTTCAAGAATCATTTACTAATCAATGGTTTCCCTGAAATGGTTACACTTACAGTGCCAAAGAACTTGAAATGGAACCAATGGCTGATCAGTTCAGCCGGTAATTTATTAAAGACTTACATTTTCAAATATAACATATACCATGTGCCTTCCGTTTCAACTTCCTGTGCAAACAATATTCTTTCTTTGTAAAAACAGCAATGCAATGTACATTGAGTTCTTGATATCATCTTAAACTGTTCTTGAAATAAGATGTCCTTAAAACGTTCTTAAACTTGTCTTTTAAGTCTTCCAAGAACAATGACAGATCCTTTTAAGAACATATTGGATTCTTAAAAAGTCCATCATACATTCAAAAACATTGTGTAGACCTGTTTAAGAACATCAGAAGGAAACATGTTGTTCAAAAAAGTTCTTAAAGTGTTCAAGAATAGTTTAAGAATAATTCAAGAACAGGAAAGGTCCTTAAAAAGTTATTGAAGTGTTCCTGATTATAGGCAGTTCTTGAACAGTTCTTTTACAAATGTTCTTAAAATTCTCTAGAACAGGTGAAGAACACTAACTTACAGTGGTGAAAGTACTATGCATATTCATACTAACTTCACAGGTTTCACAAATCTACAAGATTTGTATGCTAGACATTTCAATATTACTTTCAAAAATATGTATGAAACATCTAGCACAAAGGAATTCATGAATTATTCATGATGGATCCTTAAAGTCTGTCTCAGAAAAGTCATTAGAAATACTTGTGCATGAAATGTTCATCACTAGGTATTTATGGTTAGATGAAGAACTGTTCATGAACTTTGAAATGTTCAACAATAATTCATAAACAGTTCATGAACATGTCTTAAGAACAGTTCATGTCCAAAAGTTCATGAACCAAGCTAAGGAACTTTTTCAGAACCGTTCATGAACAGTTCTTGATTGGCTTGAAGTGTTCATGAAATCATGAACAACATTTCGCCGGGGTGATTGTTGTAACATTATGACAATATTTTCAAGTGTAAACATGATGTTAAAGTGATTTGTTCACAGAAATTGTCATGTTCAAAGTCTATCATTTAATACATTAACTTAGTGATAAATTAAAAAAATTGAAGTAAGACAATAATGGCACTAAATTGATTGGTTGAAGAATTGTTAATCATGAAGCACTGTATAAAGGGATAGAGGAGAAATGGAATAAACATACTAGTTTCTCCATATCCAAGTGTGATTTTAAATATAATAATGACCTTACTAGATGTAATATAAAAGTGACCTGAGTAGGTTAATTAAATATAATAATGACCTTACTAGATGTAATATAAAAGTGACCTGAGTAGGTTATTTTAAAATAATAATGGCCTTACTAGGTTAGATATACTTTTGACCCTTCAAGGTTACATATAATAAGTGACCTTACTAGTGTAAAAACCCTTCGATACTTTTCTAACCCAACAATTTGAAACCATTAAAATCCCAGTTATGAGTAAAGATTTTGATTTAAAATTGTACATGTGATTATTTAACTACATTCTTGGCAAGCTAAAGATAAAATCTTTCATCTGCAAAAATTGGACGCCTAAGCATGTGGGGTATGCATTAATCTTTTTGCACATGTAAATGATAAAACGCGACATAATTATAATTTAATTTCAATTCAATCACTTTAGGTGCAGTTTCTTACACCAGAAAAACATAAAATTAATTTAATAATCATAATAGCTCGTATAAATATTCAGGAGCACAACCAAGCAATGACATGTTGCAGGCTTTACTTACCGGGAGGCTGCAGGTACCAAAGCGTATTATTGTCAAGGATAAAGGATATTATCGTGAGCTTGGGAAGGAAGTAGTCAAACTTTCACATGTACAATTTTAAATCCAAATCTTAACTAATACCTGAGATATTTGTTGCATATTTTAAGTGTTGCATAATCAAAGTCTCCAAGTGCGTATTGTGAACAGTCTCAAAGTATATAAATACTGATCTTTAACTAGAGGAACCATAACAATGACCTTACTAAGTAAAATATGATAATTACATTATTAATGACCTTACTGGGTATGCTAAATATGATAGTGACTGTAAAAGGGTCACATAAGCCTTCATGCTTGCCTGACAGCATGCCTACATGTAGCTTGAAATGTACGAGGAAGACATGTTAAAAGCCATATTAGTCAAACCCTGAGATTTGTATGCATGATTGTAATGAATACATACAAACTTTTATGTTGATTTTAAGAAGCCCAATTATTGTTTCTTAACTGACAGCTAGTATAACAGACTTACATGTAAATATTGGATTGTTTATGCTCATACTTCAAGGGGTTTGTTTATGAATAGGGCCCGGAAGGCGACCCTTGAGGCAAAAGTATATATAGAGGACCTTATATGAAGAAAGTCTGATTTAAATGCTGGATGAATGTTTTGTTGATGGGAGTAATAAATTTAAAACTAAAATACAAACACATTGCTCACAATATCAAACTGTTTAAAATCTTAATCAAATTATGAAGTTATATGTCATTTTAAAATAAGCATTGCCTAAAAAGTACTGTTTCAAGTACATGTATACATGAAGACATTTGTGTTGACTTCACATCATAATCTGTGTTTGTTTTCATACAAATTGTTTTAAAAGAAACACACTATTCTTTCCCGTTGTGTAAAGACGATCATAAGTATATAATTAATTAATTAATATTTCCCATGTACATAGACAGGGAGTCTTTGTGTTGAAACTGTAAAGCATGTATTTTCTCTGATTATGTTCTTCCCTCAGGCCTTATAAAAGTGATCTGTTTTACATGTTCTTCAAAAGTGGTGAAGGTGTACATTTTACATTTAGCTTTAACATGTATAAATCACTGAACTTGAAATGGAAACAGTTACAGGAGAATCTGGGAGGACACTTTACACATGCATTAAGCCCTATTTTCCCAGAGAAAGGCTCAATAATTCTTGTTCCCTGCAACACATACAAATTTAAATTCATTGCTCAAAGAAGAAATTATTTGTATGATATGTAAAACTTATATACCGTGATGGCTTGATCATTGCACTGTGAGTCCAGTGTTAAGTAGTTTTGGGTAATTGCTGTCATTAATTAGTATCACCAGGATACAAGTATTAAATTGGGTCTGACAAGTGTTTCAGTTATTCTAAGAAACAACACCAAAATGGCTTATTAAATACTTACAACATAAGAGATGTTTGTAAGTTTTGTCAAATTATCAATTTTATTTCAAGTGTGAAACATAGAAGTGTATTATTTTCCCCAATTATGCAGCCACAAATGACAACATTGTACATGAGTTTAAGCAGATAAAATGAATTAATAAATCAAATCCAACTTATTTTCTTGTTAGGAACAGTAGTTGGACACTGGCTTGGGGATTCAGGGCTGCTTTGAATTCATCCCAGACCACTGGAATTTTTCTGAGAAGGGACAAAAATTTTCTGAGAAGGGACATATCCCACACTTGCTCTTCTCCATGCAGGTGTACAAATAGGTGAGACATGGGTGGATAATAAGAACCATGTTATGCAAAAATGGGTCTTATGCATGATAAAGGCAGCACTGCTCCACACCAGCCAACACAATCGAGCCCGAGACTGGTCAGGACGTACTCTGTCCACTATACAGTATTTTAAAGTTTCGAGATCTCATTAACAGACAGAGAAGATCCAGATCACACTGCGCTGGCTGCATAAGATCCCTTTTCCCATGACGCCGCTCATACTGTGTCAGATGAGGTATTAGGGGTTCCCAGGTTTTATGCTAACTTTGGAACTGCCGCCTACTAAAGATGTTCTCTTAAGACAGTGAGTACTGGTTCTACTCAGGAATGGACTCAACATTGTCTCAAAATAAGCCATAGGTTTTCAATGCAATCAAGCTAAAATAAAAAGCTTTAAACAAATAAATTGGTAATATGGGTCACTATGATGTAGCTGCATACTTTATTTAAGTTTCAATGGACAATTCATGATCAAGTGATCACAGAGGTAAAGGGGGTGGCACGAGGATTATGCTATTATGTGGATGTCGGCAGAAGAAGTTCAGCACATTGATATTTACAGACAAACCTTGTGTAATTTTCTAACTTATTTTGCTTATTCATTTGTTTACCAATTTTGTTATACATTACCGATCTCAGGTATTGTTATGCCATTTCTTTACACAAGGAAAATCCCATAAGAAACATTATACTTCTTGTATTTAAACTTTAAAGTGATTTATGTTTTAAATCAGGCCATGATATGAATGTTATTGATACAATTTAATCATTTAGTTTTTGCTTAAATGATATGATACTCAAAAGTTTTAATAACATGACAAACAATCCAATGAACTTCACAATCTACCCAAATGACATTGTTTGAGTTTTCACCATATGAACACCACCAGTCCAATTCCCTAAGGACGTCAAAACAATCAATTCAATCAGCATGATCAAAGGCATTTTGATCTCCATTTCAGCTATGCAAATCCAATTATGAGCCGTGCTCTGTGAAAAGGGGGTTTAATAAATGTTCATAATATATATAATAAAGTGTCATCCCATCCGATGAGCATGTGCAGTCCGCACAGGCTAATCACGGACGACACTTTCAGCCTTAACCCTTTGCATGCTGGGAAATTTATCGTCTGCTAAAATGTCGTCTGCTGAATTTCTACAATTAGCATTTCTTTGATTTTTTTTCAAAAAATACTATCAGAATAGCAAACAGTTTGGATCCAGATGAGACGCCACGTTCTGTGGCGTCTCATCTGGATCCAAACTGTTTGCAAAGGCCTTCAAAATTCGGTTCCCGCACTGAAAGGGTTAATTGGATTTTTGCTTAGTAGAGACTTTCTGTAAATTAAAAATACCATAAAAGTGGAAAGTGTCGTTCCTGATAAGCCTGTGTGGACTTCAAAGGCTACTCTGAGAAGACACTTAAAACACATGCATTAAACCCCGTATTCACAGAGCACAGTCCATAACAGGCATATGTTTTGACCAACAATAAGCCTTCAACATGTTGCCATCAAGATGACACCATTTTGATAATTACAAAAATGAACACCTTAATAACTTTGGAAACCTAACTAACAAACAATTAAAAGGAAATCAATAAGCAGAGACTTATTATTTTGTTTACCAAGGCTGAAGATACCCTTTTTGTATTAGCTGTCATTAACCAAGGTTCATTTTAAAAAAGCCAAAATTGATGGTTATATGGATGAACATTTAAAAATCTCCATAATTAGATAGACATGATTTTAAAGATATCAATGTGTAATTTATTCATTTTTGTTTGTGTGATGTTGCCAACTTACAGAAAAGGCAGCAATACAAAACATTAAAGATTTATTTGTTCCATATATTTTTTTTAAACCAAACAAGTCACTTATGAATTGTGATTTATGTGTTATATACTTTACTTTAAAATACATTTGATCCAGTAGATAGTGTATAAATCTGACTGGTTTACGTGTCAATTCAAAATTTGAAAAGAAACTTAAAAAAACGTCATCCCATTACCTGAATTTCCAATAAGATTTTATCTGAAGGCCGAAAAAAATCGCGCTTAAATTCTGAAGCGTTGTTTGCACAATGGTCACAGGTTCTTAAACAGTATGATATTTATGTGGGTGATGGAAGCGAATTTTCACCACCTCAAATTAAATCCTCAAAACCTGTGTTAGGCCATAAAAAATAAATAACTAGATTCTCATCCTAATTTTGGGGAAAATTGGGGCGAGTGGGTGGGTTTTATTTTTTTATCTTTATTTAATGTGTCGGACCTGATATAATAATATAAGTAATGAAATGATCATGAATTTGCTGGTTTATATGCATAATAAACGCCTATATGTATGTAAGTTAAATTATATAGAATATAAGAAAAACATTATCAAAATTTGACTATTAATGTGTTTTATTTTACTCTTTTAATATCATGTTAAACATATTATGACATTCAGTAAAACATCAACTTGACAAAACATTGACTAGACAATGTATTAAAGAAAATACAAATCAGTAACAGAACCCTTAACATTATTGTTTCAGTATGACTAGATGTCATTGATTAAAACATGGTATGCATTCAATAGACAGCATTTACTTTTTCAAGTTCAGTTTGCATTAATTAGATGAAGATGTTGAGAATGAAGATGATAACATTTAATATGGGAAGTTTCTGGGGTGTCTCCAATACTAAAGTCAATAAAATTTCATAGACATTTGACTAACTGTAACATCGGTTGACACCTGTGTCAATTCTAATTTATTTCGGCAGACAAAGGCACAGACGATTTTATTGTGGTCAACATTCAATGGGGCTTGATCATACGAACCACTCATCGTACAGGTCCACGAGAATTAACGTTTCTGCACATTTTGACACCCCGTACCAATCTTTTACAGTTGTAACGCCGTTTCTACACCTCAAAATAAGATTTGGTTGATGTTTTTGCTCGATCACTTAAATTTCAGACGACGCTCTTGCGCCGTAAAAAATCAATAAGCCTCTCGGAGACATTGAGTTGCCGATTCGCACTTCGCTATTTTCGTACTCATTCAGCCATTTCGTCCTCAGTTTTTTGCGGCTCGAATTTTTTTAACTGATTTTTTTTTCAAAATAAAAAACGTTCGGGTGGGACGATTTTCGATGGGCGGGCGGGGATGAGAATCTAGGAATTGATTTTCTATGGCCTTACCATTTAATTTAACAATTTAACAATTCTAGTTTGATAACAATTGGATTTAAAATAATTTTCCTAAGAATTCTTATTTATATGCCAACTCTAATTAGTACATAGTTAAATGGTATTTTATTGACAAATATCTTTTATAATATCTTGCATGATAGTAGGCAAAAGTTTTAAAGTAAATACTTGTTTACACTCTTTTGGGGAAATATTAAAGTATGTGATATAATATGGTAATTAGACAGATTAAAGAATAAGGAAATAAGAAGTATATAAACTAAGAACAATATTATTGATTATAAATGAATAAGCTGATTCAACAGAGATTTTTTATCTATTTATTTAAGCTTGATTGCATTGAAAGCCATGGCTTTTTGAAATGCTCAAAAGTCCATTTCAAGGGTAGAACCATTATACTTGTCTTTGTGAGGGATCTATAAGTATGTTCTCACAGTGATGATTGACAAAACAGGGATGTAAACATAATTCCTGTAGATCAAGAGTCCAATGACTTGTCTTTGTGAGGGATCTATAAGTATGTTCTCACAGTGATGATTGACAAAACAGGGATGTGAACATAATTCCTGTAGATCAAGAGTCCAATGACATGATTCCAGCATTCTTAACCCACTCCAGAATTTAGTAACTATAACTAACTATAACTACATTATCATACATTTGATTAAAATCATTTTACAAATGCCTTTGGTTTGTGATTAATTCTTGGGTAAGTGTAAGGTTTGTCTTGCCCTAAAACCAGTGTACTGGTTATAACCCCCAATGCCTTGGATTGCTTGTTCCATCAGACCCTGATCTCAGGTTTATCATTTTATGTTTATAGTATGTGCTCTGTCAAACAAGTTACTATGCCTGGATAAAAAGAAGAATTTCACTCCTGATAGTTCTGGTTTCGTGTTTATGCTATCATTCTTCCTGTCAGCAATAAGTTTGTTTTCAGGAAATCCAAGAGTTCTACCAGATATCATAGCACTCAGTTATATAAAGTGTATGAGCACAGCTCTGGGAAAACAGGGTTTAATGCATGTAAAGTGTTCTACCAGATATCATAGCACTCAGCTATATAAAGTGTATGAGCACAGCCATGGGAAAACAGGGTTTAATGCATGTGAGTAGTGTTCTATCAGATATCATAGCACTCAGCTATATAAAGTGTATGAGCACAGCTCTGGGAAAACAGGGTTTAATGCATGTGAGTAAAGTGTTCTACCAGATATCATAGCACTCAGCTATATAAAGTGTATGAGCACGGCTCTGGGAAAACTGGGTTAAATGCATGTAAAGTGTTCTACCAGATATCATAGCACTCAGTTATATAAAGTGTATGAGCACGGCTCTTGGAAAACAGGGATTAATGCATGTGAGTAAAGTGTTCTACCAGATATCGTAGCACTCAGCTATGTAAAGTGTATGAGCACGGCTCTGGAAAAACAGGGTTTAATGCATGTGAGTAGTGTTGTACCAGATATCATAGCACTCAGCTATATAAAGTGTATGAGCACGGCTCTGGGAAAACAGGGTTTAATGCATGTGAGTAAAGTGTTCTACCAGATATCATAGCACTCAGCTATATAAAGTGTATGAGCACGGCTCTGGGAAAACAGGGTTTAATGCATGTGAGTTAAGTGTTCTACCAGATATCATAGCACTCAGCTATATAAAGTGTATGAGCACGGCTCTGGGAAAACAGGGTTTAATGCTTGTGAGTAGTGTTGTACCAGATATCATAGCAATCAGCTATATAAAGTGTATGAGCACAGCTCTGGGAAAACAGGGTTTAATGCTTGTGAGCAGTGTTCTACCAGATATCATAGCACTCAGCTATATAAAGTGTATGAGCACAGCTCTGGGAAAACAGGGTTTAATGCTCGTGAGTAAAGTGTTCTACCAGATATCATAGCACTCAGCTATATAAAATGTATGAGCACAGCTCTGGGAAAACAGGGTTTAATGCATGTGAGTAAAGTGTTCTATCAGATATCACAGCACTCAGCTATATAAAGTGTATGAGCACAGCTCTGGGAAAACAGGGTTTAATGCATGTGAGTAAAGTGTTCTACCAGATATCATAGCACTCAGCTATATAAAGTGTATGAGCACAGCTCTGGGAAAAGAGGGTTTAATGCATGTGAGTAGTGTTCTACCAGATATCATAGCACTCAGTTTTATAAAGTGTATGAACACGGCTCTGGGAAAACAGGGTTTAATGCATGCAAAGTGTTCTACCAGATATCATAGCACTCAGTTTTATAAAGTGTATGAGCATGGCTCGGGGAAAACAAGGTTTAATGCATGCAAAGTGTTCTACCAGATATCATAGCACTCAGATATAAAGTGTATGAGCACAGCTCTGGGAAAACAGGGTTTAATGCATGCAAAGTGTTCTACCAGATAACATAGCACTCAGCTTTATAAAGTGTATGAGCACGGCTCTGGGAAAACAGGGTTTAATGCATGCAAAGTGTTCTACCAGATAACATAGCACTCAGCTATATAAAGTGTATGAGCATGGCTCTGGGAAAACAGGGTTTAATGCATGCAAAGTGTTCTACCAGATCACATAGCACTCAGCTATATAAAGTGTATGAGCACAGCTCTGGGAAAACAGGGTTTAATGCATTTAAAGTGTTCTACCAGATTAACCTGTTCAAATTCTGCCTAAATTGCAAAGAAGAAAATACATTTTTGTAAATACCATAAAAGCGGAAAGTGTCATACCTGATTAGCCTGTGCAAATGTCACATGCTTATATGGGATAACACTTTAATTTCACATTCTTTAAGGCAGCCGGTTATCCCTCAGTGTGGTTTATATGTGTCCCTAGCGATGTTTCACTCATTTATATAATTAAAAATAACTTTATACAATGTATCTACCACAAACCATCTTGTGCTGACATGGCAGGGAATACCAAAACTTATCTATTAAACTAAAAATAGTCAAATGCGTTATGTATAAATATATTCGGGAGTCAAAAATGAGCTACAGAAAGATGTTCTGAGAAATAAATCAATATCATGATTTTTGCTATTTGGTTACAGAAATTATCCTGTGGCTTATGGCAAATAATTTGCATTGATGTTCCATTAACTTCTAGACCAACTATGGACAATTTCTCTAATAATTATGCATTAATTAAAACCATGATTTGTATTGTTTGGAGACTATTTAATGTTCTTTAATAATGTTTATTTCAATGAAATCAAATAGATAAATTCAAACACAAAAAATATACTTTTTTCAGAATTTAAAAGCTGAAATTCACAAAATGGATATTAATTATCCCCACGCTTTTTGAAAAGCGTGGGGATATTGTGGTTATCTCCGCTGTCAGTCTGTCTGTCCGTCCTGGCCACTATCTCCTCCTACACTATTAGCACTACAACCTTGAAACTTACAAACATGGTAGCTATGAGCATATGTGCGACCCTGCACTATTTAGCATTTTGATCTGACCCCTGGGTCAAAAGTTATAGGGGTTGGGGTGGGGCCGGGTCAGAGATTTTCACTCATTTTTTAGGTTATTTTACATTTACTTCTTCGTTTCTACACCGATTCACTTCAAATTGATAGTGAACCTCTTTTATGACAATACTGTCAATCTCAACTATGCATGGCCCCATTACCAACCCTGCGGTGCCCCCTGGGTCAAACATGCGGCATGGCGATACGCGTCGGCCTTTACCACGCCATTTCTAGTTTAACACTGAACATGTGAATGATTAAAGGTAAGGCTAAAGGCAAGGCTTTTTTAAGCGGACACCCGCTTGCCCGTGCCAGGTTAAAATCATCGCGGGCAAGTGATTTTCCAAAGTAGACAGTCCGCCGGGCAAGTCCGTTTCGTATTACCATAATTGCGGTAGACGTTTCAACATGGCGAACGGTAGCATCCAGCCGATCTTTTCTATTTTTAATAAAAGTAACTCGAAACACTCAAAGGTACAAACCACAACAACCGAAAAAGAAAAGAAGAAAAAATATGAAAATGAATCACGAAAGCGTAACTTTCGAACATTGTGGCTTGATGAATTTCCATGGCTTGAATTTGATAAAGAGTCGCGATTGATGAAATGCAAGATTTGTCTCAAATTTGAAAACAACTGTAGTTTCGTTACAGGTTCAAATTCTTTTTGAAAAGATTCTGTTAAAGCACATGAGGATTCACAGTCACACTAAGAAGAAGCGTAACTACTAGTGATAGTAATGTCTATGAACATGAATATAATAACTGTGAAAAGGATTGTTCAGAGTTTGAAAATTATGTTGAATATGCAGACCGTTTAAAACTTGCTAAGAATGCATATGAAGAGTTGCTCACTATTTTAAACTGTGAATAACTTGTATGTTACATATTCACAGTTTAAAATAATGAGAAACTCTTAATCAAAGACATCAACATGATTTTCAAACTCTTAACAATCATTTTCACAGTATTATTTTAAGCCCTCCCCCTTTTAATCTATGCCATAACTTGTATAGATGCAGTGACAACTTACCGTTTTTAAATTGTAATAGTAATAAACTCTTCATATGTATTGTATTCAATAGTGACTATTCAATGAAATAAAACTGTCCAGATTTGGTTTTGTTGACAACTTTATATTATAAAAACGATTATTATTTTATTTTTGATACATTGAATATAGCTGAAATTAAATCTAGCATAATAATGCATGTGAATCAATGGCTTAAAGATCAAATGACAATAAAAAATTGACTTCAAAATAGGGCAACCAGTTTTTAATGAGGGCAAGTAGATGTTCAAAGTAACTTGCCCCCCGGGTAAGTGAGTGTCAATTTCTTATGTTAACTCCTGCTAAAGGTTTATATTTTAAAGGCAATGTGTTTATAGATTTGCACAATTACATTTTTTAATAGACTTAAAAAAGAATGTGTTCATAAACAATTAAGTGAAATAACAGTCATTATTGTGAACAAACAGATCAAGTTATTATTTTGCAATAATAATAATAGAGCTACAGTTTGTACAATTTATTGATGATTTGAACAATAATGGTATTACTAACACAGTGTTTGCTCTTATTTTAAGGCCTCAATTACTGGCTCAGTGGAAGCACATTAGATTTTGCTTTGGTTCTAACAGAGCTGAAGCACACAAAAACAAGTCAACTAGTTTTTGGATATAATACTGTAATCATATTGTATTACTCATATTAATATACAACGTTTTGGTAATGGTAAATACTGTAAATGCATTAGAAGACATTTGTCAAAAATTCCAAAAAATCTATTTGTAAGCAAATTTAAGACACTAAACATGAGGGTTTATCTCATATAGAACAGCTTTATTTACAACTAAAATGTGCTGCTACTCGGCTGAACATTACTGATAACCTGGATGTACTTTCATTTTATAGCGTATCAGTGTGTTACGTCATTTTCTAAGAACGAACTTATTTTTAGATTTCACTTATTGTTAAATCGGTTTATAAAACCCTCTATTTAATAAATTAAAGTAATACCCAATATTTTATTAAACGAACACCTACTTATAATAAACCAGTTACAATACATATGTTCATTTTAATTTCTTTATTTGATAGCTACCAGAATACAAGTTTACACTGACCAAACTTTCAAAAGTTTGCGTTAACAACATGTCTTAACAATTACCGCAAGTTATTGTACGGTAGTACTGTTCACAGCAGATATACGTGTAAAATACATGTATACAACACGTTTTAATTGTATAAAATGATATAACTAAATGTATAATACTTACCATTAAATTACGTTTCAATGACACATGTAGTTAGTCCATCAGAAACAGAATTATAGTAAGTAAACAATTAGAGCGTCAACAATTGGTTGTTCGTATAAATAGCCGAACCTTTTGTAACACGCTATAGAACACACAACGGCGGATTGAGTAAGAAGTCCTGACAATAAACTCGCTCGGGCGGGCCATCGTGTAGCGCGTTGAATGTTAGAATATAGAATATTATGGTTGTGTGCACTCTTCAAAGGTAGATATTCAAGGTAGCAATGGCGTTTTTAAAAATGGTGTCTGTCATGAGCGAGTCTGCTCTTGGTCTCGATGCCCGCCCGTACAGTTAGATCAAGGGGTTGTTTTACTGTAAAAATTACATTAATTAATCTCAAGTATGTATAGTTGTAGCATACTTTTACCGAAATAAGTCACTCATGGAAAGAGACAAACGGGCGCAATTTTATGATACACTTAAAATAACCAAAATCTCTAATAACTATTTGTGTGCATTTAAACAGACTGTGAGACTAATTCGGCTACTAAATGTTCAATAAAATTCGTTATATAATATAGTAAACAAATGAAAATCTAGGAAATATATCTGGAGACAAATTATTGTTATTATCATAATCTTTTATAACATAACAGCTATAAACATGATTAAAAAATGTTATCACCGCCTTGGAACATTCAACGCAAAGCATCGGGGTTCTCAACATATTTGAGGGCTACCCGATACCCTCATTATCCCAGAATTATTCATTGAGCAGTGGCTATAACGATCTTAATCAATTGCATCAAAAAATGAAAACATCATTGCTAAAACGTGATGCAAGTATGTGCAATTTTTTTTTATCTCACGGGCTAACCAACAAAGTCCAATATTCACTTGAACACACCTGTTAAAAAGATATTTAGTGTGTATCATGAAACTCAATTACTGTTGTCATTGTACATAACAGGAATACATTTTAAAATATTAAATTGAAAACAGAAGAATGGCTTTGTCTTTCCGTTGTGTACTTCTCACTTAACGATGATAGCGAACATTGATAAATTATATATTTGTCAATTGTGTATCGATCTGACGCAGCGATATAAATCCGAACAGATTTGTTAATTTCGATTACATTTTGAGTATTTTTAAACCAGAACAATTTCCATTACTTCTTTAGATTTTTTTTATAAAATGAACGTGGATTTGATGGTATAACTTTAGCGCAGTTTAATTTTTCTCTTATTTCACATCATGTATAAAAGGAAAAGTATGAACAAATTTTTACTTGATCACTCACCGGTTATGGACGACTAAACCTTTAACCTGAGCGTGCGGTGGCGCCGATCGTCACTGAAGAGGGCTAGGTTCATCCGTCCAACTGGCGGAGATAGGGGGATGATACTTGTTATGTTAATTCTACTACTAACACATATGAGATTCGTGTAATACTTAAATGTTCTGCTTATGTCGACCATAGAAATGTCTTATTTTGTAAGGCCACATAAGTAGACAACAACTTTATTAATATGTCAGACCAGGATAAATTTATATTTCTTTTTACCAAAGAAAGTGTTATGTATGAGACTGCCAAAACCTGTTACAAAATACTTCAATCTAGAAATAACTATTTGTATAGATAGTGTAGTTGGGCAGTAGGGGTGGACTGTTGTATGTACACTGACAGTGTCTTGGTCTTGGTCAATTGGTCTGAGTTGCAACCCCCTTTGATGACCATCAGTGTACATGCCATGGATTACCATATTTCTTGATTATACTATCAGATGTTTAGATTATTCATTCTTTTTGTCTTACTTGATCTTACTGTTTTACATATTGTACAAGGAAACATTATAATTTCCTAAGAATATGATTTAGTACATATCAGTGGTTATAATCAGTTCACTTCAGGCCTGGCCTGTGGTGGTGATATGTGTTTTATCTACATTTTGCAATGTTGGCAAAAGTCACGATATTTCATTTTAGTATCTTAAAACTCTTGTTTTTAAGGCAGTTTTTAATCTTTTAAATCAAAATTAAGATTAGCACTACTGATATGGCTTTTAGTTAACTGTACAGTTGTTGCATTTTTTAATGCATTATGTATATACTCTCTCCAATAATTCAGTAATCATGTTGTTTAAATGTCAGATACATTTACATGTATCAAGATGAAAACATTGATATTGCATACATAATATCCACACAATCACACTCATATGTACTATCTGTTACCATAAATGTGTTCTCTGTATTATATAGACTATATTTATAGTCTCTTATAATTCAAATTTGAATGGCCATTTACAGATGTTGTGATACATGTGTTTTTATATCTTGTATATACTATGTTGTACATGTAAATGGATGATACTGAAATAAAATAAAATATGATTTTACCAGCACAGAGTATTTTAAGATTATTAACAATGTTGAAATCGAGCATCGGACTGCGCTAAAAATGCTTGCTTAAATCGTCACAAAATCCCGTAGTAAAAGCTTTCTATCATCTTTCTTTCATCACGTGACTAGTGACAACTTTTATTTCACATTCTAACATTCATTCATTCATTTCATTCAACCCTCTCTGCGCCGTCTGGTGCTTGAGGCAACGGCAAGGGAGCGCCACTTTGGTCTGTCAGCTGCTGTTGCGGGTGCTGTCTGCAGAGTGAGGCCTCTGTTCTTGAGCTCTCGCTCTACGGTTCGGCGCAACGTCTCTTTCGGTCGTCAACGGTTTCTTTTCCCCTGTGGAGTCCATCTCAGTGCCACCCTGGGTAGTTAGTCGGGTGGCATTCTGCAGACGTGGCCTAGCCACCTCCATCTCCTCAAAGCGATGGTCTCAGCAATGCTGTTTGCGCCAGCTCTTCCACGCAGTTCCATGATCGTAATCATGTTTGGCCAGAAGACTTTCATGATCCGTCGTAGGCACTTGTTCTGGAAGATTTCCAGTTTGCGCTCGATGGTAGCAGTGGTCTTCCAGCACTCAGACCCATATAGAAGGACGCTCAGCACGTTGCTCTTGAAGATGCGGAGTTTGGTGTGCATGCTAAGACTTGTGGTCCTCCAGATGGGCTTCAGCATTGCGAAGGCTTGATTGGCTTTGCTGATTCTCGTGTTGATCTCCCTTGCACAGTCTCCTTCTGTGGTGACCATGCTGCCCAGATAAATGAACTCGTCCACATCTTGCAGAGGCTGGTCATTGATGGTGATTGGGTCGCCCACTCTGGTGTTCTTCCTCATGACCTTTGTCTTTCCAATGTTGACCCTGAGACCTATTGTGCTTGCTGACAGTGCCAACTGTTGTGTCTTCTGCTGGATGTCCCTGTTCCTGCTAGCAAGTAGCCCGATATCGTCGGCGTAGTCCGGGTCATCTAGCAGCGAGGTCAGCGTCCACTGTATTCCTTGCCTCCTTCTGTGGTGCGGCGCATGATCCAGTCAATTGCGATTGAAAAGAGGAGCGGTGAGGGGATACATCCTTGCTTCACCCCAGTTTTCGCCTTGAATGGTTCAGTGAGTTGGTTGTTGTGGACGACTCTGCACTCAAAGTTTTCGTACAGGAACCTGATGACGTTGACAAGTTTCTGAGGGATGCCATATTGTCGCAGAATCTTCCAGAGGGAGTCTCTGTGTAGGCTGTCGAAGGCCTTCTCAAAGTCCACAAAAAACACGTAGAGGGATCCATTCCATTCATGGGACTGCTCAAGGATCTGCCTAAGGACGAAGATGTGGTCGATGCAAGACTTGCCTTGCCTGAAGCCGGCCTGTTCCTGGCGAAGGATACCGTCCACTGCTGTTGTAATGCGTTGGAGGATGATGCGGCTGAAGATCTTACTGGTGAGAGATAGTAAAGTGATGCCTCGCCAGTTGTTACAGTTCCCCAGGTCTCCTTTCTTGGGCAGTTTGACGATGATGCCGGTCTTCCATTCGCTTGGCGCTTCTTCACTGTCCCAAATCTTTTGAAGAATCTGGCAAAGAAGCTGCGGCGTCACTGTGTCTTCTGCTTTCAGCATCTCAGGGCACACTCCATCGTCGCAAGGCGCCTTCCCATTCTTCAGCTTATGGATGGCTTCATTGACTTCCGTTATAGTGATGTTGCCGAGGTTAATGTCAAGGTCCTCTTCAGCTTCAGGAATGTCGGCTAGGGTTGGTGGGTCTGGGCGGTTAAGGATGGACTCGAAGTGTTGCTTCCATCTCTTCAGCTTCTCCTCTTCCACAGTGACATGAGTTCCGTCTTCAGCTCTCACAGGAAGGTCATTGTGCTGGCCGTAGTCGCCCTTTAGTTTCCTGGTGTTCTGGTACACTGTCTTCATGTCATTGTGCTTGGCTTCTGTCTCCGCCTCCTCTGCCAGCCTCTCAATGTACCTCCTCTTGTCTCTCTCACTATATTCCTTTGATATTCTCTCCTTAAGTCTTAGGGATTTGGTGTCCAACAGTTTCTTTCTGATCTGTCTTCTTTCTTCTATACGAGACCACGTTTCTTCTGAGATCCATTCTGTCTTCTTGCTCTTTCTGAAGCCCAGAACTTCCTCTCCTGTCTCTTTCATTATTCTGTTGAAGCCTTCGATGGTCAGTGCTGCCTCATCTTCCAAAATACTAAATCTATTCCTGAGGGTTAACCTAAACTCTTCTTTCACTTTTGGGTCTTTCAACTTGACGACATCGTAGCGTTGGTTCTTGATGTCTCCCGTCTTGGCTTTCCTGAGCTTCAAAGTCACCTTGGCCACCAGAAGACTATGGTCGCTGCCGATTTATGCATGTCGCATCACACGCACGTCCTGCAGAGAGTGCCTCCACCGACCGTTGATGATGATGTGGTCGATCTGGTTCTGGGTTCTGCCGTCTGGTGATGTCCATGTTAGTTAGTGGATCTCCTTGTGCGCGAACAGGGTCCCTCCTATGACCAAGTCGTTCTGTTGACAGAAGTTGACTAGTCTCTCCCCGTTTTCTGTGATCACACCCATTCCATGTCGTCCCATGGTCCTCTCTCTGTCTTTGTTGTCGCAGCCAACCTTAGCATTGAACATCATATCATTATTGGTTTGATACTTATATTGAACGGTATCAAGCTCACATAAGTCACTATATGAAACAGCGCACAAGTTACGAGTCATTTTTGCAGAAGTTTGAATATTGAGCGCCAATCTATATGATTATTAAATTTCACTATGCACATCATTTCAATCTCATTAGGACTTATTTTCTATCGAACGTATCATTTAAACGTATCGATCATTAATGCCTTTTTGTTTTAAGCGGCCCTATCTTAAATCTGTTGTAAGACCTTTGATGAAACTGTGAACCGTTTTAACGGAATATTTTATCCGGACAATTATATTGACAATTTTGTACAAATCCACAAAAAAACCTTACATGTACGTAGATTAAAATTATCATTGAATCATCTTAAAACAAACGCCATAAATGTTCCCATCGGATATATGCATCAATAAGGTAGTTAAACACTTGCATGTTTAAGATGTCTGCTGAAAATGTAAACTGATTTAACGGAATATTTTATCCAAACAATAAAAGTGACAATTTTGTACAAATCCCCTTAAAAACTAAAATGTTTGCAGATTTAAATAATCTTGAAATCATTTTAAAATAAATGCCATAAATTTACCCAAACTGGACATACTTATCAAAAGGTAGTAAACACTTGCATGTTTACTGTCAGGTCCATTAATTATTTTTACATAACGGTCCAAGTCTGTTTTGTTTGCGCATGCAACAATTCGCCATCAGTAAAACAGGCGCATTGTTGCATAGACAACAATTCTGATTTAATGATATAGCGTGAGATAATCTTTATCGAATGTTTGTACGCGCTTCCACAATAACAAACCAGATAAATGTGCTGATACATTTACGTTTTCGTGCCTGGTTTCAAGTTACAAATACTGTAAACTAATGTATAACAGTGATTTATGCACACGGCGATGTCTGAAACACAATTATCAGGTCCGATTGACTGCCTGACCATTTCGGTATCAGATAAATGGTAATTTCCCTTCCAAACCAAGAAATTCCACTTAAATCGGAAGCAAGCGGTGGTAATTTATGTGTACAAGACCAGTTTACGTACTTCTTGTTTTGTAAATCAAACGAAATATCATGCATCTAATGCTTCAATACTGTTGTCGACCGCCGACCTGACGAATCAGTTGCTATTCACAGTGGATACACCATCATCCTGGGTTATTAACCGAATTTAAACCATGCTCTTGTTAAACGGTACTTTACACTTGAAACACTAGTTAAATGAACTTAACCAAACAATCAATAAGTGTAGACTTAAAGAACAAAGTTCAAGAAACTCATTTAAAAAAAAACTTAACCAAGTTCTTGTAAACATGTACTTTTTATGTCCCCCACAATAGTAGTGGGGGACATATTGTTTTTGCCCTGTCTGTTGGTCTGTTGGTTGGTCTGTTGGTTTGCGCCAACTTTAACATTTGCAATAACTTTTGCAATATTGAAGATAGCAAGTTGATATTTGCCATGCATATGTATCTCATGGAGCTGCACATTTTGAGTGGTGAAAGGACAAGGTCAAGGTCATCCTTCAAGGTCAAAGGTCAAATATATGGGTCAAATTCGCTCATTTAATGTACACTTTTGCAATATTTCAATATTCAAGATAGCAACTTGATATTTGGCATGCATGTGTATCTCATGGAGCTGCACATTTTGAGTGGTGAAAGGTCAAGGTCAAGGTCATCCTTCAAGGTCAGAGGTCAAATATATGTGGCCGAAATCGCTCATTTTATGAGTTCTTTTGCAATATTGAAGATAGCAACTTGATATTTGGCATGCATGTGTATCTCATGGAGCTGCACATTTTGAGTGGTGAAAGGTCAAGGTCAAGGTCATCCTTCAAGGTCAAATATATGGGTCAAAATTGTTCATGTAATGTCACTTCTGCAATATTGAAGCTAGCAATTTTATATTTGACATGCATGTGTTTCTCATGGAGCTGCACATTTTTAGTGGTGAAGGGTCAAGGTCAAGGTCATCCTTCAAGGTCAAACATCATATACGGGGACATAGTGTTTCACAAACACATCTTGTTAATTATATTATCGTCATGCATGTAACAAAACATGTGTAATCTTATGCAAAACACTCATGACCTAATATGTTTTTATCGCCAATTGCAGGACTGACTGTTGGCAACACAATAATATAAAACGCTAATGTGAAAAACAGACCATGACTTTACATGTCATTAGCCCGCTGAAATAATGAATGTCTCCAATACAAAACGCGGGATGTCATGTCACGGTTGTCATATTTCGACAGAGATCTATGGCGTACATCCATATTATCTCTGTTTTGCATGTTTAAGCAATATCGTACGTTGTATTCGCAATTTTTACTGCCGGCATGACATCATATACTTAGAGATTGATCAAATTAATGTTCAATGTAAATAGTAATTCGCAGAAGTAAAAAGCGCGGTCACAAACCTTTAAACGGGAAACATAAGTAATAAGTAATAAGTCTCAGTGGGATTGGAGTTCACGCTTACAGACTTCGCGAATTTCAAAACGAATTGTACAATAAAACATAAATTACCATCTTCAATAGCTGCAACTTGTGCTCACGCGCATATTGGCACCTTTTTTTGTCTTTGTGCGTGGACTACTGCATTAACCGTGCATACGAAGTGTCCGAAGGACACCGTTTTATTTTTATCAACAAAATATTTTTCCGGACGTTTATGCAAAGACCCCATTTGTTGTTTTTATAATTACTAAATAAAGATATTGTTTCAATAAATACTTATTTTAAATAATACTATATAATTGCATTATTCATTATTTAATTATGATATATAATTATTACAGGAAAAAAATCGATGCTACTAAATGCATTCGCAAGTTGTTTTTTTTTTGTTCTAAATGTGTGATGCAATTTTTACTAACCCGTTAAATTACTAACCTATTTCGCAAAAGGACAACTACTATAATTACTATTTAATATGTAGCCTGAAATACGCACACTATATCTCGATCGTTTCCCTACAATAGAAAACTGTATAAATGGTGACACCAACTTGACAAGCGTCCCATGTGTTGTGTTAATTAACACTCCAAAACGGATGCGTTTATTGACATAAACACACTCACGATGAGTCTTGCTCTGAGAAAACGGTGCTTAATGCATGCGCTTAAAGTGTCGTCCCATGAGAAAACGGTGCTTAATGCATGCGCTTAAAGTGTCGTCCCATGAGAAAACGGTGCTTAAT
Source organism: Dreissena polymorpha (assembly GCF_020536995.1). Lineage (NCBI taxonomy): Eukaryota > Metazoa > Mollusca > Bivalvia > Myida > Dreissenidae > Dreissena > Dreissena polymorpha. Next base: position 128,283,355 of record NC_068355.1, on the reverse strand, counting down.
GCATGCGCTTAAAGTGTCATCCCATAAGAAAACGGCGCTTAATGCATGCGCTTAAAGTGTTGTCCCATAAGAAAACGGTGCTTAATGCATGCGCTTAAAGTGTCGTCCCATGAGAAAACGGTGCTTAATGCATGCGTTTAAAGTGTCCCAGATAAGCCCGTGGAGTCTGCACCGGCTTGTCATTGAAGGGAATCTCTTCTTATCGAAAATGAAGTTAATGCGTTAAGTTTCGTTCCTGATTTGCCTGTGCGCACTTATCAAGGACGGCTCTAAACGTTCATGCATTAACACCGTTTTTCCATATCGAAGCTCATTTATATGTTGTATGTCATTATTTAGAAATAACACATGAACTATCTGCTTTCCCCTATCTAGCTTGATGCAAGTTTTTCTTTAATTCCCTCTTTTTCACATTAACATCAGTAACCGAGGGTAATTTAAACATGCCATTTAACCAACCATAAAATAGTTTTTTAATTTCTTATCATCTGCAGTAATTTAAAGGTGACGAAAACATACATCGATCATATTCGCCTAAATTAATTACACGCCTTTTAATGCCTTCAATCATCAACGATTTATGTTCGAATGACGTTGCAGTTATCAACCAGCAAAATAACAAGAAATACATTTTAAAAGACACTCGTCGTTCATCAAGATTTAAAAGATAAAAATAAAATTCTAAATAAATAAAATAATTGAAAACAAACGTGTACTTGGGTTATTTTTCATTTGTTACTCGCTTATTCATCGCATAAAATGTTTGTTATGAAGTGTATTGTATTAATGTATGCATTTTTTTAAATTTACACTTCAACACCGTTATTTCGAACATCGATAATCCGAAGTCACCGTTATTTCGAAGTATTTTTCAGGTCCCGATTTTGGTTCTCCTTTGTTTAATGTAAATTTTCACTGTTAATCCGAACTTCGTTAAACCGAAGAAATCGTTAATACGAAGTGATTCAGTCGGTCCCAACACTATAATTCGCACCTTATTATCAATCTTTAATCCGAAGACAAAACTGCATAATACGGTGCGTAATTTCACACCTTTGTCGTGGCGCGTCAAAAGCCGATCATCACACTTTGTCGTCTGCGCGAACGCCGTTGTTCAGAGATACATCGCGTATTAGTTAAAAAAAAATGTTTCATTTCCGAAAATGTATTTATATGTATGTATGTCTGATAATTTGTGCTATTCTTTATATTTTATATGTTCTGTAATTAGATAAATATAAAAACAAGAAAAAGAATCGTTTTATTCCCCCGTTAGTTACAAGTGGAAATCTATTTGCTATCTGACTAGTTTACGCTTTTTAAGTAAGCGTGTAACAAAACCATGCGAATTCCAAAACGTTTCATTTTTACAGAATCAAAGAAGTCTTCTGTCAAATGTTTATTTCGAATTATCGTTAATCCGAAGTTTTTTTAACGGTCCCGACGACTTCGAAATAACGGTGTTGAAGTGTATAATCATACAGTTTGTAAATCAATACATGGTACATATCCTTTTGCCTACATACTTTTGTAAACGCTTATTCAAACTTCACACATGTGAAAGGTTATATAAAGTATAATAGCACAGATCATAACGCCCGATTGGTGTTAAAAGGTTCCATGTGCCTTCCAATTTTACTGTCACGTGTTACCTTTTTGCACCAGTGGGCGATTGTATGTGTTTCATCGCGTTGCAAATTGTGTCATTGACATTGTTTTTAACGATGTCTCGTGTCTTATCAACCTTGACCCATTTTGCTAGACCAAATTGGTCTTTTACTCTGCAGCCCCTTTTACTTCTGAAAATGAAGATCTCACGCTTTTGGATAATTCTCATACATGGGCAATGCCCTGGGTAAACCAGGCTTAATGCATGCTTGTTAAGTGTTGTAACCGATTAGCCTGTTCAGTCCGCACAGGCTTATATTGGACGACACCTTCAGGTTGTATGGAATTTATCGTTTAAAGGGAAGCACTTCTAAACGAAAATTCAATAAATGCCCGCAGTGCCCCATTCTCCATATAGCTAAGATTCAAGTAAGTCAGTTGTCAGTTACTAAGACATACATTATACTTTATTTTTGTCCTGTACGTTAAATTGCGCGAAAAGTCACAGCGATTTCAAGGTCCTTACGCTGTCGTTTTGGTCCTTGCAAAAAAGTAATGACGACATAAGTGTTATTGTAGGCTTTAATGTATAGTTGTGCTATTTGCAAGATAATTTATTTCATAGTAATTTTCGCGCAAATTATGAGTTTCATAAACAAAAGAGTTAAATAAAGCTTGCGGGAAAACAGAGGATTTAGAACACTAGGCTTTGGATGCCTAAGATTTTATATATTTTTTTAACTTTATTTGTATGATCTTACGCAGATCGCAATACTGTGGTGAAAGATAATTTGGCAAATATCATTATTTTATCTGGTATGCATGCATTTTACACGAGCGAAATAAATACATCTTAACAAATATGCTTACACCAAGAACAGAGAAAACTTGATGAGCGGGCAAATAGAAAGTAAACCCTTCATTTTCTTCTGTAAACAAGGAATTAAACGAATGATCTGGAGTAGGTTGGGGTTAATACTACTCAAGTATTCAAAAAAAGTACTGAAGAAAAAATGAATTCATAATCAGCGCATTACGCTATACGACTAGAGAAAACGGATGTTTGGCAATAAGCTAACTTATAAAAGCTCTTTGCGGTCTTAAGCGGTCACCAGATGGCCCATTGTTTCGGTCCTTAAAACAATTAATCTGGTGAAAAAGTGTTCCCTTTAACGACCGACCTTACATATCTGAAGTAGAAACTTCTCTTCACTGCATGGCCTTCCATCGTCTCTCAAGTTAACGATCATCAACAACGATAATGTTTGCGGAGTTTTGAAACTTAAGAAGGACGGCATTGTCGTCAATACCATTGATAATTATAACGCACCTTTTTCAACTTTTCAAGTGAGCGCCTCTGAAAAGATAAAAAGGTTACATGAAAGTAACCACTTAGTGTGTCAGCAGCAATCATTAGTTTCAAAACCAAAACACGGACAATAATTGTAATGGGGGAGATGAACTGATAGTGTAAACATCTTAACCCATTTATGCCTTGCGTCTAGTAAAAAGGCCTTGACAAACAGCGTAGACCCAGATGATGCATGATGCGGCGTCTCATCAGGGTCTGCACTGTTTGCTTAAAGGAATTTCTGTAAGAAATATTCCAATTAAGAAATAAATATACTAGAGTAGACATCCCTAATTTTGGAAATATATTGATCTAATTTAGAAGGATGGGAGAGTCCACTAGGCATAAATGGGTTAAGATCACATTATTTGTGTCAATGTTTTAAGGTGGAAATGAGCCTCGCTCTGAGAAAATGAGGCTTAATGCATGTGCTGAAAATGTCGTCCCTGATTAGCCTGTGCAGCCCGCACATCACGGATACACTTTCCGTTGTGTACCTGCGTATTTCGAAGTTTAATAGGTCCCTGAGCCTTTGAGGCTACTTTATATGAGGACCCGGAATAAGTCAAAGCATCCCTACATAATTATCTATTTGACTCTGGGAAAGCTGGGATGAATTTGGAATTATAGCTAAAATTTTCTATTGCTTTTTTACTGAAAGGCATTTATAATTTTGAAGGGGTCTTCTGGTCTGGGAACAGCCTGAGTACCCGTAGGAAACCCCACCTGTCAGGTATGTTGACCACCAACCAAACTCACATGCTCCGGGAACGGGGATTTAATCCGGGTCGCTTCAGTGAGAAGAGTTAACCGGACAGCCTTAACGTTCCACTTATATGGAATATTTCGTTAAATTGAAGTCTCGTGTAAAACGAAAATCCATCATCAGCGGAGAGTGCCGTTCCTGATTAGCCTGTATGGACTGCACACGCTAATCTTGAACGAAAGTTTACGCACAAGTATTCGAATCCGTATTCTCCGAGCAAGGCTCAATTTAAAGTTTGAGCCAGGATAAACATAGATCAACAGTATGACATTTTAATTTCGCTGTAATCAACACAGTCTTGTTAGTTGTTTGATAGTTAGTTTGCCAATATATTATTTGTTGTTAAAGCAAAACATTGAGGTGTAAACTAATACATGTATGTACATGCAAATACTTTAATGTGGAAGCTGTTTTGCTCTCGTTAAATATGAAAGTCAATGTGACAAAATATTTGACTTCAGGACAGTAAAAAACAATGAAATATTTACTTATAATAATTCTGTTCATAACAAAAATGAACTTTACCATCAAAACTGTCATCTAAAAGGGACCTTTTCACGTTTTGGTAGATTTACAAAATGCAAAAAAAAAATGTAAACTCGACTATTACGTGTTATGATTGTACGTTACTGTAGTGTACGAAACGACATCATGAAAACAAGCAAACAACAAAAGGGTTAAAACAATGCGTAAAATAAATTAATATATAGATTTATTGATCATAAAATGTTAGATTGTTATCACTCCTTATCGCCAGTAATGACAGTGACCGCAAAGACAGTTCAATTTGCATAATATGCAGTTCTTGTTGTTCACATGCTAAACTTTATGATAACCCTTTGCATGCTGGGAAATTTGTCGTCTGCTAAAATGTCGTCTGCTGAATTTGTAAAATAAGCATTTTTTTCAAAGAATACTATCAGAATAGCAAACAGTTTGGATCCAGATGAGACGCCACGTTCTGTGGCGTCTCATCTGGATCCAAACTGTTTGCAAAGGCCTTTAAAATTCGGTTCCCGCACTGACAGGGATAATGTCATTCGATGGAAACGAAACGATAGCTCAATCAAAGGAAAATAAAATAACTACAGTATTTACAAAATGTAATGTATTCCGCTTTTAGGGCTTTGTTTTATAATTGATTAAATGCACCTCTTACACTTTCGTTCGCTTATGAACAATAACACTATCTACACCACTTATAATTATAATCAAATTAATGTATGTGTTATTATCTTTGAAATATAATTTATCAAAATCTTACTATCACAAAGAATACGAAAGAATAATTGTTGTTTTGTTTTGTGGGATTGCCAGTTTTTAGTCTTCCGACCACGTCTACTCTGCTGTTAATAACTAATTCGTATTTTATACAGAGGAAATTATATTTATGAATATACATTTATTGGTACTAAATGTTATATTTTTGCAATATTATTTAAGAGTTTTAATGTTTATTTCGGATTTTTGTATCGTTTTATTGACTAAACAAAAGACATGTATACATGTTTTACGTTACTGTAACCAGTGTTTTTTGCCAACCAGTCAGTGCGCATGCGCGGAAAATCCCGAATGTAAACAATAGAACATCCAATTGGTCTATACCGTAATAACTCTAAATTTTCGGACATTTACAAATAATTATGTTTTCAGTGTCCGAAAATTTAGAAACAAGAAATAATAAAAAAAGTACAGTTGTCCGAAAATTTAGAGTCGTTAAAACAGTTGGTTTTTTTAATTATATATATTTTTTAAATAATGCATTGGCGATCGGATACGGGTGTTTTATGTGTATAGCGTCAAGTCTTTCAACCAGGAATAGCACGTGCATGTAAAATACCACTCCGTATATTATACTTTGCTTGAAGATAAGTTTCTATTCAGCTTGTTTGGTGAAAACAGTGCATGTCACCGGTTCACATAGTTATGTTCCCAGTAGCGCAAATGCGGTCCATTGCCTTAAGGCATTCTTCATCTAGTATTTATGACCATAATCCGGTCGTAAAAAACAGATAAGCGCAACAGGGGAGTCACCAGATAAGCGCAACAGGACAAATTCTGGTAAAATAGCATTGCAAAATAAAAATTCCGAAAAATTGAAGTCATTAATATTAAACAAAAAAAGAAAGGTATATCTGAAAATTTAGAGTCACGAAAAATAATTATTTTTGCTAAAAACGGAGGTGTCCGAAAATTTATGATGTCCGAAAACAGAGTAAGTACGGGTATATTCAATCATAGACGCACATGGATACAATAAACATAAACTTTCTTTTAAGACACCAACAATTAAAAGTTTATACTAAAAAAGTTCGTGTCGACCCACAATAAAGTACATGCATAAAATAATATGAGTCATGCAAAAATGGGTCTTATACCAAATATGACCCGCGCAGTCTGGTCGGAAGCTACTGTGTAGTCAAATGATTCCGCGGAACTTTGCGTGACGTTAAAGCGGACAGTCCTGACCAGACTGCGCTATTGCACAGGCTGGTCTGGAGCTACACTGGCCGCATATCACCCATTTGCGCATGACGTTGCTCCTATCAATGTTGCCGTTTTACAAATCTCCTCTTATAGTAAATACGTATGCTCTAATTAAATATCATATCGTCACTTGATCAATAAATCTGAGATGTTTCAAGTTAATGAGTTGTTTTTCTTCTTTTGCACTCCTAATGTAAATGATATCCATTCAGCCCGATGTTTTAGAGCTTAAAATGCTGTTCGTGTTCGCACAAATTATGGCAGGTAGGTAGGGGCACCGGTTTATGGACTTTTTAACAAACTCGACTGCATCTTAAGCATTTAAAATTTAATATGCACTTTCGCATGGTTTATTTTATCCCCATGTAAGCTACACAAAGACATGCTTGCTCAGTAGGCGTAAATGCATGCTTAAAGGCTCATTTCAAAGCATGAGTGAAATATTCACATGTGTGCATGTATCTACGTGGACCTAACATCGCTCCGATCTTAATGGACACGAAACAGGACTATGGACACGAAACAGGACTTAGAGTCAATACATAGATAGGAGTCGAAGATTTGAAAGTTTCTCAGTTTTGTCAACGTCACGTTAATAATGAGCTAAAAAGACTTTAAAGCTATTAATTCGATTTGAATGACAATGAGGTTTTTGGACATGATTTACCTACCCGAAAACCTAGTATAAACACGGTTTAACATTTTAAACATTAATCTTGCAGTTTTATGTGACTATGACAAGGAAAAACTGGCATCCTTCTGCAATGTAAAATAATGTTTGTAAATATTAACTTAACTATAACATATTCATTAAATTTATCAAAAATGATATGCAAAATAAGAGATTTGATAGACATAAACGTAAACCTTGGTGGGTATAGAACTCGTGTATTAGTAGCCGAACGAAAAAAAATATACTTGACATAGTCAACTGGACTAGCATGCTTAAAAAACAACTGTCCAACCTTTGGATATATGGAATGCTCACAATAATGGCATCAACAGGCAAACATAGAAAGGGACAATATTAATATACCTAATTGATTTTATCTGAAAATACATTAACTATTTTCATAGTGTATTTATCGACTTGTGTCATATATTAAATTCTAATGATTTTTTTTGTAAAATCAAGATTTTAAGTCATTTATGCCCTTTCAAATGCCATAGTAACTTTAATTTTAACGCATATGAAATAGTAATTGTTTATTATATGGACGTTGCATATCGACCATTCGAAGAACATTTTGTCATTTAACATGTTGTGGGTAACGAGACCCGTGATATATACTTTATGCGTCAAAAAATCGTTATACATAACACATTTAAATTGAGTGCATACAACAAATCTGAACCGAGACGACATTTATTTTAACAAATTACAAAAACATAATGGTATTAAAAACAAGAACTTATATAAAAATAAAAGTAAAATCGTATAAACATCATCAACGCTCAAACATTTTAAATATACCAGCACATGAATTGTTGCGACAAAAACCAATAATTTTATCTCTAAACTTACATGGTTAATGACAGTTTATATTTATTACAACATTCCTCATCCAAACATGGCAGAAGTAAATAACAAAAGTACAGTCATATATAACACATTTTAAGTAAGCGCATGAAACAAAGCTGGACAGGGACAATAATTACTTTAACACATCCAAGAAGTAGTATTACAAAAACATTATGTTATTAAAAACAAGAACTTATATTTAAAATGTAAAATCGTATATACATCATCAACATGCAAACATTTTAATAAATACCAGCACATGACTTTTTTGACAAAATAATTGTATCTCTAAAATTATATCGTTATTGACAGTTTATATTTATTACAACATTCCGTCATCCAAGCATGGCAGAAATGAAATAACAAGAGCTCAGTCACAGACGAAAAAGAAGTCCCCAACTGGGTAAATATTGTCGTAATATTAACAGGATCTCAATAAGTTTCATCAATCTACCTTACGTACTTTAAGTTATTTCCAGACGCGTTTTTATGTCACTTATTTCTGTAATTATAGAAACCACAATTTTGGTCTTACGACAAAACTGACAGAACATTCATATCAACTATATGGCCATTTATCCACATATCTAGTTTCAGCAACCTATCTAAAGTACTTCTTGGGTTAATGCAAGCTCCTGAGTTCAGTTTTTCTTATTTCTATAATCAAAATGTTTGTCTGACAAACAAAACATGAAACAACGTGTATAATAAAACATAAAATATCGCGCGTTGTCACCATATATGACCCTTTATCTTCATACCGAGTTTCATGAATCTTGCTTAAATGGTTTCTTTAGTTTTCGCACTATCGAGATTTAAGTTTTCCTGATTTCTGTTACCATAGATTACGCAATGTTTTGTCTTACGAAAAAACACTGAAATATCGGTTATATTATATTTTCCAAACGACCTTTTATCCGCATTCTAAGTTTCATTAACCTACAGATTTTAGTTTTTAATTGTTTCTGTAACCATATCGGTAAATATGTCAACAACAGTTTTGTCTGACGAAAAACTGAAATATGACACACAATCATCGTAAACAAAGTTTAATCAACCTAGCTTCAGTGCTATTCAAGTTCAATCAGGATCCAGATATTAGTTTTGTCTAATGGAAACACAGAAAAGTGTGTATTTCCCCCATATACCACTCTAATAAAGGTAATGCACTTTTTGAATTATCACAGGTTCCAGACCCTTACGGACAAAGTGACAGGCATACATTCGGACAGAAAATGTTTTAACCTAAATCAATTGTTTGAATTATCACAAAGGACAAAACTCGTTTTTATTTACACGATATGTATATGTCAGTTTAAATAAAAAACATATGTCAAATTACTTAGAATAGTTTTGAAACATTCATCATAAATTGTTTATCTGTTGGGTCCTCACAATAAAATAAATTGAGATTCAAAACAATAGTTCACTTAAAAAATTTGGCACTGAAATATTTATACAGACAAACGTTTTCGAAGCTTTCATTCAATAATATTTCTGCGCCATTCGATATCCGGGAAACGCGCTCTTTGATCTTCGTTTGTCGTCTGCTGCGAGAGTTGTCTCCTTCTCTTTGAAGAGCGTATCCGCTATGTTTGGCGGCGGACCGCGCAACCGGAACCGGAAACGGTCCTCGTCCTCCTCTTCTTCCTCGGGCTCTTCCGGTTTGCGCGTCTCCCGCGGCGATTTTACAGGTCCCGGTGTTGAGTGGGTCAGGTCGAGATGCTTGTCGAACTCTTCCGAATGAGCGTCGTCCATGGAGTTACTGTTTCCGGTGTTGTAGCCCTTGTCATTGATGAATCCATCATCCTATAAAAACAAAGATTTCACAGACATGCATTCCCATTCCCAATCAATTAATATTTTAAGACGCAACGTGTTTCCATTTTGCCTGCGGGAATAAGCGTAGATATTCCACTTAAACTATTTGTTTTTTGTTTTACCAATACATTTTGGAACGTTCCGTTGTTGTTGAACAGACCCCATACAATTTAAATAACGTGACCTTGACCTTAACCCAACACCTTTCATTTAATCCAAAGCGAGGTTTTAATATATCTGCATATGATGTGTCGTTCAAATATTTCTACTTGTTTCGAAAATATTTAGCGGAAACCACAATCTGACGCCGCTATCCCACTCAAACTACGATAAAACACAACGCAATTACATACATTATTTTAAAAGATGGATTTACAAAATACTTATGGGTATACAATATTTCTTCTGAATTTATCAATAGAGATATTAATAAACATTAGCGGACTACACAGGCTAGAATTGAAGGACACTATAAACACGTGCATTATGCCCAGTTTTCCCAGAACGAGGCTCTTTCCTTCTTACCAAATATGGCAGCCTCTCGTCCCCGTCTTCGTTGCGGCGGTACTTGCTTCCTTTGGAGAAGATCGAGTCCAGGACCTGGTCGCTCATCTTCATTCTAGACCGGTACACGACGTTTGGTTCGTCCACGCGCTGGGGAGGCGGGTGCGAATCCTCGGGCGTCACCTTGGAGAACTTCTGTTTTCTTTGGAACTGACGTAATGACATAAAGCGAAATAAGTGGATGTCTAGGTGCGCGTGGTGACCTTATGTACTATGTTGCTTAACGGTGTTGGTGAAATACGGCTTAATGTTTTCCATGGAACACAAACTTGAATTAGACAACATGCGATGTTTTCGTACATACAGGATTAAAATAATTTTTCATTAAAAAAGGTTATTATGTATTGCATTTTGATCACCTGTTGCAAATGCTCTGGCCTCATTATAGACTGACTGTACACTTAAAGAGGATTTATTTGCGTTATTTCACCTGAACAAGAATCTCGAACAGTTCCTTTTACGATTATTGTTTTAAGGAAGAGAAGTACTTTTAGTATTCTTTGACACAAATAATGTCATTTATCATGTTTGGCATCGTGGCTTATTCTTAAAGCCCAAATATGCTGTTATCACTGGACAGTGAATAACCGGATCCGTTTCTTATGAAAGGACATTTGTATAACTGGATTCGTTACTTATGAAAGGACATTTGTATAACTGGATTCGTTACTTATCAAAGGACATTTGTATAAGTGGATTCGTTGCTTATCGAATGAAATGTGTATTAGTTGATTCGTTACTTATCAAAGGACATTTGTATAACTGGATTCATTACTTATTAAAGGACATTTGTATAACTGGATTCGTTACTTATCAAAGGACATTTGTATAACTGGATTTGTTTCTTACCAAAGGACATTTGTATAACTTGATTCGTTCCTACCTCCATCAAAGATATACACACATAAAAAATTATGGTATTGTTGCCGTGTACCCCACATCGGAGTCGAAACAAATAGCGCGATGCATACACATACCATCTACATTTATGTATTAACTATATGTATCTTCAAAGTTTTATTGGCCGAATAATTCCAACATGTGGCCACAAAAAACCACACGCCAATTATATTAAGAATAACGATATGACTTTTAAACAATATAACACGATTACTAGTTTACATCTAGCATCCTTATACACACGTGACATTCCACTTACCGGCGCCAAGGTGATATCTCGCGGCGGAACTCCTGTCTCCCCGTCCTCATAGAAAGCTTCCGGGAAAGGTGGCTTTGATTGCGACGGCACTGGCGGCGGTGTCTCGGGCTGTAAAATAATGAATTCTCTAATATTATGCAAGTTTTGTTTATTCAATTTCGCTTGCTAAACTGTCTTTATTTCTTCATCAACAACCACTTATTACAAACATTATTTATGTGTCGGGTGGCATTGCTTAAGAATGACCGTTTTTGTATGACAAAAAATAATCATTCATATCATAAATAATGACAAGAAACCGTCGGAGACGGAAGATGCTCCCCAAAGGTGTTTTTTTCCCACAATATTGCACTATATATTCAGATTAAAGCAAACGTCTTGAGGGGCATAACTTTGGACAAAATAATACAAAAAATGGTTTAGCAACTTAAAAATTTCAAAGGGCCATAACTCATCTAACAAGAACCCACTAATAACATGCGCATCTCCTTAAGGTAGTTAAGCTTCCCATAAAGCTTCATTGAAGTCCAGTCAGTAGTTGGGGAGAAATAGCCCGGACAAGAATTGCACTATATGTACAGTTTATAGAAAATTTTAAAGGGCCATAACTCTGTGAAAAATCTTCCGACCATAACCGGCTGATAATATGCACATCTCCTGTTGGTAGTGAAGCTTCCCATAAAGTTTCATTGAATTCCCGTGATAAATGGTTGAGAAATAGCTCGGACAAGTATTGCACTATATGTACAATGGAAAATTTCTAAAGGCCATAATTCTGCGAAAAATCATCCGACCAGAACCCCTTGATAATATGCACATCTTCTGTTGGTAGTGAAGCTTCCCATAAAGTTTCATTGAATTCCCGTAATAAGTTGCTGAGAAAAAGCCCGGACAAGAATTGCTCTATATGTACAATGGAAAATTTCAAAGGGCCATAACTCTGGGAAAATCATCCGACCAGAACCGGCTGATAATATGCACATCTCCTCTTGGTAGTGAAGCTTCCCATAAAGTTTCATTGAATTCCGGTCATTAGTTGCTGAGAAATAGCCCGGACAAGAATTGCACTATATGTAAAGTTAATGGAAAATTTCAAAGGGCCATAACTCTTTGAAAAATAATCCGACCAGAACCACATGATGATATGCACATCTCCTCTTGGTAGTGAAGCTTCCCATAAAGTTAAATTGAATTCCAGTTATTAGTTGCTGAGAAAAAGCCCGGACAAGTATTGCACTATATGTACAGTTAATGGAAATTTCAAAGGGCCATTACTCGGTGAAAAATCATCCGACCAGAACCGGCTGATAATATGCACATCTCCTCTTGGTATTGAAGCTTCCCATAAAGTTTAATTGAATTCCGGTCATTAGTTGCTGAGAAATAGCGACAAAAATTGTGCACGGACGGACGGACACACGGACAGACGAAGCGGCGACTATATGCTACCCCCAATTTTTTTTCGGGGGGGGGGGGGGAGGAGCATAATAAAACAAACGCAAAGTAATTTATTCAGTAACAAAATTATAACTTCATCGGCAACATGTCGAACCTATTGTTAATCATGCATGTAATTATTTAAAAAGCTGCAACATGCACACGTCTGACCTTTTGGACTATAGTGCGACCTTGACAATCGCCTAGGGGGGGGGGGGGTGTCACGCCTACTCAAAATGGTTAACATTTTTGAAAAATGATTTTAACGATGCATTATGCATCGCAGAGTTAAACTCCGGAAATGCTGTTTAATTGCATATTGTAACCTTAGACCTTAAAGTTCGATCTTGGCGTTGAGATTAAGAGACGGGTATTATACGCGAAACACAAACTAACGGTGGACTTTTCTTTTAGATTATTTTACAAGTGCACGCTGAATGACGAAGTTACAATCTGGACTTGCTGTTTTGTGGTGTAATTTTTTCTTTGACCTCTAAGTGGTAGCTTGACTTTTGCGGTAGGAATACGGAAATTACAAACCATTGGCTCTGTCATCATGGTGGTCGTTTGTGGTAAGTTATTTTAAAATTACATGATAAAAGACAAAGTGACCGTCCGAACAAGTTGTTTTATGGGCCAATTTGACATTTGATCTCCAATGTGACCCTGACGTTGGAGTTCCCACGCGACATGCCGTCTCCTACATGTAAGTCATTTGTGGTGAATTGTTTAAAACAATATACGATGAATGATTAAGGTAAAGTAAGGAAAGCCGATTTAAAATTCTGGGCAAATTCAAACCCTCTCCATAGATTATGATACAGACAATACGCCGGGTAAATTTTAACGCCCGGAATTCAGTTGAAAAATCCGTGCCATTTCAGGGCAAGAACCACAGTAAAAGGTAAATAACTCTAAAACATCTAATATCAAAAACTGATATTTATCATGACCTTCGCGTATGCGTAAGATATGAGGCGTTAAAGAAACTTATGGTGGCCGTGGCTAAGTGGATATTGTGTCACCATACCGACCGAGAGGTCATTGGTTCGATCCCTATTGTGAGAGCGTCCTGAAGACACAAAGTGACGTTTCCATAATGTAAGCAGTCTTGAAATCGGTTCATTAAGCCTTAGGGGTTCGATGAAATCCAACTTAACAAATAATCCTTCCTCCGGGAAAGCGGATGTTAATGTGGGTAAAGTGGCCGCAGTTGAACAGCCTGCGCAGGCTAATGAGGGACGAAACATTCCGCCTTTATTGAATATCTGTTTAAATCAATCCGCTCCCTCCCTAAAGAAAATTCAGTTGAAGCGGAAAGTGTCATCCCTGAATAGCCTGTACGGAATGCACAGACTAATCTGATACGGCACTTGACGCACATGCATTAACCCTTTGCATGCTGGATAATTTGTCGTCTGCTAAAATGTCGTCTGCTGAATTTCTAAAATTCGCATTTTCTTCGATTTTTTTTTCAAAGAATAATATCAGAATAGCAAACAGTTTGGATCCTGATGAGACGCCACGTTTTGTGGCGTCTCATCTGGATCCAAACTGTTTGCAAAGGCCTTAAAATTCGGTTCCCGCATTGTAAGTGTTAAGCCTGGTTAAATAGGTTCAACCCAACACTTCAGCACTGTACCTTATTTCTGCAGTATCTGTAGTAGACGCAGACGCCCACCACAAACGCGTCCACGATGACGAGTAGAATCAGAATGGAGCCGAACGCCAGGAGTATGTCCGGGAACATGGCTGTAAAAGCGACATGGGATCGTGAAAATAGAAATGAGTGATGGTTGTCTTCTTTACTAAGGGCCTAACAAAGAATAATTTCTCAAAGGAATGTTTTTAAACGTGGTGTCAATTATTATGTGTTTCAAGTTTACGTTGCAAAATGTCTTCCACTTTCCCAGTTTTATCGATATATGCTTCTACCATAGGGAAGGACAGAACTTTCGCCAAATTCAAGAAAAAGCCATACAAATCTTATGCGCACCGGCTGCATTTCATTAATCTAGGTCGCCGCCATTGACAAGAAGTCACAAGTAACGTTTGTTAACTCATATGATCATTCAAGTAAAAACGCAATGCAAATCCCCGTTTAGTTTTTTTTGACGTTTTGTGTTGTTGTTTTGAATACGAACATTTAAAATGCGAACTGATTCAACAGCCTTTAATATACAAATTATTGTTTGGTTATGTATATTCTTACTTCAATATCTTACACTGACAATCATCCGCCCTCCAGAGACAAAGCCTTGAGTGGAATACTAATTGACACGATCAGCATGTCTGATACAAGGAAACTATACGACAGCAATATTTACTTTATTTTAAAGTGTTTACATCGCGGTTTCGACCCAACAACGGGCCAACACACTTTTGTGCGGATAGGCCATTCTAATCCTACACCAGATTCAAGTAGGGCAGTTGTAAGTTACTTGCAGTATATGCACTTAGTACTGGTTTACCCGCTAACCCATGAAACGTGCGAGTTGGAAAACTGACCGGCGTTGTATATCTGAAATATTGTTGAAAACGGCAAAACAACTATTTGTTGTAAATTGTTTGTCACGATTTTGTCCTTTTTTATCCATAACGCCGGTGTATGACCGTTAAGGATTTTAGAGGCAATCAAGAGCATATCGACCTGTAAGTATTTTTATATGGACCTCAAAATATCTATGTATGACATAACCGCACGGGAAACACCTTACTTGGTTACTCTATGAGGGAGCGCTCTATTGTATTTGGATGAAAATTGCTTAAATATTTGTTATAATTAATTATTTAAAAAAAAAGTTATAAAAATGAAATTTAACATTTCACATGAAACATATTTCAAATGTGAACTCGTTCCAGATTATAATTTACATCAAGTGTTCCATAGTCTTTGTCAGCGTAGACGGTGCTGCTAACATTGTTGATTATTGACACAAATGATGAAAATGTTTGATACCCTAAAAGAAATTTAAAATAAACCTCATCGGGCCAAACAGTGTTAAAGTGATAAGAAAAGCAGCCCCGAAATGTATATGTATCAAAGCATTTCCATTCATACACACATTTGGGCTATCTGACTGTTCACTATTTTTTCAGTGCACCCCCTTTTGTGGTTTTCAATTTCGTATTTATTCATTCAAGCATATAGTTATGCAGTTTAGACCCATTATAATTAACCAAACGACATAGTTTTGACGCAATTAGTATATGGTCTGTATGATTAGTACATACAAAATAATGGTATGACGATATGCATATAATACATAATTATTTCGACTTTGTTTTTTGGGATGGTTTACTATTATACATTAGTAATTCATTTTCAAATGCCCTATACTTACCAAAGACGCACTCCGGCTGCATGCCGCCCCAGACGCCGCTGGACTGACAGGTCATGATGGGATCCCCAATGAGCGCGTAGTTGTTCTCGCACGAGTAGGTCGCCATGGAGCCCTCGTGGCGACCCCAGGACATGTCCACCTTGCCGTGAGACAGGGCCTCTAGCACCGGGCACTCTGAAAATCATGCACACTGATAGACACGGGAGTCTCGATTTTGGAAAACTGGAATGATTTTAAACGAATCACCCAGATAAGCTTGTGCAGTCTGCATAGGATAATCAGGGACAGCTCTTTCCGCCTTCACTGAATTTTCATTTAGAAAGGACATCCTTGAAGAGAAACATTTAAAACAAGCGGTATGTGTCGTCCCTGATTAGCCTGTGCGGACTGAAAGGCTTATACGGGATGACACTGTACGCAAATGCATTAAGCCCAGTTTACGCAAAACGCAACTCAAACTTGAAATGGCGCGGCAGATGCCGACGCGTATCCCCCACGCCATGCATAGTTGAGATCGACCGTAATGTCATAAGAGAATTTCAGTATCAATTAGAAGTGAATCAGTGTAGAAATGAAGAAATTATAGTAAAAGGCAATTTTGGGCGGGTGTGGCCTTTGTAGGCAGGGCGCCCCAGGGTTGGTAATGGGGCTATGCATAGTTGAGATTGACCGTATTGTCATAAGAATAGTTCAGTATCAATTAGAAGTGAATCGGTGTAGAAATGAAGAAATTATAGTAAAAGGCAATTTTGTGTGGGTGTGGCCTATTTGGACGGGGCGCCCCAGGGTTGGTAATTGGGTCATGCATAGTTGAGATTAATCGTATTGTCATAAGAACAGTTCAGTATCAATTAGAAGTTAATCAGTGTAGAAATGAAGAAGTTATAGTAAAAGGCAATTTTGGGTGGGTGTGGCCTATGTGGGTGGGGCGCCTCAGGGTTGGTAATGGGGCCATGCATAGTTGAGATTGACCGTATTGTCATGCATAGTTGAGATTGATCGTATTGTCATAAGAGAATTTCAGTATCAATTTGAAGTGAATCGGTGTAGAAATTAAGAAATTATAGTAAAAGGCAATTTTGGATGGGTGTGGCCTATGTGGGTGGGGCGCCCCAGGGTTGGTAATGGGGCCATGCATAGTTAAGATTGCCGTATTGTCATAAGAGAGGTTCAGTATCAATTTGAAGTAAATCGGTTTAGAAATGAAGAAGTTAATGTAAAATAACATAAAAAATGAGTGAAAATCTCGGACCCGGCCCCACCCCAACCCCCATAACTTTTGACCCATGGGTCAGATCAAAACTCCAAATAGTGCAGGGTCGCACATATGCTCATAGCTACCATGTGTGTAAGTTTCAAGGTTCTAGTGCTTATAGTGTAGGAGGAGATAGTGGGCAGGACGGACATACAGACGGACGGACGGCGGAGATAACCACAATATCCCCACGCTTTTCAATAAGCGTGTGGATAATGACTCCACCACTCACGCCGCTTAACTCATGATAAAGGGCTAGACGACAAGGGCGTAGCTGTTTACGCCAAAAAAGTCGCCATGAAACCCACATGAAGTCCGACATGACCACCATGCCTCCAACACCGGCTATTTTGCACGTGTAGGACTTATTATAGTGTCCAAGTAGGTGAACTTTTTTGAGTATTCAGAAGTATATTGTATCTTCTTAACGATCATCCGCTTCAGTTTAATGAATGCCAGTGCCCTTTCCCAACCATTTTTAAATAATTGCTATGGTCATGCGATAGGGGAATTTAATCAGCACACAATTTCACCATATGGACAGTTTTAAAAACATACCTATAGGGAATTTGTGACCGGTTTAGTTTGCAAGGATACGTGTATTCAAACGTGTTTAAATCTCTGAATGTGTTTATAAACAATATCTCAAAATTAAATAATCATTGTTTTTGTTGTTATTTACCGAATAAATATTATCAATCATTTTATAAAAGGGAAATGGCTACTTTGGGGATATTTGAGGATATTTTCTATCTGGAAAGTGATTATTTAGCAGCAGATAAATAAGCGGACAAAGATCCCTACATACGTACGTATGAGACACGTGGGTTCGGTACCGCTCCACGTGCTAGCAGACTCACAGATCCGCTGGGTTTGCCCAACAAGCTCGAACCCTTCTATGCACGAGTAGTAAATGGTTTGTCCCACTGCCAGGCCGTTTGTTGTGTTTACGCGCCCGTTCGCGGGGATTTCTGGCTCTGGGCAACCTGATTGAGACAAACCTTTGTTAGAAATCAATGCCATGTAAATCCTTTGAAGTTCATAGTTTTCATCAAATCTCTAAGAAGGCATTGCAACCTGTATTATTAATAAAGCTAACCCGAATTTATTTAAATGACTTGTTTTGTTTATTTTCGGCTACTCATGTCATACAAAGTAAGAGCACATTAGTTTGCATTGGTTGTAAAACAGAAAAATATAATTTTCAGTTATGTGGGTAAATAAATATTGTCACCAGCGCTTGCGAGAGTGAAAAGGTGTACATGACATCTTTTACTAAGAACATATTTCATTGTATTAATCTGAAAACAATCTTTATTTTTATTGAGTGCTTTTGATTTTTTCAAAATAAGTTACCGGTAGTTGTAATACATGCTATAACCGCACTCTAAG
The DNA here is from genome assembly GCF_020536995.1 of Dreissena polymorpha. NCBI lineage: Eukaryota > Metazoa > Mollusca > Bivalvia > Myida > Dreissenidae > Dreissena > Dreissena polymorpha. Next base: position 128,264,649 of record NC_068355.1, on the reverse strand, counting down.
TTCTTTTATGAGTAGTAATTGCTTAACATTCCATGCATTTTGTGTGCGAGTCGTCGTTTCACGAGCACACATGAGGCATAAATTAATCTTCACAGTGCGGTATAGGTTTAGACAAAGTTTACACAGTCACGGTCGCAACATGAAAACGAATATATGTTTCCGTAAAAATGAGTAATACACTAGCATAAAGTCCTCAAAATTAAACATGCTGAAGATGAACGACGGTAGAATGTTCGGAACAGATATAATTATCAGTGTTATTTGTGTTGTTTTTTTTATTTTTTCCGCAATGTCAGCGATTTTGGATTGGAACTTCGGACATTGCGACCATAGGCGCTCGATGTCAATGACAATGCTTTTTTTTTAATTTATTGATTTATTTATTTTTTAATTACCCGTTGTTTATTTTAATGCATACACATATTAAATTAATAAAAATCTTCCGACAAAACGTCTTCTAAAATTTTTTTAGTTCGACTATGTATGTATAGATATCTATGTACATAGTCGATCTTTTTTTAAGAAGACGTTTTGTCTATAGATTTTTATTAATTTAGTATGTGTATGCATTATAATAAACAACGGGTAACTAAAAACAAATAAATAAATACATAAAAAACATTGTCATTGACATCGAGCGCCTATGATTTCGACACTGAGTCGAAATAGGATTTTTTTTTAGAAAAAAGTGTGTACCAATGTTGTTTCTTTTTTTTTGATATTAAGAGAGATTTCCCCAATACTTTTCGGTAATCAATTACTTACTATTTAATAAAAATCAAAATAAATATGATTGAAGATGTTGAAAATAATAATTCAATTTTGCTGTTTAAACCAAGTAACATTTCTTTTCACATCGATCTTCTTAAGACTTTTACGTGCAATTTTCACCCTTAACAATACTATTTGTTGAGGTTATCCCCGACCCCAACCTTCTCCGAAAACCATCCGTTCTTTATCTATAAAAGCGTGGGCGGTGTGAACGTTTCCTTACCAAAGACGCATGTTGGTTCGGCGTTACTCCACCTCCCATCGGACTGGCACGTGCGGAACTTTGAACCGGCGAGTCCATATCCCACGAAGCAAATGTAGGACGCCACCTGACCTTCCGAAGTGGTCGCCGGAAGTTTCACCTCACCGTTAGTTGGGTTCGGAAGTTTACCACAATCTGTAATAACGTACACACATCGCGTTGTGTTTCTTCATTGTGTATTAAAATATGAGCTTGTTTTTATGCGTTGTTATCTTAATAACGTAAAGTGGTAATTACACTAAAAATATTTAGTTTTATAATTCGCTTTCATTTTTGTACGTACAGGCAATACATGTATAGGTTGATTAAAGTGTGTATGCATTGGTATCTACAGTACGCCTTTGTAGTTTGAATTAATGTCATTTTGTGATTAAATTTTTAATATTATTGTCAACACAAATGGTACCTGGTATAAAACCAATATACCGGTGCATATATATAAATGGGATATGCACAGCAGCATTGCAATACACAATAAATATTGTTTTAACTAGCACATGGAACAATTCAATGGCCGCTGTCTGTAGGGGTTATGAATATTTACATATATACATAACACGTTCGCACGAGCTTCATTTTTTGTACAAAGTTTGTCAGTACGCATGTGCTTAGTGTCGTCCCAGATTAGCTTGTGAAGTCCGCATAGGCTAATTCGTGACAACACTTTAAGCTTTAATAGTTTTTCGTTTAAAGCGGCCGTGAACCAGATTTACGAATAAGAAAATTTCTTAAATACCTTTTTTTTTACAATTATTAGTTTATATTGATTAAAGTATCACTAATGGTATATTAGATTACTTGAAAAAAGTTAATATTTTCAGTATATTCGGTAATAAAATTTCGCGATGTGAAATCGAAAGTACATTGCGAAAATAGGTGACATAACGATATACACACTATAAAAAAACGCAAGAAGATTCATCATTATATATATATATATATATATATATATATATATATATATATATATATATATATATATATATATATATATATATATATATATATATATAATATATACAATTCACAATTTGCATTCCTACCTAGGTTTACAACGTGACGATGGTGATCAATCTACTTGCGTTATGTATAGTTAACTGGTAGTTACCTGGTACACATACACAGTAAATTGTTATTACCGAATATACTGAAAATATGAAAACTTAACAACTTTTTCAAGTAATGTAATATTCCAGTCGTAAATTTTTTTTCGTGAAATCTGGTTAATGGCCCGTTTAAAGGAAGTATCATCATAGCGAAAATACAGGTGAGGCGGATACTTTCGTCGCTGATATGCCTGTGCTGACCTAACAGCCCTATCTGGGACCACACGTTAAGCACATGCATTAAGTACAGTTTTCCCAGAACGAGGTCTTGGATAAAGCGTATGCACGCTATTGTTACGAACTCGTACCTATAAGGCATTTGTCGACACTACGATCGTAGATCTCCCCGGCGTCTTTACACAGGCATCTAAAAGATCCCAGACCGTCGTTGCGGCACGTTGCTTTTGCAGTGCCGCACTGGGCCGTCACCGCACATGTCTCATCGTAAGCCACGCCCACTGCAAAAGATTGGAGCATCATAAACGATAGACATCCAACGATAAACGTCGAATGTACCGTAGTTTTTTATATTATAAAAAGCATCGTTGTTAAATTTAAATTTGTTGATCACTGATTTAAATGTGTTGCGCTGTCGCCAAGTTGTTTCAAAACGGCGACATCATTTTGCGTGTTTAACGACGAATATGTGTGAAATATACCAAACAATTCAAAACAAACATTTCGTAATAAAACATACAATAAAGAAATTCTTTAATATATTATATATCGCCATATTCGTGTTAAAAACGGCGAAAGTAATCCTACAAAGTAACCATAATACCCAAACGGACCGCTTACCGACAAAGCACTCGCCGAACTCGGACCATTTCCCGGTTGAGAGGCACTCGCTCACAGCATTCCCGCTGAGCGTGTAGCCTTGGTTACAGGAATACGTTGCTAAGTGACCCTGGAGCGTTCCATTTGGGTTCGTCACGCCGCCGTGAGCTATCGACGCTGGAGAACCACAGTCTGTGGTAAAAACGGATAATGAGCTTAAAATGATGATGATGATGATGATGATGATGATGATGATGATGATGATGATGATGATGATGATGATGGTGGTGGTGGTGGTGGTGATGATGGTTATGCAACGTTTTCAAGTGAATTTGGTCAACAGTATAGGGATAATACACGTTTTCGAGGACATGATCATCTGACTGCGCTGGAAAAATCCGTTCCTGCCCGAGTGCGCCCGCAGATGATCATGTCCGAGAAAAATGTGTATTTTCGCTATTATTGCATTAACAAATCACACATACCAAAATAAAATAAAATAACATTGAAAACAATGTCTTGTTCAGTCGACATCGACAAAATAATTCGAGTATTTCATATGACGTCATACAGTTCAATGTTGTGTTTAACATATGCCCCACTCGGTCATCATAAGACATGACGAGGCATTTTTGTCGGATAGGCAGTTTTCGATTTAAAATGTGTTCAAACAGTGGATTAATGCAAATTTGAAATGCAGCCGCGCAAAGTAAAAAATGAGGAATTATTTTGGAATTTACTGGGCGTGACAGATAAATATATCGTCAGAATAATTTCAATTTTTCATAGATGTTTCTTTCGTACAGGTCTATCTTATTTCGTCCTAAAAAATGTTCTTAATACAGCCAACATATTGTCACTGAAGTATTTCAAGCATACAGGAACGTTGAAGGTGCATGATAAACACTTACATTTAAAGCAGTCTTTTGATAGTGTTGAGTAAACTTCATTTACTTAACTTCATTGACGTTGCCAATAAAATAAAGTTGTTGTAAAGAGAGTGCAGATGGTATAATTTGAAAAGTGGATTGAAATATCCATTGCCTTTATCCCTGCATGCATGAGGAAACTAGTGCTTATGCAGTTCCCCATTTATGCTTGGAAAGTCGTCGAAGCCTGGAGTTATTAACAAACTAAGGGAAGTAATTGCGCGTGGACCAGATTATGGATATGAAAAACACAGAACATGGCTTGAACGGCACGTAAATCGCCTTGTCAATACACGCTTTCTCCCGTCCATTCCCTCCTTAAGTCAAATTTCTGCACCCCGCCACAGGGCATTATAGATAGAGTTTATGCAATTTAACAGAATCTGTTACATTTGCGATAAAATATTACAAACAATGAACTGAATAACAAACACAAATGAGAGTCATTGAGCGAAAAAGGGTGTTATGCTGAATGCAGCCAGCGTAGCTGAAGAAAAGCCTGCGCATTCGCACAGTCTGGTCAGGTGCTACTCTATTCCCTATACAGTCACGGAAGGTTTCGTGGTCTCATTAGCGGACATTAGGTCTTCTCATCAGAGCAAAGGGATGGAGAGGACTATCAGATGCTACACTGTTCGGATACCTCCTAATAAACATGTTTGCTCTAGGTTGCTCATATGATTCAGAAGTTGTTTACCTCGAATACAGTTTGTCCCACCAAAACCTTGTTGACAAGCGCACGTGTACCCGCTCAGTTTGTCTGTGCATGCCCCGCCATTTTTGCAGGGGTTTGATGCGCATTCGTTGATATCTGAAATACATGTTAAGTTAATGCAACATCTCAGATCTAACAGATCTCGTCAACACCAATCCATTACTTGTGATATTTACTACTGTTAAATCATTTATATTCGTCGGAGTGACATTTCTTGGTAGAAATTACGGTCGTCGACACGTGCATTCGTTGATTTCTGATTTTTGAAAAAAAAACACGAAATTAATATCCAACGAAAAATACTTATTTAACAGTACAACTGAAGCCTCCATTCTGATGGAAACTCCGTTTTCTAGAATGAAAGCAAACCCTAACATATTCAGGGCGCTTGTAAGGAAAAGAACTCTGTACTTTTCTATTATGCCAGCTGCTGTGCAATATAACGACCATAAAACAGAACATACATTGTGAGTGACTTGTCTGTTTGAACTCCTTTCCTATGTGAAGATTCTAACCCAGGTCATCAACGGATATAATTAATATTCATATTTATCTATTAATATGCTTCTGCAGTACTAATCTCCATAAAATTCGTATTTTTTACACAAATAATTTTATCTTAATAATACAGGTAAATAGGAGCCTCGTTCTGGGAAAAAAGATCTTACCAGGTTATTCATGCACGTGTTTTTATAGATGAGCCTGTAAAATACCATAAAGCCGAAAGTGTCGTCCCTGATTAGCCTGTGCGGATTGCATTGGCTAGTCTGGGATGAAACCTTAAGCATATAATGTAAAGCCCGGTTTTCCCAGCGCGCAAATCAAAAACATTTTATGTATCTCTTCTTACACAAACATGCAATAGTTACCTTCGCAAGTGGGTTTTATGCCGCTCCAATTTTTATCGTTCTGGCACGTGACGAATGCGACTCCGTTCCGGATGTAGCCTGTGTTGCACGAGAAATAGGCCTTGTCCTGAAAATGTGTGCCCTCAGCGTGGTCAACGGAGCCGTGTTCTGGTGGGGCGATTGTTCCGCAATCTGGCATTCACAATGTAACGTGAACTGACGTCAAGGTTAATCGTACGCTAACCTATTTTATAGTATGAGCGTAAGTTTAATGCATACACGTAAAGTGTCGTCCCAGAGATGCCTGTGCAGTCCACACCGGCTTATCAGGGACAACACTTTCCGCCTTATCTTTATTTTTGCTTAGAAATACTTTCTTTACATAGAAAATATCAATAAAGCTGAAAATGTTGTTTCTGATACGCCTGTGCGGACTGCACAGGCCAATCTGGGACGACACTTTTCGTACACGCATTTAACCCCCTTTTCACAGAGCACGGCTCAGAATTATACTTAATGTGCTACAGTGTCTTATTTTTCAGAACTGCAATGCAACTTGGATGAAAAATAATTGATTTTTTACTGGCAGATTTACTTACATATTCATTAGTTCATATAACATTAAACAAAGAAGCAGTTTTGACATTTAAAGTTTATTCGATGCTTCACTAATGGTTTGGATGTCTTTAATTAACCGACACGTTATCTACATCTGTTAAGTTTTCAAATTAAGTACTGCATAATAAGAAAGAAGCGTTGCGAATGACAGTTCCTCTAAATGTTCGAACAGAGCTGTCTTGTAATCTCACTTGAATTATCGTACTAGATTGAACTTGAAGCTACATCAGCGTAAGTAGGCCTACGGTTGAGGATCGCTGCCTATCGAATCGTTAAGAACAACTACAAACAAAACCATCCGAATCGGTCATGTTGAATGTCCCCAATACCGGATGTTGTATGTTTGCATTCGAACTTAAAAAATGATGTCAAATTGTTTGTTAACATGCGGACATGTGTGTGACAGTAACAAGTAGTTTGTCCTAGTGATAATTTGACTGCTGAATAATGCCCAATATTTATTGGATATTGTTTGGTGTGCAAACATATTAAATAAAGTACCGGTATCCCCGAAAATAGACTTAAACTACTCTTGGAATTTTGATTTTATTAATATTCATGTCGACATATGTTGCAGCCAGATATATGAGTCGCGTTCTTAGAAAACTGGACATAATGCATGTGCGTAAAGTGTCGTCCCAGGTTAGCCTGTGCAGTCTGCATAGTTTAATCAGGGACGACACTTTCCGCTCTTATGACATTTTTCGTTAAAATAAAGTCTCTTCTTAGCAAAAATCCAATTTAGGCGGAAAGTGTCGTCACTGATTAGCCTGTGACGACTGCACAGGCTTATCTGGGACGACACTTTACGCACATGCATTATGCCCAGATTTCTAAGAATACGACTCATATTTGAGCCTTGCTCTGGGAAAAAGGGATTTAATGCATATGCGATTAGCATGTGAGTCCGCACAGGCTTATAAATGACGACACTCTCCACCTCAACTGTATTTTTGCTTATGATATAGAGGATATTTGTTGGATTGGGTGGAATATCGATTTTAATTCACGAGTGATCATAGAAATTATATTTTCACGAGTGCCAAATCAACAAATTTTCTTTTTATTTTATGCTCACAAATTAATATTTTTATACGTTTGCCAATCCGTTCAAACCAATTTCCCATTGGGCGCCCCGAAATATCATTACCGCTTTTACAATAAGCGTTGCAAATAGTTCAAAAGAAAACAAACGTTCAACAATAACTTTTTTGTATTTACAATGCAACACATATCAAGTGAAAAGAAAAAAACACCGAATACATCATTTAAAAAATAAATAATCATATGATGACACAATTTGCTTATGTTATGTTGGCGTATTAATATGCGGAGTATATTTATAGCGTAAATAACGCTCACAGTGTGTACACGACTGTTCAAGGGAAGTTACTCCGTATGTTGATATAAATATTCATCGAAGAGTTCTCGCTCTTGGTTGAAGAATGCGTGGGGGTCACAATGGGGTAAAAAAAATAGTGCCGGTAAAACAGTGAAAATTATCGATAATTTTCACTGATAATTTTAAATTCACTGATATTTCTCTATAAACCACCGGAAAGCATAAAATAAATACACCTGTTAAACGAAAAATACAATAAAAGCTGAAAGTGTCTTCCCTGATAAGCTTGAGCGGATTAAAAAGCTGATATTTGACGACACTTAACGTACATGCATTAAGCCCTGTTTTCCCAGAGCAAGGCTCATATACAAGCAAGTGACTTACTGACGGGGCTGCAGGTCCCGGGCGCGGTCTTCTCGTACCCTGCCTGACACTCACACGTCGTGCCGCTACACATGCCGTTGAGGATATTGGCACAGATGCTTACACGTTCCGCACAAGAGTCGCCGAGAACACCTGAGTTCATTTTTGTTAGGTTTCAAGTGCATTTTGAACAGTAATGATTTGAACAAAATATCTACACACAATAATTAGTACTTTTAGTTTTAACAAATGTTTTACATATTAAAATAGTTATGCGTAAATTGTCGCACTCACACACAATTTGTTTCTTTTTTGTTGTTACGTCACATGGTAATAACAAACATGTAAGAAGCATACACTTCGCTGGTCATCTTCCAATAAATAACTTGTTCTTCTACATACGGAAACATGGGGACTTTCATCGATGCATATTAACGTATGTTTTTAAGAGACAGTGACATATGATACCTTCTACAAATATACTAATAGCTTGACAACACTAGCCTGATACTTTTTTAAATAAATGTTTATATTCAAATCCGTTATAACGGATCCTTAAGTTTTCAAGCTTGATTCCGTATAAAAAGATAAACACTAGTCCGTTTTATTGTTGCTATTGGTATTTATCTCGTTAAATAAATGCACGAACTACAACAATTATAATTAAAAAACACAATGTAAGGCTTATTTTATTGTAACAAAATCGCCACATATCAGGTTATTATTTGCGAACTATACCCATCTTTAATTTCCCCTTCAAAGCCTGCATTCAAAGCTACATTAAATTCTATTATAAACGCTACGTTAAACGCACTACTTAAAAGGCTTCTATAAATGCGGCATTCAACGCTACATAAATTCTACAATTAGAGTCATTGTAAACGAAACATTAAACACTACATTGTGCTGCATCTCGCTTCTTTGAACACTACATTGTGTCGCGTTCTGAGAAAACTGGGCGTAATGCATGTGCGAAAAGTGTCGTCCCAGATTAGCCTGTGCAGTACGCACAGGCTAATCCGGGATGAACCTTTCCGCTTGTATGGTATTTTTCGTTTAAAGGAAGTCCATTCTTACCGAAAATCTTGTTTAGGCGGAAATTGTCGTCTATGATTAGCCTGTGCGGACTGCACAGGCTAATCTGGGACGACACTTTACGCACATGCATAATGCCCAGTTTTCTCAGAACGCGACACTATTTATCGCTTCATTTCACTGCACACCGTACTTGTTCTGCACGTGTCGCCCGTGTGTCCGGCGGTACACTCACACTGGAATGCGTTCACCTTGTTCAGACAATTGCCGCCATTCTGGCAAGGGTTTGGCGAGCATTCATTGATGTCTGCGCACACAAAAATAATGTTCTTATATGACGCAATATTTTTTCAGACAAGCAAAACTGTATGTGCTAAGCGAATCAATAATTGAAATATACAAGTCCCCAGAACATAGTCAACTAGAAGGGCCGGATCAGTAAGAAACATTGTACACGATGCAGAAAAATACGGGGACATAAATCTAGCCAGTCCTGTGTCAAAATGTTGCCGATTAAAAAACCCAGATGTTATTGTTATGTCAACCAATAAACATTTAACCAAAGATTCACATGCCAAACTTGTGTGTTTTACAATTTGCTAACTTATTAATCTTAGGTGTATTCATTAAGTGGGCCTGATCGACGAATACACATGCTACCGTGGTTGATTTGGTGGATGTCAGGCCTTTTCTAATGTTTAGTTAAGTGAAGATCGGGTACCAGAGTACCCACCTGTTTGACAATGTGTCCCTGTCCATCCAGCATCGCATACGCAAGTGTAATTGTTCACTCCGTCAAAACAAATCCCATTGTCCCCGCACGGCTTACTAGAGCATTCATTGATATCTGAAAACAAAAACACGATACAGGATTTTCAGTCAGAGAGGCGTTGGTGGAAAAACACCATCAGCAACTTGTGTTTAGGTCTTTCAGCTTTGCAACTTTTCGTTGTGGTTATGATATTTATTTAGAAACAGTAATACCTAACATTTACTTTACCCAAAAATATCCACTATTTGCATCTTTTGATGATTTAACAACCTGAAAATTATAAAGCGTTGCAACGCGAAACGATTGAACAATTTGGAGAGTACTGTTGTTGTCGTTATATTTTGTGATACTACGAGGATTGCTTATATAAAGTATAAAATACATCACTCATTGTATGTGCACGGTTGGCTGAGTGGTCTAAGCGATAGACTTTTACTCCAGGGGTCAGTGGTACGAGCCCAGTTGGGGGTTACTTTTTTAGTTCTTGAATTGTATTCTTGTTTTTACTTGCACTTTTTTAGATACAATGTTTTCAATGCTAATATAAAGCAGTTAATGACAAACTTCAATATATGCCAAAATCTGTAAAAAGGCCCCTTTAATCATTCGTCGCGCTATATTATATATATCTGGTACAACGAGTACGAACTTGGTATTTTTTACAATCCTTCAAAGTAATCACTTATTACTGGTATTTCTTTAAAAGCTTAAGCCATTTAAGCTTTTAAAGAAATAATACGAAATGTCAATAATAAAAGCACAAACACGAAACACACAAACACTTAATTCTCAACTTACTAATATCACAATCTCTGCCTGAATATCCCGCCACACATTTGCAGGTGTAATTCAACACTTGGTCGTTACAGGCTCCATTATAACACGGATTTGGTATACAATCGTTTATATCTAAAAATAAATCCCACTGTTTTATAACATGCAATGACAAGAATATGACTTTGAAAATAACATGGATATTTGTAAAATTGTGAAGACTATCTAAAACTCTTATTCAAGTAATGAGAATGGTTTCGCTTTAAGATATATAATGCCATTAACATTGCTTAACTTTCGTATTTGATATTGAAAACAAAACGTCAAGCATTTTTATTGTAACATGATCAATAGCTGAGAAAAAAGGAACATTATAAAGTAACATTACTCGGAGAAAAATCATTTAAACTTAACATCCTTAAGTAGTGAAGCTGCTCATGACGTCAGTACAATTACATATTGAAATCTGACCGAATGCACTGAGGCATCGCAGCAAAGATTTAGTATACCGGGTACATGTTTTAATAGAATTGTCAAATGATACTTTAAGTAGCTACACGTAAGTAAAGTGCATTTATAAAATTGAGATTTAGAACGTCAACTGTTTAAAACCATAAACACTGAATCTTTCACTGACTTCCCGTCAAATTTAAAATGTAATTTAGTTGATTTTTTAAAATTGATTAAATTATAACACATTTAATTGTCTTATGTGTAAAAATAAAATGTCTGTGATAACCAAAGAATATAGAGGAAAACCGAAATAACTATTGTTTCATATATACATATTTTTACCATAAAAGTCTACAAGGTAGTTAACTTTTTGTGAATTAAGGCATATAAGAGTATGTCCGTGTAGCCATGCATATATTGAAGACATTTTAACTCTTGGCTCTTTTGGACTCTTCAAGCATACATCAATTGGTTTTGTACGTACACGGGTGTATCGAGTTTAAAAACACCATACAATTTATTTGTTAGATATTCTTGTATCTATACCAATTTATCTGATGTCCAGAATAAAAACAATATTTGCATGGTTCCGATACTTATCATACTGGTTCGTGCACAAACAAGGCGGTTAATCACGGGCGCCACCTCTTTTTGAGATGCATTAAAAGGACTTTATCTTCGCTGAATCGCACTACATTGTCGATTTTAAAAATAATGCGATATATGCTGGAAAAACCAATATACAACCTTATTACCTTGTTCAATTATCCATGAAATTTCAAAACATCCGGGCCTGAGCTTCTTCTCGGAAATTGCATTGGCTAATTTATTAATGCATCTCAAACAGAGGTGGCGCCCGTGATTAACGGCCGTGACAAAGGTCAAAGTCAGGTTATTATTGGTAGGGTGATACATACTCTTGTCGCAATTGATCCCTTCATATCCCGGATCACATTTGCAGACGTAGCTGTTCACTAGGTTGATACACTGTCCTTTTAGACAAGGGGACGAAACGCACTCGTCGATATCTAATAAAAAAATGGCAATACATGTTATACAATATGTCGTGTTCTGAGAAAAATCGGCATAATGCATGTGCGTAAAGTGTCGTCACAGATTAGCCTGTGCAATCCGCACAGGCTAGTCAGGGACGACACTTTCCGCTTTTTTGACATGTTTCGTTTAAATGAAGTCCCTCCTTACCGAAAATCAAGTCAAGGCGGAAAGTGTCGTCCCTAATTTATCGAGAACGGTGACGTTTAATCTTTAACATCTAAGTTCCACTTTTATAAGTGCACGTGTTTGCAAAGAACAAAAGTAACGAACAACTTGACTATTGTAAAGATGCTACCTTCGGAACAGTTCCGTCCGCGGTAGCCATTGGCACACGTGCATCTGTAATCTGCCTGGAGGTTGGTACATGTTCCGTGATCACCACACGGGTTTGGGATACATTCGTTGATATCTGTAAACGTCATAAACAACCAAGTACTCAAAACATATAACAGTACTAATGTACATAAAAGCTCGTATGCTTCTGACAAATATTTTTGTAACCTATTCACATTCTTATTAAACACAATACCTCTCTCCGGGGTTCGAAAAAAATACGTGAAAAGCTTGTACACAGTTTTATAAAAAAAATAACATTATTATCAAGTTTAACAAAATCGACAGGATTCATTTTTCGCGATTTTACGTAGAAGCTTATACATGTATGTGAGGTTTAAGTAAAAACATTGATAATTCACTATTCAGTTTGCTGGTGTTTTTTTATAAATAGACTACATGTATAAATAATTTTTCGTCCGCGAGATTTCATTAAATGGGCCGTGCTATGTGAAAAAGAGGTTTAATGCATGTGCATAGAGTGTTGTCCCAGATAAGCCTGTGCAGTCCGCACAGGCTAATCAGTGACTACACTTTCTGCATTATGATATTTTTCGTTTAAAAAAGTATCTACAAAGCAAAAATCAAGTTTAGGCGGAAAGTTTCGTCACTGATTATCCTTTGCGGACTGTATAGGCTTATCTGGGACGACACTTTACGCACATGCATGAAACCCCATTTTCACAGAGCGCGGCTCATTAAATGAATTTATGGTGGGGCCAGTATTCGATGTCCAATCGAGACCGTGGTATCGAACGTGCGTAAACAATGTAATTCCATAAGCGCGCAACATTTATTGGTCTTATTTAATTTAAACGGACAATCGACGTTGTACAAACTATTTACAGAAAATCAGGAGTAAAGTTTATTTCTGTGGAAAATCTACTCGCATTTGTCTGCACTTTTATACGTAGGCACTAAGGTGACATCACCGCTCACAAAAAAGAAGTCTGTTTTCCCGTCACACAAAAAAATTAACACGGGGAAACACAAAATAAGTCTGTTTTCAAGAGTTATTTTGTTGGGACTCGGGAAAACACAATCGCTATATTGTGCGCACAAGATAATCGGCCAATCACAGACGCGGATTATATTGAGGGAACAAGATACTTTCTCGTTCCCTCAAAATAAAAAAAAAATCTGTTTTCTCGAGTCCAAAAAAATTAAGACAGGAAAACAGAACTTCTGTTTTCCCGAGTCCTGAAAAAAATTAACTCGTGAAAACAGACTTATTTTGTGTTCCCCGAGTTAATTTATTTTGGAGACGGGAAAACAGAACTTGTGTTTTTCCCGATTGCTTTTTTGGAGCGGTGATGTCACCTTAGTGCCACCATACTTTCATGTCTTATCAGTTTACCCAAAGACCTATCAATAAACATTATATTGATAGGTCTTTGAGTTTACAAAGACATACAATGATTGTTTTGACTGATGGAATGTACTCATCTTAACTCAGGTGGTATAATACAAAGGATAACTTGATAGGGCGTTGAAACACAAACGCAATTGCTTCTGTTTTTCGTAGATTTATATGCTTTACCATCGTCTAATCAAATGTTTACTTTTCTAGTTGAGCATCGTAAACAAGTGTGCAAATTTGTGTCATATACTTACACTCTATCCGATCCCTAACTTCTGAGCTGATACACTTATAACTGAGTATTTATTATTCGCATTTTAATTATTTCACGTGCTGAATTGCCCACCAATACAATTTCTAGCCAGGGCTTCTTCTCAACTTAGGTTGAAAACCTTTGGTATGTAGGAGTTCAGTAGCAAGTGGAACAATATGATACTTGTTTCTTTTATACCTTTTGATAAAATATGACATTTCTGCAGCGAAATAACAGCAATGAAAATTAACAAATTGCTATTTTCACCGGTGAAAATAACAAATTTTCGGAACTACTTTTTCTTTTTTAGATTGTCATATCAAGAACAAATTTTCTTTTTATTTATGCTTTTTTTTACCGTTTATTTACATTGTAAAAGAGTTTAACTGGAGAATTTCGCTGGAATAGTGACGTCATTTCGTCGAAAAAATGACGTCATTTTGTGTATTGAAATGTATTGAGGCGCGCCACTGGAGAAAGGGTAACTTTTCAGCGAAAGGGAAACAGCTGTTCATTATTTACTTGAAAAAGGGGCAGGAAAGCAACAGAAAGTTTTGTTCATGTCAGTGTAAGATCGTTTCTTATTTCGCTCGTGGTTATAGAAAAATAATATTTTTACTCGTGGCTACGCCACTCGTAAAAATATATTTTCTATGAGCACTCGTGAAATAACAAACGATCTTACACTGACATGAACACATATCCTCTATTTCACTATCAGCTCACATTGCGACCCTTTCCTTTCAGACAAAAATTCCCAAACCCCTTTTTAACAAACTGGCCTTTCCTATGAATTCATAATGTTAATGTTTACTCGCTACCCTTCGTCTTCGATAGTACTTTCAATTAATGCGATTTTAAATGTTAATTTACAAATACATAAAAGAAATGAATAATCTATTTAAAAAATCACAAATGCAACGGATAACACCTTCCTCACGCAAATCACTCAACATGTAATAAAATACTGAAAAGACTGTAACACAGTTACGATATTAACACTTCTTGTTTGGCATCACATACGTCACACATATGTAATGAAACACACGATATTCAATATAATATATAGAGGATATTTATTTGATTCGATGGAATATCGATTTTATTTCACGAGTGATCATATACAATAATATTTTCACGAGTGGCGCAGCCACGAGTGAAAATATGTATTGTTTATGATCACGAGTGAATTAAAATCGATATTCCATCGATTCCAACAAATGTTCTTTTTATTTTATGCTTTTTTTTCACCGTTTATTTAAATTGTAAAAGAGTTTAACTGGATAGTGTCGCTGGATTTATGACGTCATTTTGTAGAAAAAATGACGTCATTTCACTGTAAAACAGTGAAAAATATCGTCATTTTTCACTGTTATTTTTCACTGTTTTAAACAGTGAAATACCAGTTTTATTTCACTGATATTTCTCTATAAACCACCGGAAAGCATAAAATAAAACATCACACTACACGGCCGTACCATTGTCACACAGGATTCCATTAAAGCCGGGTTGACAGGTGCACGTGAACTTCGCAATACCATCGTTACACTCGCCGCCGTTTTTGCAAGGATTAGAGGCACACTCATCGATTACTGGAAACATGACACTTAATCAATTAAGTCGTGTTCTGAGAAAACTGGGCATAAAGCATGTGCGTAAAGTGTCGTCCCAGATTAGCCTGTGCAGTCCGCACAGGCTAATCAGGAACGACACTTTCCGCTTTTATGACGTTTAAATGAAGTCTCTTCTTATCAAAAATCCAATTAAGGCGGAAATTCTCGTCCCTGAATAGCCTGTGCAAACTGCACAGGCTAATCTGGGACGACACTTTACGCACATGCATTATGCCCAGTTTTCTCAGAACGCGACTCAATTAATGACCGTAATCTTAGCATGTACGTTAATGCACAAGTGCATTAATCCGCATTTGTTTGTATAAACATCGTTTTTATACAAGAAATAACAATTAGAAGGTTAATATTATTGTACTGCTTTTAAAATAAATTTTGTAAGCGAACATGTATTTCTCATTCATGCGATGATTTTCTACCACCATCCATAAAAATCCAAGTGAGGGTTTACACTTGTTATAGAAATAGCAAAAACATGATCCTCCTCCTCCTCCTCCTCCTCCTCCTCCTCCTCCTCTTCCTCCTCCTCCTCCTCCTCCTCCTCCTCCTCCTCCTCCTCCTCCTCATCATCATCATCATCATCATCATCATCATCATCATCATCATCATTATTTTCGAGTAATGGGCATACGGTCAAGCCATAGGGCTGTTGTAAGTCCGTAGGTCTATTTTTTAAACATTTTTTTTGTTTAATAAATTTTAATTACATGAAATGAGAAACATTTTATTATGATGGAACACTTCCTCTCAGTGCAACAGTTGCATACCTATTTTCATAGTCAAAATATGAGCTCATTGCCAGATTAAATCGGACATGATGGCACACTTAATTGAAAAATAAAACGTGATAAAACTATTATTTTCGGAAAATAAATACGGCATCTTACGAATCACACAGAACTCTCCGGTGTAGCCTGCGGGGCAATCACACGTGTAGTTATTAACCATGTTGCGACAGATCCCTCCGTTCTGGCACGCGGTAACCCCAAGGCAGTTGTTGATTACTACAAGCAACATTGCCATAGAAATGTATACATGTATATTATTAACTACATACACTGTAATAAATCAACTGCTGAATCCATAATTTGCAGAAAGTAAATTGGGCCTCTACGAAGCAGAATATGTACTTATTAGCTTCACACCAAAGTGCGGTGCAACAAGTTTATGTTGCATCACACTTTTGTGTAAATAAAATTTAGCTCTGAGTTAAACATCATAGTGCGTTACTCTTAAAGCGCAATTTATTGTTATCCTGACCTTGGTAATTACAACCACGTTGCGTTCGAAATTTGATGTAAGCGAACACGGCGTCAACGTGGCTGACAGAAGAACGTCACATTGCTCCTATACCAATATATTTTCTTTCATATTCTCCTTATCACCAGATACAGCATTATCACGCTTACCGCTGTGAACGACATCGTTATTGTCATCATCATCACAGTTGTAACGACAATTGCAGGCATGTTTTTAACATTATCCCCATCATTACCCACCATGTACGCATAGTCCCAGGTGGTAAGCGTGTGGCAATTGAAAACATCATTTTGAATGATAATTAATCAAATAATAACGAAAAATTCACTTTTTTGAAAAATAAATTTTCACTATCAAATATATATATTTGATAAATATAACAAGGTATCCAACATAAAATCACCCGAAAACAGGGTGCATCACTTTGAACAGCCATAACTTCATCAATTGTGCAGCGATTTTCATGAACCCTGTCTTATTCAACGCAGAAATGAATTTACTTTCTGGAAATGTACATATATTGTATTAATTCTACAAATGCTGGGTCAAATTAAAAAAAATAACGCGATACACAACTTGCGTGACCTACTTGACAGTGATCATACCCGATTTCTAAATTAAATCTTTAGGTGAAAAGACACATCTTCGGATTGGACCAATGAAATCACTCGTGTGTTTAAAATGTCGGTTAGTTGGAATGTATGTAAACATAGGTTTCAAACCGCGCTGGACAGTTAGTTTTGATGCATAATGTAACGACAAGCACATTAAGAATGGTTTTTTTTCATACGTTTTATTGAAATATGGTATCGAGGTCCGTGAACTTTGAAGGGAAAATGCCCTTTACTCCGTGAAGATTTAAGTCTTAGAGAGGGTCTGATCGACAACGAGTAGGTCAGGCGTTTTATCGTGTATCGTGTTATTTCTTAAAATTTGAACCAGCATTTGTAACGTCATGGTTTCTTAAAAAATAACACTTATAAAATCATTTTGATTATCTGATCCGATAAATCAACATTAACATACAACGATACTTACCTAATTGACAAAAATCCCCTGTATATCCACCAGGGCACGCGCATCTAAATGAGGCTATACCGTCAATACAAGTGCCGCCATTTTGACACTGACTATTATTATCGCATTCGTTGGTCACTGAAATTATAAGACAAACATAGAAAAAGATAAACTTTTAAGTGATGCACACTGTTACAATTAGTTTTCACAAGATTTCAGATCAAAGGATTTGAAAATTGTAATTAAATGTTGCGTATAAATAGTATTTAGAATAGTCTCAAATAATCATATAAGGCAGAAAAAAGTTTAATAACGATATTGGCTGTCCTTTGATTCGAATCGGGACTTCTAGAGGCAATATTAACTCGATACACAACTTTTTTTAAACGGACTGTGTGATGAGGGAACATTTGTAAAATATTCGATTACAAACGTTAGACTCGATTTTGATTGATGATAATTTATAAACAAGCATTAAAAACCTTTGTATTTAGGATTGCCATTTCGCTTGTTAAGACAATTTTCACATTGTTGTTCTAAATGCGTGATATTTGTTTAGAAAAATTGCAATTTTGCCTGACTGGGGAAAAGTCCTTTTAAAGGGACGTCTGTTTAAAAATATGGATACAAACTTTAAGAAACCAAAACATTATATCAACTATATCAATTTAAAATTAAATGATAACAATGAAACATGCTCAATTTAAGATGACGACTTCTTTGTGCCTCAACGTTTATTTCAATTCAATGTTTAAACAATGTGCCTGGGTTTGGTAATTTTTAGTTTGCAAGTAAAAGCATGTTTGAGATTGTCCCTTTCCGAACCACTGTCTTATACAATAATGCAAAGGACAAAACCTATATTAAAATTTCCCTTAATAAGTTGCCTGCAGCGCTAAACCACACCAAACAATCAAATATATTTCAGTAACAAAAAATCAACAATTATGAAAAAATATATGTTAAAGAGGCAGTTGATTGGACACAATCTTGGTTCCCAAACACTGCCTATTGAGTCAAACCGACACCTTTTATCCACATTTCGATGACTCGGAATGTAATTGTTAAAGATACAGTGTTTATTGGTAACAATGCGGGTTTCCAAAAACTGAAACTTGCGTCAAATCGACCTCGTGAGCTTGTAAAAACCTTAACATCATCATATCATAACCTTGCTAGAATATCTTCAAACCTACTGTTTTGGCAATATCGACCCGTGTAGCCAGCTAGACACAGGCACGTATAGCTGTTTATACCGTCCTGACAAATGCCTCCATTTCTGCAGTCATGGTTCACACATTCGTTGATATCTGCATCAAAATGATTCGACACAATAATATGGTGTTACAAATTTAAATGTGAACACTTATGCATTATAAGCTACACAGGTGTACATTTTGTTGCAGTAAGCGGAACTCGATTTTTTTATATACAATTAACATCGGAATATAAACGACGTCGCTTATTTCGACAGTTTATAAAGTTAAGCTTTGAGGGTTTTTTAATCATGCATGTGTCGCGCTATTATTTAATTTATAATTAATGTATATTTGTGTGACAATCTTAAATGCTAATACATTATTAAGCTTCTTGCTGATTTAAATTTGTTTATTGAGAGTATAATAAAAACTGATCAGCATAATAAAATAATGTCATTAAATGAGCAACGAATGGCCTACTTGTCTCACAACTGGAACCGTTAAATCCGGGGTCGCATACACACACATAACCGTTCACTCGGTCCTGACAACGACTTTGGTTGGTCCAGCAGGAGTGGCCAACACACTCGTCGATATCTGATTGACAATATAAATACAAGACGTGACCTCCCAAAACAAGAATAAAACTTATTGTTACAAATGTTTTTTGCATTTATTTCGCTCAGCGACCGGAGCTTCTGTTGCCTATTATGGAAGAAACATCATCGAAACAGACAAGGCAAGAGTGCCTTACACAACGCTGATGGATAAGAATATAAAATTGATTGAACCAAAATGAGGTTAACTTAGTAGAGTTCTCCACTTCTATTTTACAAACAGAAGGCATGAGCAAAATAATTGCAGTATAACATATCTTTGATTGCTTTCATTGTTTATTGAAAACAAGTATAATTTCGTGTTAAAATGACATTACGTTTTTATACTTTATACTTTATATTTCACTTTGGGAATATATAAGTATAAATGTTTTCATTTGTTTGAATCTGTCATTCTTGTTTGTTAACATACGACACAGTTACTTAGCTACTTGCTTATTTCACACGTTGGACCTTCCCATCCCGCAGCACAGGCGCACGTGAAATTGTTGGCGCCATTTGTACAATTGCCCTGATTTTTGCAAGGATTGGACACACACTCGTTGATATCTGAAACAAGTTTGGGTTCATTAAAATCTGGACTTGGACTGGTATTCATAAAGCTCATTGAGTCAAACTTGTTGTAAGATTTTTTTTCATATACATATACTTTTTAAATTAGAAATGCAATGTTTTCAACCTTGAATATGGTGGAAATATTTACCATTTTTGGCATAAATTTTGTCTTTTTTAAATATGTAAATTTCAACCGACGTAAACGCGACTTCGCGAGGGACTTATGGTATTAAAGTATAATTCTCGTGTTTTTCCCCGATGAGTTCGTCTTGGCAATTGACTTTATACATTTTGATAAACACAAGTGACACGTGTTGAACGACTAATTTTATGAGATTTGATTCGATTAAACATTGTCATGTGACAAGCTGCTGTTTCTCATGCAATGTAACAATCTTTGATTCATATATGTATGGTTAATTCTAGCCTTCATTGATCTCCTCCCCTGAAGAACCATTTAGCAGTTTACACTTTTCTTTAAACAAATGTTTAACATGCATTTAATTTCGCGTGTTTTGACGTCTGAACAGATAATCATTTTCTGACATAAGATCATTTTTGAAAGTTTCTAAACTGTAACTTTTACGTATTAAGATCATTACAAACATTTTTTTCTTAGGCTGAATTAATATGCAATTACAATCGTTTTCGTATCAACAGGTGTTGGTTAAATCATATTATCATACCCCTAAACAATTCTTTGTCGTTTATAATTCTTCCGTGTCATACTGTACCTTCCTACACTAACGTTTTAAATACGATGATTTTAGTTTCTACGTTTTGATTATGATTGGCTATACAAGTCATTCGATAACATTTCAATAATATTGTTAAGAAAATGTTGATAGTTATTTTGTCTCCAAGAATATAACCTAAATTATTAATTGTATAGAGGCAAGTTCTAAGTTAGTTAAAAAGAATTATTAGTACTTAATATATTGAAAGTCTTATATAACATATCACTTACAGGAATTGCCTTTGAATAAAAAAAAAACAAGTACAAAAAAAGTAATGGTATATAGCATTTGGATTTTGATATGTATATTCCAATCTATGTAGAAACTTTTTAAAAATATTACAAAAAAATAACATGCATACTTATAAAACAATTACAGATATACTTCTATAAAGGTTTTACAAATATCTTCCGAATAACAGGTGGCTGCCCTTGGACAATTTGCAAAGTACATGCCACAAGATCGGAAATCAAGATAATCTTTATTTGAATGATACAAACAGCGTTTGTTGTCGATATGCGTCCAGAAACAACATTCGCAAACTAATTTAGTTATTTAAAATATATAAAAATGAAATAATTCTCGTTTTCATAAATACTGTTTTGGTTTGGTATTATGTATGTTATTTAGCAGTAAAAGATCAGCAACATGTTAGCTCGAAAAATGAACGATGTGCCGTTTTGTTTTTATTTTAACCCATTTATGCCTAGTGGACTCTCCCGTCCTTCTAAATTGGATCAATTTATTTCCAAAATTAGGGATGTCTAGTATATTTATTTCTATATTTAGAATATTTCTTACAAAAATACCTTTAAGCAAACAGCGCAGACCCAGATGAGACGCTGTTTGTCAATGCCTTTTTTCTAGACGCTAGGCATAAATGGGTTATTTCAATTAGTTACAATTAACTCTGTAAGATTGATGAGGATGATACTGATAATGGGAAATAGGAAAGAAGATGAAGATTTTGACAGTGACTATAATCATGAGTAAATAGTTATGGAGATGATGATAGAGATGATGATGATGATGGTGATTTTAATTTAGAAGGTGATGATTACGCAAAAAATTGAGAGTATAGAATGATGAAACAGTTATTTTTTTTACTTTTATAACTGTATAAATATCATTCAAAACAAAATCCATTTTTACTTAAACATAAACAAAGTAGTCCCTATGTTTTTATTAAATAGTTGGATTTTCTCCTCGATATTTTCAAAGTATTCATCTCTTAGCATTAAAACATGCAGGCAATAACAAATCAGTCAAATAATTGCTCTAATATGAGCCGCGTTCTCAGAAAACTGGGCTTAATGCATGTGCGTAAATTGTCAAACCATATAAGCATGTGCAGTCCGCACAGGCTCATCAGGGACGACTCTTTCCGCTTGTATGGTATTTTAGTTTTAATTAAGTCCCTCCTTACCGAAAATCAAGTTTAGGCGGAAAGTGTCGTCCCTGATTAGCCTGTGTGGACTGCACAGGCTTATCTGGGATGACACTTTACGCACATGCATTATGACCAGTTTTCTCAGAACTCGACTCATATGATAGGTAGTATAACGTGAAAAATGAATAATTCAATCATAACTTGCCTACACAATTCAATCTATTTGACTCAGCCTGGAATCCTGGTACGCATGCGCACAACCCAGCTGAGCACGCACCATTGGCGATCCTGGAGCATAGTTGGGTGTTTATCGAACAATTATCACCAACCTCGCCTGAAATGGCAAAAAAAAATACTTATTAATCAGGATTTGTATAATTTTGTATTCATAATGGTACGTTGTGCATTATCCAATTAAATAGTCTAAGCGTTTGACAAGCATAACTGGCAAACAGAACTACCAAGCGATCTATATATGTTCAGTCGTTGGTAACTTGTCGTCTAAAACAATGATATACGTGGACACTATGTATAGAATATTGCGTGATAATAAAAGAATATCATTAATCTTCCTACACAAATGTGAATACAATCTCAGACTGCGATGACACTGTGAAGGGTAATTAAGATTTTGATGATAAGGGAACAATTGTATAACGTTCAGAGCGGCATTCGATTAACCTCTTTGTGCAAAAGTATTTAAAAGGCAAATTTACACGTTAAACTAAGAATAACTGAATATGCGTTTGTAAAATATGAGCATTTACATTAAACAATCATACGTTTATCTGGAATGGCAAAGCGTGCAATAATGACTACGGACATGTTTGAACCTCATCCCACAGTAAGCTCTTGTTTACTTGGCAAGGTTTTGTAACAGCAATATAATTAAATGAAACGCCAGGTGTGTTGTTTTAGAGATGATGAGACTACGTATATTGTGTCCATCATAAAATCTCGAATGCTTTTAATATGCCCCTTTTCTCAGCCGAATAGACAAGGGTCGAATGCGCGTAGAACCAGCTGCAACGTACCCACGTCAGATTTGAGGGGGGTCAAACAAATAGGATTAACCTAACCTTTGTGTCAATGATTAAAACACTCCGCTTAGTAAAAAGGTTGTTTTCTAGTCTTCCTTTACTTACAAATGTAACTATTTTAGGAACCCGCAGAGATCAAATTAACACATTGTTTATCAAAGATCTAACGGAACGTTGCGGGATGTGTCACGAAATTTTTATTTCCATGAGCGCTATTTTAGGTTTGACTATCGTTTATTTAAATTCACAAACATAACCACTTGCGCTTTGCTAAATCACAATCAACATGTACGCGCTCTTTATTGCAAAATAATTTTACCTCTCGATGTCCAAATACTATGATAAGGGGCTAGTATAGATTAATTTAAATTTGATTTGCGTCTATTGAAAGTTGCGATTACAAAAATTTGAGAAAAACGTAACACATACCCGCTTCACATGTTGGTTGTGCGTTGCTCCATTGTGCAGGAGGCGTAGTCCCTCCAACGCAAAGACGTTCCGGGCTACCACTCAACTTGAACCCAGCGTTACAGGAATACGTTGCTTTTATACCGGTAATGGTGTCATTGTAAACCACCGTCCCATTGCCAGGGTGATCTAACGTCCCGCAGTCTGAATTGGAAAGAAAAATAACGATTGAAAACGGATTATCCGTTCTAATCGATTTACAAATTAATACTATAAATTGTTAGATACATTCTTAAGCAATGCCATTGCACTTTTAAGAGACAATTATTAAACATATTGATAATATATTGAGCTAGATGAACTCATGATGTAAACTATTTAAAGTTCGTTTATATTAATGTGATGTTCGTATGAACAAAGAATAAACTGTTGGTCATTGAATAAATTACACACCATGCCCACTAAGTGAAATGTACAACGCTCGTAAGCAACCGCTGTTGGTTGTATTAACGAACAAATTAGTAATTTAATTCATCGATTGATCTATTGCGAATGTCCGAATTAGATTTTCTTTATATGATATATTAAAAAATGACAGATAAAGTGATTTGTATAAACAATATGTTAATTGATAATGACACCATGGTTGCTGCTGTAAATATGCATAAGCTTTTCTTAAGGTATAATATATAACAATGTAATAGTATTAAAGCACATACACTACAGTGCAATGAATACTCATTAAATAATAAAAATGTGATAACAAAATGTTTATTTTTTACTGTCTCACATTCGGCGATGGTAAGCCGGGATTAGTTTTAAATATTCCTAAGTTTATGAGCGTGTATGTCGAGAGACAAAAAAACCTTAAAATTGCCCTTTGTTCATAATTGATGTTTTAATAAGATTATTTTATTTGCAGTGTTTAATGAAGATATACCAAAAAGCGACAGTTATACACACGGATAGTTATTGATTGAATTGCACATCAGCCTCATGTCACGCGAATGATATGTACCTCCATAGCAGATCAGATCAGTTCCGCTCCAGCTAGTCACGTTATCACACCTACGGGTTGAGCTTATTCCAGCTGCCAACTTGTAGCCCGTATTACATGTGTACGTGCTCACTGTACCAATGGTTGCAGGTCCAGTTGGAGTAACTGCTCCATTAGTAACGTTGAGTCCCATGCACTCTGTGACATGAAATGACCATAGTTATATAAACCATCTTAAAATATTATGAGGTTCTTGTCAGGATATTAAATTTAGCTGATAAAATAAGAAGGACCGGCTATAACGGATGTCACTGAGAACAAATGTGATGCTTTTTCCAACCAGATTCTTACAAGTTGCAAACAATGCGTATAAATACTGACGAGGACAGGGGTGAATTAATTTAATTATAGGATGACGTTTTTTTTTTAATTTTATTAAGCTTCGAGCTTTTCAGCGGTTTTGTGCGTAAATTGTGCTGTTACGCGACAACAATACCGTTGAAATAAAGCCTAGTCCCGTGTTATCACAATTCATTCCAGTTGTTCATTATGTAACACAAATAACAATATGATAAAACCGTCATAATTAATTTTACAGCTAAATGATTCTATAGAAGGAAACTCTAGGCGTCGTGTAAACGTGTGCTTTACACGCCTACCAGCCTTTACAATGTTACGTAATATACATAGCGGATTCCGGTTTTTGGCTTTCAACTTCCGGTTAAAAGTCGGATGCAGTAAAGACTCGTAGACGATTTAACACGTTAAAATGTATCAATATCTTCATTCATATGTTCGATTCAGTTTAATTCTGTTTTGGCTGTTTCTTTTAACAATTAAACGCTAATATTTGTATTGTCTAACCATTTTGTTTCTATAAATATTGTAGGATGAATAGAATACCATGCTAGTATCATTATTTATTTGAATTTATCCGACTCGTCTCTGAAAGGTTTAGACGCCAAGCCTCGCTGTGTATACCTCGCCACAACTCGTCGGATAAATTCCACAATGGACAGAGTAGTCTCTTTATATCGTAACCGAGAGGATACAATGAACGTACTGCATGTGGGTGTCGAGCCGCCCCAACCGTTGATTGTACACGTTCTGGTGGAACTTCCTTCTAGGACAAATTTCGCCAAGCATGCGTAGTTTGCGACTTGGTTAATAGAGACCGTACCCGATGTTGCATTGACATCTCCATTTAGTAGGGGAGGAAGGGCATCGCACTCTTGAACAAAGACATAAGCTTATGCTAAATGATATGTGTTCAATTGCATGTTACTTGTTCTCATTTATTAGGCATCTACTTAATTAGTATTTTAATTAATGCCATTCATAGATTTAGAGTTTGACACGCAGTTACTTACTGCAATTAAAACATTTTCCCATCGAAACGAGTTGCGTGTAATGGACGAGTATATATAATCAAAGCAACCTGCACATATTCTACGTGCAAATGTAAGCATGTTCCGTAATCTGTACCCATGAACGTTATCGTTTTTGACGATGCTGCGAAGCAGCTCGTCTAAGTTATCATACCATGAAACAATTCTTCACAATAGCGACCTATGTAAAAGACCGAGCCAGTCCGATTGAGATAGCTCGATTTTTCTAATCGGCATACCTCGCTGATTATCATGGATAAAGGTATAGGTAGCTCAGCTATAAATAGGACAGCATATTCTGGGGAAAAAGGTTTCAGGTCGGACCATAAAGACTTCATGAAGGGGCCGGTAGGACCTGAAAATAAACTCTGATTTAAAAAAAAAGGGGGAAAAAGGTTTAATAATAGTTTGAAAACGTTAATTTTAAATCAGTTATATTCAATCCATTATATGTTTATAGATCAATGAAACAACTATGCATTTTCTGTATTGTATTTGACAGTTGTCGTGATTTAGTAAATAAATTGCGAATTAAAACGTGTATAATTAACTTTCAACGCGATCATGAGTGTAAAGAAAACTAATTATTTTGAACCTGCCATTTGTAAACGTTGAAGCGACTATGGTATATAAACAGCCTAATAGCCGTATAACATCTGTGAAACTCGCTCTTATGCGTGCTTTCTTAATTTGCATATTTAATAAACTTTTCAAACAGATATTACAGAGCCACATCAGTGAACATACTTTGTTTGATTATTCATTTGTTTGTTGGATATTGTTTGCTGTTTTAAACACATATTAGGTCATATCGCGGAGATTTAGTTAACCTTACCATTAGTTCATGGGCGAATTCTCATGTATCCAAGTGCTCTTACGACTATGTGCTCATACCTACTTTCGGGAATCATCATGAAATAGTTGCCGTACTTAGCGAACAAACATGCCTAAGCTAATTGAATTAGAGAAAAAAAAAACAATAATCAAAAGAGAAAAAATATATGTTCATGGGCATCTGCAATCACGTCCGTACATATAGCATCATTAACTTAGGAAAGGAAACAACGAAATATAAAGATTGTATGATATACATGTGAATTTAAAGAGCATGGTGCAATTAAAAAGCATGTCAAGTTTTGAATAACCCACAAACGTTTTACTGTAACATAACGTTTTTTTTTTAAAGATAAGTGGTACGGAAAATACACGTCGAATATCTTATTAAAGATATTTCTAGTTATATTTGATCGAGAATGTAACCCGCATCCTAGTTTCGCTGAATGGATCAAGTTTCCCACGGGTACTACTTCCCTGTACCCCCAATTCTTTTCGCACCCTACATGTTCGTACCCAATATTTTTCGTACCCAAGTTTTTGCTCGTACCCAAATTTTTTTCGTTCCCTTTTTTTTTTCGTACCCAATTTTTTTTCGTACTTAAATCTTTTTTCGTACCCAATTTTTTGGCATATTTTTTGTACCCAAAGTTTTCGTACCCATTTTTTTCCTGCCCAAAATTTTCGTACCCAAATACACAATTGTGGTGATGTAGATAAACTTAAATAGATGCTTTTAAATCTATCCTCTGCAAAAGCATCGTCACACCAGTACTGTCAGTACTTTAATTGTATCTGTTGTCCGCATATAGATGGTTCATTTCCACGAGGTACTAGTATTTCATTATTTTGTGTGCAGTTGTTTTTGATAATTGGTAACATGTTAAACGATCTTACTATAAGATATAAGCACATATTAAGTGTAAATCATCGTGGTTACAGATAATCTCATATTGCATCAATATTTGCTTTCGCATGGCCTCGCTTCGTGGTCCATTTTCTTAAACGTGTCGGAGAAAAAGAGATTAACAATTTTAGAAAATTACAACTTCTACAAACAAAAATGAGCTATTTATCTAAAAATAAAGACGACTCGTCTTGAGGCGAGACATATCAGATTCCCAGTAGCCGTATGCTTCAGGATAATGTGTCTCGGTATTTAATGTAACCATTTCGAATAATTCACAATATTTAAGCGATAAGACTGGTAAAATATGTTTTTTTCCTTTAAATTTGGTTTGTAATCTTAAAAACATTCGCTAAGATATTTGGCTCATTTCTCGCTCGTTTCATGTTTATTTTTCTTTTGAAAATTTACGCTATATTTGCTTATAATTCCAGTGAACCATCGAAGTAACATGACAGCAAAACTAGTTTTTTAAACAAGGAAGGATGAATTAAATTAGATTTAATACTTGTTCATAATTATTTTTAGTAAGTTATGAGATTAAATTGTTGCGAAAGTCTTTAATACGCTTTGCAGAAAAGATTTTCATCATTTCCTGAAACAGTATACTAGTATTTAACAAATCTGACACACGTTAAAGAAATTTACAACGGCACTTCGGGTTTGCATTAACGAATCATCGGTCATTTTGTCATTCGGTAGACCAACGATATTTTGAAAAATAACTTTTTTGGCTGTACATTTTTTAGTAAATTTGGAAAACATGAAACGTTAAACATATTCCATTCATTTTTCTTTTATATATATAACTTATATTTATGTTTTTCTTTTCTTATTTGTAAAACTTTAAAAGTGCAAATGCAAATGCAATGTTGACTTGAAATCATTCGAAAAACGCGTTTCGTATTAATAGCATCGATACTTAACACACGTCATGAAAATTGTCTGAAAGCCATGCTGGTACCCACTGTGAACTTTAATTTAAGAACATGTGAACAACTAAACGTGCATACTACATTCGGGAGGCGTGCCGACCCAGCCGGTTCCATTTCGGCATTCCATTGTCATATTACCGACAGAATTCAACTCTGCATTGCAACTGTATGACGTAGAGCCACCAACGGGAGTGACAGCGTTACGGGCGTTTCCTGACGATCCGCCAGGAATATCAGGAAGCATCGCACACCCTGCGAAGCATTTTTGTAACATATATTAGTAGTAATAAAGAACACATTATTATTGCGATAATCTTTAAAATACACGTACATGTCATCCGATGGTGAATCTTATTAAAAACTGTCAATATTTATAATGGTCAATCACTATTAATTATTATATCGTAAACTTGATTTTGCCTGCATATACAACCCGTTTAGACAACAGTAACGGCAACATTCGGTTTATTACATATGCAGGAACTGTAGTATTGTACAAATGGTAAGTTTATTGATAATTACCCCAGTGACAAAGCACGATGAATGGGATATTTCAAATACAGTTAAATTGACATGTTTTGGTGTCTATATAACGGTTTATAGGAAAGCAAAGACTAAAGTAGTTTTACTACTTTGCTTCTTTGTGGTTCTTAGCCTTTAATATAGGTCAATATATTCATACGCAATGCGGTAGTATCGAACTACAAGTAAAATTGTTTGCAATGGAGCATAAAATAATAAACAAACATATGCATTTAAACACACACGCACTTATAAAGTAGAGAAAACATTATTGTGGCTGGGTTTTACCGTGTTTGTGTTGTGTACTGGGTACAATCTTCGTGCCTGATACTAGTCTTTTATTTTATTTTAAGGAGGGTTGGTGGTATTACGATCCTCGTCGCCATACAATCGGTTTGGAAATGAACCGAAACTGATAATAGCATTTCGTATTATTTGTAAAGAAGCAAGATCGCTTTTCAGCCTTCTAGAACGTATGCTTATATTTCATTATACAATTGCACGATATACCTTAATAACTTTGTTTTTGTAACGAACTTACCGCAAGTGGGTGCCGTGCCATTCCATCCAGTTGATGTGCAAGTGCGTGTGGCATTTCCAATAACAGAAAAACCCGTGTTACACCTGTATGTGACTGCATTGCTTATAGCGACAGTTCCCGTTGCTGGGTCCAATATACCATCAGTGGGGGCAATTGGCAGGTTGCATTCTGAACATACACAAAATTATATATTGAGTGTTGACAATTGAGCAGAGCCATTAGAACATGGGTTTATTTCATACTTGGCCAGCATAGCCCCAGAGCAGAGCCATTACAACATGGGCTTATTTCATATTGGCCGGCATAGCCCCAGACCAAAATGCACATTTGCGTAGTCTAGTCAGGAGCTACGGCGTCCGCTGTAAAGTCACGCAAGGTTTCGTGGACTTATCAGCGAGCAGGGTAGCTACCATTGTGTACACACCGGTCTTACTGACAATAACGTAGTGACGTCACTATCTATGTATAGAATGGGGTAGCTACCGACCATACTGCGCGATTGCACTAGCCGCTCAGGAGCGTCTTTGGCCGCATATTGCATAAAACTCACTTGAACATGAAACTGGCCAACTATTGAAAATTAACGGCTATCGCAAGTATTATATACGTCGATACATGAGTTGCCACACATCTTTGCCTTAAGGTCAAGTACCTTTATTTTCGCTTGAATTATTTAAATGTGTTCCGAAGTATGATTTATAATAATACGCAAACAGCCGTTGGGAAAGTTGCTCATTAGGTGCATCATTTTTTATTGCAAAGCGTATCAGTTTTCGAATACAATAACATGTACTTTAAATTGCAAATAAAATATATATTACATATGTATCCACAGAAATAACAATCCCCACTATAGTGTTATTTAATGCATAAAACGAGTGTTCATATTTGCATTTAAGTAAACAACATGTATATTAGTATCTGAATTACCACACGTGGGCGCTGTTCCATTCCAGCCTCCGGCTGCTGTGCATGTACTTGTATTGACTCCAATTATTGTGAGGTTGTTACTACACGAAAAGGTGGTTGTTTCGCCTATCTTTGTTCCTGTATTAGTCCACGATCCTCCGAGGGGAATTCCTGGGGGTTTGCAATCTGGTGGTATAAACATAGACGTATAATTGAAATATTAATGTTTTGCTCGTTATATGTACTTTTTCTTAATTTGAGAAGACTCCATATCGATTTCACATTGGAAAAGCATTTTTTTCTCTGTTAGAATAAATGTTCAAATAAATGATTAAGCACATAATTTTATAATACATTTATATTCACAATTTGAGTCATGTATCAATAATACTCATAACCGTTACTTTCTTTTAAGAATATAACCCAAACATTTAAATATTTAATATGTTGAATGTTGATAATTTTGACGTAAACACAATTCACACGCATCTGTACCAAGGTGCATATGATTAACGTATAATGACTGCGCCAATTAGACGTAAGTTACGTGGAAATTGACGTTACTGTTAATGGAACGAACCCTATACTGGGTAACTTTTACATGCATGTGAGGTAGACATATTTATCTTTAAGTTTTATGACAACCAATAAAATGCCTTACAAAGGCATGTGGGGTAGGCTCAGGTATCTTAAGGTAATATGCCACCCGTTTTAATCATATGATTTTAAACATGGTCCAAAACAGTAATTGAATATGTAATGATACATATCACGAACAATCGGAGTTTTTATAATACA
The DNA here is from genome assembly GCF_020536995.1 of Dreissena polymorpha. Lineage (NCBI taxonomy): Eukaryota > Metazoa > Mollusca > Bivalvia > Myida > Dreissenidae > Dreissena > Dreissena polymorpha. The sequence continues at coordinate 128,233,197 of NC_068355.1, read as the reverse complement.
TAAAACGAACGACCAATGTACGTTCTGTCAAATAAATTTAACGTGAATTTGTGGCTGAATTACCACACGTGGGCTCCGTTCCATTCCAGCCTACGCCTGTTGTACATGTCCTTGTGTTGGCTACATTTAATGTGAAGTTAGTGCCACAGGAATAGGTTGCTGTACCGCCTATCTTATAATCTGTTACAGCCACCGATCCTCCGGGGATATCGGTGAGGGCGATGCAATCTGGTGGTAAAACATACCCGTAACATTTAACATTAATAACACATGTTTTGCTGATTATATGTGATGTATCTTTATTTCAGAAAACACAAGATCGATTACTTATAGAAGATCGAACATTTCTTTCGCTGTTACCGTAAATGTTTAATTAACATACCTATTGCAGTATTCTAGTAAGCATGTATTGTATTTGTTTATAAAGAATATTGTAAACAGTTACTTTCAATAAAGAATATATATTAAAAAAGGAACTATTGAAATAACACATGTTTAATGTTGATTAATTGGATTTCATCCCAAAAAGCAGGCATCTAAATCAAGGGGCTTATGATCACCGTGTATACCACATTATAAGAGAATGTGTGAATTATCTTTTGGTTTTTATGTCACTTTTTTCGGTCGTATAATAATAAATAATATGCGTATAAACCAAAAGAGTAATAGACCATCACTTAAAAGCTGAATTTATGCGAAATGTCGTAATGACATACGTGTTTTAACTACGTTTATCATTTGAAATAATCTTTAAAACTCTTTTAATGCTGCAATTTAAATGTCTTTTCCACACAATATTAATTAGATTGTTTACCTCTGCTATATACAAAGTATGGTAAAACAACAACATTACCGGTATTCGGTTATTATGTACACATGAATTTCAAATGGTCGCTATATTTAACTTATTCAGGATAGTTTTAACTCGGAGGCTGTTATTCAGTCAAATATAAGTTATTTTTTACCGACATGTCCATGTTATCACAACGCGGAATTCTGGTACACTAATTTTCTACTGACGAGTGTCCAGAATAACAACGTTGGGTAAGTTGTATGAAAATATCGCTTGCTGAGCTGTCTAAAACATCTGAATTCATAGGCGCCTGAGGGCTTATAACTTATTGACACTTAAGCATCTTCTGTTAGGTTTCGTTCTTAAAATTTGACTAAGTCAAGCTTTCACGCCGCCGAAAGAAAACAATGTACAGTTGTTTTAAAGTCAGTAACTAAAAGAGATCTGAACATTTCATGATTAGTGAGTATTTAAATAGGACAAAACTAGAAAATATATAGCGCAAGTAGAAGTAAAAAGACAAACCATTCGGTACGTAAAACAAACCAAAATGCGTAGCAATAAAAGAAAGGCTATGTCTAAACCTTTTTGGATCGATACCCTTGTTAAATTTTTCATGTTTTAACTTCAAGTTTACCGTGACCATCCATTTAATTTAAAGTTAACGCTTTTTTGTTAAATCTTTATGCGGTGATTATATTCATCATTTATATTCAGCAGTTATACTTGCTGATCTATTATCGTTATTTTACTACTCATCACTGTCTGTACCCGAATCATTCTGAATTCAGAAAAAGCCTAACGACGTTCAAACGTGGCGCGATTACTGCCTTGTTGTTTTTTACTATTATTGTCTTCATGTACAATATTGGTGTTGTCGTTGCAATAAAATGACAGCCACGTACGGCAAAGCTCGGTCAATTATAAACGTTGTGTCGAGCTCTGTCATATAATGCGTTTATAATACTTGATATCTTATTTTGTTCATCCACTTACATGAACTATAACACCACCTTTCCGAATTTTCGTGTTTTTGATTATTTTAGATTACAAGCGTTTCCAAACACCTATCGTGGTATGTATTAAATGAATGTTGAGGAATGGAAGAACATAAAATGGAGTTTATATTTTGTTGTATTATAATTCTTAAAATCATTCGATTAATATCGTCATAAAGGTAAGCGTATCGTTTATTTAAGTTTGTTTGGTGACTACTGAAATACATGTACCTCAAATAGTTTCATCTAATCAAAATTTCAGTAATAATCGATTGTTTTATTTTACGGAATGTGTACTATGTTTTAAATATGATTATAATGTTTATTTGGTGCTTTATTTCGTAAATCAACGTTGGCTTACACTGAGTGTGGTCGCAATTTTATGCAGTTGGTGCGATCGTATATTTTTCAAATATAGGAAATCGAATTGAGGACAATATCATTAATTTGGTCCCGATAATGAGATAAAAGATCGTGCGTGACATCATTTTGTTGCCATTTAAGGCAACGAAATGGATTTTCCCCGCTATTTATGATACGAGTGTTTGTTTCCACGAATGTGGTATAAGATCGTGCAGCCATTGTGTTATAATGAGAATAATGAATAAGAAATCTTAACATTTAGTGAACATTTTAAAGTATTTCTTTCGTGACCATATTCAGAGGAAGTTATCACGTGACAAACAATGATGGCGACGTCCATGCAGGCTTTTTTGGCCGTTCTATATCCTTAATTACATTTAGTAATTTTGAAAATGCGGCTCATTTTTCAGCCATATCGGCAAGAAAGTGATAATCTCTTAAGATGTATTAATATTCGCTCTTTATCTCGACTTTATTCCCTGTACAATTTGTAAACGGGTCACACAATTACAGTTCCCGCTAAGAAAATTATATAGTCCATATATAGGCATACCGGCTTATCAACATTTTTGCAACGTATGCTTAAATGGCATTTTGGCATTAAACAATAAACTTTAATCTCTATGTTTTTCTTATGAGCTTACCGCAAGTGGGATCCGTGCCATCCCATCCAGTTGAGGTGCAAGTACGTGTGGCAGTTCCGAATACAGAAAAACCCGTGTTACACGTGTACGTGACTGCATTGTTTATAGCGACAGTTCCCGTTGCAGGGTTAAGTGAACCATCAGTGGGGGCATTTGGTAGGTTGCATTCTGAATATATTTAAAATAAACTGAGTTTCGTATTACCAAATTATTTTATCTACAATACATGTTGTTTAGAAAATGTACTTCGTAAAGTATTGAAGGGTGATGAATAATTTATGAATGCGCTATTAGTTTGGTATATGGCAAAAATGCTTAACTTCTTTTTGTAACGAAAACATCAGGAACCAGGTGTGAAACGCCTATCGCGATTTCAAAACTTAAAATAACTAAACGTTTTCTTTATATCGTTACAGATTGAAGGACATACAACTTACATCACTCCAATGTACGGCAAATTGTAACACAGAATGAAAACAAATATAATGACTTTCGACAAAAATAACTAAAACAGAGCCATTCTGAATGAATCTTGCTGGAAATCAAATCGTTAAATGGTACAACAAACAACTCGAATCAGTAAAACAGAAAATAAGTATGTTTAATAAAATCTACTTTACCATTGAGATATATGACACTGTATATATAACCTTATAAACGATTATGCAAAGATAACATTACACTCTATGTTCTTATTAAATAAAACAAATACCCAAATGTGACAATATTTATAAATTGGTAGCTGCATTACCACACGTGGGCTCCGTTCCACTCCAGCCTACGCCTGTTGTACATGTCCTTGTGTTGTCTCCATTTATTGTGAAGTTAGTATTACACGAATAGGTTGCTGCATCGCTTATCTTGTAACTCGCTACAGCCACCGATCCGCCGGGGATATCGCTCAGGGATTTGCAATCTGGTGTTCAAACATAGACGTTACATTTAAGCATTAATTACATTTTTTCTGATCATGTGTACTGTTTCGTTTTTGATAAAACTTAAGATATACATTTGCACAAAAGAATAATAGTGTGTCTATTGCGTCTAGATTCAAGAGTTATTTGTGCTGCTTCATTCGTTTCTTTTTCAGTCGCATTTTGTTTTTGTTTTAGTCTATGTAATTTGTAAAGTGTAATACAAGGTTATCTATACAAAACACACCACATAAGTGTGGGAGCCTAATTTTTAATCTATCCTCCAGTAAAAGATGATCTCATATGATTTTATACACTCCACTGAAAAAGCCGAAATCCGAAAATCTATGAGTCGAAACGCCTTTGCGGTGTTACAACTCACAACCAATTATACATGTACATCGAAAATTATTTTTTTAGCAGAACACGAGTAAATATCACTTATAGCGGCTATAGTTTGTAAGAGTTTTCGTATGCAGTTACACATGATTTTCTCTATAAACACGTTCTCTATGAGCTTTACAGTGTCATGTATAAAATCATTACCACAAGTCGGTACGACGGGGTCCCATCCTGTGGTGGCTGTACACGTGCTGCTTCCATTACGGGACAATGTGAAGTTGACAGTGCACACGAAAGTAGCCTCAGTGTCAACGGTTATCGCATTTAGCGGCGGTGAAACGCTGCCATCGTTTATTGCGGGCTGCCCACATACTGTAACGGTATAATACACGACAATCAGTAAAATGAGTTTGTACCTTAAAGCGTTTAATTGCTTAAAACACAATAATGTCGCCAACATCAGCATTCTGGTTGAAATATATTAACAAGAAATGTATTTTTTGTTGAAAGATAGAAAGCGTGGAAAATAATATTGAGATTCCAGGCCCAAAAGATGTTACAAGAGGACAATGATGATCGGTATCGTGATCTCTCAGACCTCATTATACACATGCATATACAATGAATTCAGTTTTGAAGTATTACGCTAACTCTTTTACTTTACTTTACTCCGATTAAGAGCTGGTATTGTTACTACGTTCTTACTGCGACCCACAACGCATAATGGTTCTAAAGGATGCCGTGAAGGTCATCATAGCAATGCGTGAAGACAGCGTCCAAACGCCAATGACGAACAATGTAGAGTCGTTAAGACAACTACTTTTAACATATTAAAAGTAAACGCCGTGATTAGAGCTTTTTACGCCGTTTCGGATAGAAGACATACGAAGGTCATTATAACTGGCAAAGATCCTTAGTAAAGCCGTACTCAAGACGCCGAGAAAACCCAGAAAATCTATTCGTTAAACAATGCCCAATACAGCCATGGTGTTTTCCCCCGCGTTTCTAGCTTTTGCGACCAAGGTCTTTAGTATAAAAACCATTGGTTTCATTAGCATTCATTGTTGTCTCTCAAGCTAACTGGCCTCAAAGTGCATGTGTTCCAAATGACGTGCTTACTGTTGCATCATTGTTTTGTCCACCAGCAGCCGGGAGATGACCACCAGCTAATTATTCGGTTAATTTAAAGAAGGAAACGGAATTCAAGTCAAAGCTGATGCTGAGTTTTACTGTTGGTGTGAGAAGTACACAGAGAACAGTTCGGCCACTACTTTTCACATAGTAAAAACAGAAATTTCCTGCATCGTTTGTGAACGAAACAATTGTCCTACAAGAACTGTTTGACTATTTAATTACCCGTTTAGAAGGACACACACTACAAAAAAGTAATTACTAGTATCCTGATTCAGATCTGGCGGCCATTATCCGCATTTGTTACGAAAAACATCAATGAAATATTTTGGTGAAGCGCCCAACCACGCCTTGAGATTGGATTAAAGCGGCAGACGACTTCGAGCGCCATTTAAATGTCCCGTCTGCATTCGGCACGCTTTACGAGGTCGCTGTGGTGTAATGGATATGGTGTCCGCCTAGCGACCGGGAGGTCACGGGTTCGATCCCTACCGTGGGAGCGTTCTTTAGATCTTCCCCAAAGACACCAAGTACTGGTTCTAGGCCCAGAAAACGAAATCGAGAGCGTTTATATACGCCTTAGGCTTTCGATGCAATCGAGCTAAAATAAATAGGTTTAAACAAAGGACAAAGCCATAAGAAAACCAACCAGGAGTAAACGCATGTATAACAACTACAAGACATGTTCCTCCATCGCATTAATCGGACTTGAAGATTCTTATTTTACAAGGTAAGATGTTGGGGATATGGCTGTATGTTTGATGTCATGATCTACAATGATCCAGATATCATAGATTGTCAGTCATATGAATCAAAAAGCTTTCCAGCACCGGCACAATTATCACATGTCAACAAGTATTCACTGAACGCTTTACTTGGTGACGGTGCTTTTGGTCTCCGAACCTACATGGTGCATCCGTTTTCAGAACCGAACCTTTCACAGGAACAGCCATTCTACATCTACAGCATCTACGGAGGCAGAAGAATCGATGAAAAGGCTTTCGTCATTCAAATTTTTGGACAAACCGATATCATTTGCAGACTCCGTGACGTCGCTGATTTTCCATCGATTTAACGCAGAGGGATCGCCCTCCATAGGCAGTGAAAACGCGAAATCCTGGTGAAAACACAGGCGTGCATGCACACAAAAAAGAATGAAAAACCCTTGGCGCAAAGTTTGACAATCTTTAGGTTTCTTTTAGAAAATAATGGATTTGTTACTTCAGCTTTATGCGTTTACCGAAGCTGTCTGTTTTCTTCGTTGTGTGGACGCCAGTCTGGTGTGATGGGGTTTATAGGAACGACGTTACGTGGCGCTTTTTTAGAATGATTAATTTCATGTGACCAAGGTAAGTTGGAACGTACTTGATGATACATTTCAATAGTAAATGTAAGATGCATCAAAAATGCTAATAACTATTTCGTTTATTTACTGAATAAATTACAGACATTTGGCACTTCATATTTGGTCTTTAATCAATACTGATATGCAAACGTGAGCTGATCCTGAAAGTATTTGAGCTTCGTACTTGCTGCTCGTTTCGCGGAATGAGGCACATGACTAGTTTGTTGAACAAATGAATGTACAGTAATCTCTGATAATAAGATAAAATGAGAAACAAAATGTCCATAATTATGTCCACTTATAGAGCGTAATTTGTCGATATGCTTATTATTTCGGTCAAACCCATCATTTCAACAATAATGTAAAATTTAATTATCCGAAAGCATAACAACAGTCATTGGTAATTGTTTAAAAACTGCAATAAGATGGCATTCCCTTTAATTAAAAATGTCCCAATTCTATTTTAGTTTCATTATTAGCTGCATAAAATATCGCAAGAAATCCGTGTCTAGAGTGAGCTTAAATGGGCCTTTTCACAGATTTTGGCATGTTTTGAAGTTTGTCATTAAATGCTTTTTATTGATAATTGTGAACATTGGATCTAAATAGATCCAGAAAAAATCAAGAATAAAATTACAGAACGAAAAAAGGAACCCTCTACTGGGCTCGAACCAATGACGCCTGGAGTAAAAGTCTATCGCTTTGACCACTCGGTCATCCGGGCTCATATAATAAATGATGTATGTTTATACCTTATATAAGTAATCCTCGTAGTATTACAACAACAGAACTCTCCAAAGTATTCAATCGTTTCGCTTTGCAACGCTTTATAAGTTTCAGGTTTTTAAATCGTCAAAAGATGCATATAATGGATATTTTAGAGCATGGTAAATGTTCAGTATTACTGTTTCCTCACAAATATCATAACAACAACGAAAATTTGCGAACCTGAAACACTTTTTTTTAATTTGTCAATTTACTAAAACGTGAAAAGGCCCATTTACAGATCTATAGGCCGAATAATAAGCATTGCTGCTGTTTTGCGTTAGTGCCAAGATGTTGTCCACAAGGACGCCCTTTAACTGGAACAAATACTCACTTTATGTGCAACCTCCTTGAAAAAGCAGTGTGACTATTTAGATATACCGGTAGTTTAAATTACGTAACCACTATGATGCTGTTTGATTAAAATTGTTGAAATCGTTGACCCAAAAATAGTTTAGATCACGCTATACGATATATGTAAGTGTATCGTTCAAAATACCGTGCAATGCATGTTAATTTGTACAGAAAAATTATCTTTTTAAAGGACAATGAACGAAACTACCTATCGTACGATCATTAAGCAGGGTGGTATGTGTACAGCGTTTGAACATCGTATCATAAAGCCGCCCGGGTTTAAGAAACGGTACCAGTGATTCATAATTCTTGTACGACCTTAAAGGGGCCTTTTGACGTTTGAGTAAATTGACAAAATTGAAAAAAAGTTGTTTCAGATTCGCGCATTTTCGTTTTAGTTATGATATTTGTGAGCAAACAGTAATACTGAACAATAACCATGCTCTAAAATAGCCAATATATGCATCTTTTGACGATTTAAAAACCCGAAAATTATAAAGCGCTGCAACGCGAAACGAATTAATAATTCGGAGAGTTCTGTTGTTGTCGTTATATTTTGTGAAACTACGAGGATTGGTTATGCCTCAGTCACAAATAATCCGGTCGCCGGCCGATGTGTCCGATCTCCAGGCATCGGGAAGACTGGACACGTCGGAGCCGTCCGCTGTCCGATGAGTGACAAAGTTTAAAACCTCAGTCACAAATAGACACCGATCCCCGCCCGATCAGCGGCCGACGTTTTTTTTTCCGCTCATCCGGCTGGCGCCGGCCGATGATCGCACGCACATCGGGTCATTTTGTAGCATCGGGCGGCGTCCGGATTAATTTTTTATATCACAGTTAACCGACATCGGGCCCGGGAAGGAATCGAGTCGAGATCGAAAAAAGATCGGACGATCAACGAACGGTTATCGCCCGGCGTGCGCCGACGTCGGATTCATTGTACGTGTATCATAACGAGCATCGTCCGGCGTCCGTCGGGCATCGTGCGGAGGCCCTCCGGCAATCAGACGGTCGCCGGTCGATGTATATGCTTCTGGGAAATACCTTTACTTTTGCCGATACATGTTCAATGAATCCGATGTCGGGCGATACCCGGGCGATACGCGTGCGTTGATCGTCCGATCTTGTTTCGATCTCAACTCGATTCCTTTTCGGGCCCGACGTCGGGTAAAATTTTAAGTGAGACTTAAAATTAAACCGGACGCCGCCCGATGCTACAAATTGGCTCGGTTTCCGTGCGATCATCGGCCGGTCGCCAGCCCGATGAGCGGAAAAATACGTCGGCCGCTGATCGGACGGTGATCGGTGTCTATTTGTGACTGAGGTATTATATGAAGTATAAAATACATCCGTCGTTGTATCCAGCAGGATGGCCGATTGGTCTAAGTGGGAGACTTTTTACTCCAGGACTCCAGGGGTCAGTGGTTCGAGCCTGCTGAGGGTTACCTTTTTATCTTTTTTAAATTTTATTCTTGATTTTTTACTGAAGCTTTTTATAGCCAATGTTAACTTTTATCAATATAAAGCATTAAATGACAAACTTCAATACATGCCAAAATCTGTGAAAAGACCCTTTAAGGCTCAAGCTGCATTATCGCTGCATTATTCTCTCACGGAAGCCTCGCGACCCCTGTCTACATTTCATACAGGCTTCAAACGATTGTCTGCGTTAAGAGAGACCAAGTGACAGTCACATTGACACATTTCGATATATTTGTATATATCGTGTATATACGATGCATAAAACTGCACAAAAAACGACTTTTATCGCAGGGCTCCGGGTTACAAGTTAATCAGGCTGTATGCTCTTCTAATGTAGTGCCCAAAATTTCATTTTCGTGCATACAATAATAAAATGATAAATGAAATAAACACTTTAAAACATAATAATAATAATCTAAGTGTGATACGTACGGCACGAAAACTCGTCTGTGCTGAGTACAAAGTTGGGTGAACATTCACAAGTAGTTCCACCACCACCACATTCGGCGTTTGTCGGGCAGCCGTCAGCACAGTCTTAAAATAAATGTTCAGTTCGCATTATTAGCGTGTCCAGAACAAATTATATATTATTAGTAAGAGGATTTTAATTACAGAATTATCGTGTTTTTACGATTGTTAATGAAATCGATGCAAAATCAACATTTTAATGTCAAGTCAATTTTATTGGCAAATACATGAGTACATATCCAAACAACATACATAAGACACGTAATGGCTTAATAAGAACAATATTATGTATTTAGTTATAACGATTATTTCTATACTTAACGCCATTTAATATTAATTCACCAATAATATTGACGTTCCTTCGTTTTTTAAAGACTACAATAAATCTAAAATAAAAAACAGCAACACAAAATTTATTATATTTTAAGCTAAACATGCTAAATGTAAAGTTATATATGTATTAATTTAGTAAGCTTTCAATTATTAACTTTATGGTAGCAATTACGATTTCTTTTTTTTAATATTCAGGCCATGCAATTCAGTACCTGTGACTGTAACTTTCGTTTGTCCAAACACCTCAACGCCGAGGGTACACACAATACACACGAAAGCGAAACCACTATGAAATTTAATCATCGTGATACTTCCATAAGGACAAGTAGCGCACAGAACACTTTGATCACGTTACTCAACTGAAACTGTGATCGTCTGACAATTATCAATCATGTGTTTCTTGAATTCAGTTTTCTGATTTTAAAGCAGCGTAGACGCATAAGCAGTCATATTTGGTAATAGTATAGAACCAATCGTCCCGCCCTGTGGTTGGTTTGTCAAAGAGATCGTTGTAAACTAATCAAATTATGTAACCATCTGATTTTGTTTACTACTACAGATATATGACTGATCCACTTAGTCTACACTTGAAACGCATATTTAATAAAATATTTAAATAAGATAAATTCGTGGTTCATGCTACACCATTCGTATACACGATCTGAAAAAAAGATGTGTAAACACGAAATTAACAGCAATTGTTTCTAATCATATCCATTGTTGTTCTACAGACAGCGGCTTTGCCTATCCCTAGGAATTCTATCTAAATGCCCATTCTAAGAAGACGTTACAAATTTATCTGTTTTGTTTCCGTTTCCTGCAAAGAAAATTCTCAATCCTTTTACGCATTTTATTTGTGTGGAAAATGATATCCGTGGACTCTTAACATAATCCGGGAGATATGTATAAGAACTAAATAGTTTTTTTCCGATTTATTGGTGTATGAAATATCGGGAAAATCACTCCAAATTTGCATTAACTTCGACCTTAAAGTTCATAACGGACGTTTTTCAGTTGGCGTACCAATTTCGTTTTCATCTTCGTTCTATCCAGACTGTTCGGTTATTTGTTATCGGCGAATAAATGGTAACTAATTTAAGTTTCTTGCAAAATCTCTTGTAAGCAATTATTGTATGAAAAATTAATTTGCGTATACACGCTATTGGAACGGCCCGTACATATTGTATTTAAAAATTATTACACGCATATTAAAATTTAATATAGGACTGATTTTTGTAGATGACCAGTGTGTTAAAATATCTAGTTTTAAACGTATCTCTGTATTATTTATATATAACTTACAAAACGAATATAGTGCCGCGTGTTTTATATATGAACTAAATAGTCGAATGAGCAAACATCTTTAAATGAAATACCGATCAATTGTAAACATCTGCCAAATACCATTGCATGGGTACATTCTTTTTATTTGGTTTCATGACAGCCCATATAGATAATCTTGTTCACGCGAAACAATACTTGAATTCAGCAGATCTTAAGTAACAATTCACGTTAACTATACCTTATTCCATTCGAATATTCCGACAGTGATACTATCTTACGAATACTAATTTATCAGTGCGTTTAATTGTGGTCTTTAATTTTATATCATTTTAAGTTTCAATTGATGGTTAACATACCATTAGGCCTGCCAAGTTGTTTTGTTCTAATCGATTATTTCACGGAGTAAGTTTAAATGAGGTTTTACAATTTAGCGTTTACAAATGTGTTGAATTGTTGGTTTGAAGTCATACAGATATAACCTTATATAAAGGACTTACACATTTTAGAGGAGGTTATATTGTAAACTGTAGCAATGAAATGTGAAACATACACAATTCACATTATACTCAACTCAAACGTATTTAACTTTTGTAAAAGAACAATACATATCTATATAAAACGAGCCATATATGCCATGATTGAGGAATAGGTGTCTGACTGTGATATACAATATGAAGGATCTGACGCAATGTTAGCCTTTATGACTTGTCCAAAGTAATTTTAAAACAATCATTGATACATATATGCACTTCGTAAGCATGAACGTTACAAATTTTAATGATTTTTTTGGGCAATATCTCGCGCGCCGACGCTGGGCCATTAAGGCTATTTCTAACAGCGTTTTTAACGTAGTATTTGTAATCAACATATTTTTTGTTAAATGTTCTCATGCATATTCGGTATATTGCGATTTATGATAATGCATGCAACTCTAGTCATTTGATTTCTCTTAGTAATGAGAGTTATTTCATTTGTTTGAATATGATTTATGCATTCTTGATTGAATATGTTACTTTTTTAAATGCCGATTTTCCAATGTGTGAACAAATCGCTTTTGCGCGTGTTCAGGGCGAGGTTTGATTAATTTATCGCATTCACTAACCTTGAAACAAACTATCGTTGTCTCAAATTCTTTCAAAGAAAAGATAGTTACTATTTTGCAATATCAAAGTGCCATAAGTGGACAATGGTTTATTTTCCGGTAAAAAAGGAGAACGCGGAAGCTTTTTTTGAGTATTGAGTGTGCAATACAAGAACGAAGACAAGCTGACAGTCAATAATTGACATTCGGTGTGTTAAAATGTATTCTTGTATGCCTAACGTGCTTGGAGGATTGAGCGACGAGACTTAGTTAACATAAACATTTTACATTGATTCCAACGTTTCCAGATATCGCATGTCAGGGCGTTAACGAACTGCCGAGAAGGATTCGATGTGACACCAATATGTGAGGTAATTTATGCGAGGATTTGTGTTGTCTCGTCCAAATTTTTATCGAAATATTTGACAAGAAAGTAAATGTAGTTGGAATAACTGGACTAAAATTGCAGAAAAAACATACACAAAAACGACAACAGAAGAAAACAACATTTATTTTTAACATAAATAAATCTATAAATAAGTATAAAGTCATGAAAAAAGGAATAGAAACATGCAAATGGGTTTTTATAAAAAAATAAACATGTCATGAATACAATATTTCCGTTACATGTACCGCTTTCTTGACCACGCATTGTGTAATTACAGAACAGTAATATTATCAGTGTTAGTGCACAACTATCGTTAATCAACAAATAACAATATACAAGCGAACGACACATTGCAATAAATAAATAGCATGGATAACACTTTACTTAGATCATTCCGCGTAATGCAATAAAACTCAACATGTTTATCTTACACATTCGTACGATATTTATTTTAGCATTTCTGTACTCTCAGATTATTTGACTAACCGATCGCATCATTATTTTATAATGTTGGTTTGGGAATATAAAAACGTCTTCTTTTGTTAAAATCAAGATTGTCTTTGCGTTTTAAATCCTCCGAAAGATATAACACTGGTCAGTTTTTTAAGATTTAATTTAAAACAAGAGCTGTGACCATAGGATGAAATATACCCCCGAAAAACGCTTTGATAGAAGTTATGAGCATTTTTCGAAACCTAAACGCAGATTTCGAAACCTAAACGCGGACCCTTAGTTCAAGGTCAAGACCAAAGGGGTCAAAATTTATGTACGTATGGAAAGGCCTTGTCCATATACACATACATACCAAATATGAAGGTTACATCTGAAGCGTTATAGAAGTTATGAGCATTTTTCGAAACCTAAACGCAAAGTGTGACGGAAAGACAGACGGACGGACAGTGCGATCACTATATGCCCTCCTTCGGGGGCATAAAATGCATGAAATAATACTATTATGTAAGCTTAGCAAAAGGTGGACCATTTTTTCAACTAATGAAATAATAAATATGATACAAAATGAAAAGTCATGTAAAAACACATATGTGAGCATACTTAAAAAGAGAACATCTTATCGATGTTAACCTTTTGCTCATCTTTGCTTATCATGCATATACATATTTTCACATATTGATAGTGTTCATTTCAAAACATTTTTCTGTTGCAATCGATAGCTCGGTAACGCGCTCTTCGACCTCCGTTTTTCCTCTGCGATGAGTGACGTTTCCTTTTCTTTGAAGAGCGAATCAGTTATGCTTGGTGGTGGACCGCGCAACCGGAACCGGAAACGTCCCTCGTCTTCTTCCTCTTCTTCCTCTGGCTCTTCTTGTTTGCGCGTCTCTCTTGGTGACTTTTGCGGACCTGGGGAGGGATGCGTTAGGTCCAGATGCTTGTCAAACACTTCCGAGTGAGCGTCCTCGTTGGAGTTACTGTTCTCGGTGTTGTAGCCCTTGTCATTAATGACGTCATCGTCCTATATTGAAATAATTATTCAATTGACAGCTTAACAGTCGAATTCGCATAATAATGTTAATAATGGCTAATACCCCTTTCTATCTCTTTTAAGACGAACTCATCTTGATGCCGAATATCAATGCGAAAAATTTATAAATATCAAAATAAAATTTAGATAATATAAAGATAATAATGCTCATTAAATAATCGTTCTCTGCTTGAGTTTTTCTGCAATAGGAAAGAAGGAAATATCCGCCGAAGGTACCAAGCATCATATTATTGAATTGTGTTAAATGTCCGGTATCTCAGTCCGGTAATACCCCCGATACACCGAATCCGTTCGAAGTACGTTCTGAAAAATGTGACTAAACGGGCTCGAACTGTGTGAGTAGCAACGTGTAGCAACGTGTTACGAACTGTCTTCGAACTTTGTGGACGGCCTAGAACGGGGTTGAACGGGAGAGGTGTTTCAGAACTTTGAGCCTACTCAAAATTGTCTTCCGATCATCCCGTTCTACAATTAAACGTAGTAACAACGTACTGGAAACGGAATGTATGTAATAAGAACGGATAGTTCGTACTAAGGTCGGGCTAGGAACGTGCAAGAACGTAGTGCGATCGGACCGAAATTACCCGTACGATGCCACACCGATCGAGTCCGTTTCTAGTCCGTCAAATCCGTTCTCAGACAGACCGACCCCGTCCGCACTACGTTTCAAGTACGATCTTGTTTCGTGTAAATAAATAGAAACTAAAATATAAGTTCTTACAACGTTTGCAACACGTTCTATAAGTTCTCAGTAAGTTCTTAGTACGTTGTACTCTTTTAAAGGAGTTCGCAGTAGGTTCCCAGTACGTTGTTTTCGTTCAATGCAGTTGTTACAACGTTCAAATCGTAAATACAATACATGTACGTTAAGGCAATGTGCATATAAATAGAGGTCGTTGTCTCAAAATTCATCATTTGTGATATTAAGTTGAAACATGGACAATCTTGGAGCTGGTAATTGTTTAAATGTTGGGTTCGTGCAGTTAGAAGCAGAGCAGCAATATAATGTTTTGCTAGGCCGAGAAAGAAGGCGGGGACGACACAGAACTTGTTGGGTGAGAAATTGGTTAAAGCCATAAAGAATAATAGCCGTCTGGTCGGCTCAAAGCGTGAAACAAATGAGAACTGGCAGGAACGTAGTCGGTTTTATAAGCGCCATGCAGAACGTGGCTGCAACTACGTCTAAACGTACTAAGAACGTAGTAGGACGGAGTGAGAACTGCCTTTAAACGAGTTACCGCTGCACAACGAACAAAGAAGAACTGCGTACGAACATGATCGAACTGGCTGAGGACGGGCTCGGTCTGACTGGAAACGGTATACCAACGGGGACAATGGGAAAATTGACCCGATGTGAACTGGATAAAGACGGACTGGCAACGGGATAGGACGGGATAAGAACGAGCTGCACGTTGCGAGAACTGTGTATGAACGTCTTTCAATCATATTGTAGATTTTTTTCTGACCAAAACTACACGTCCAATCAAGTTCACATCCCGTTCTGCATTTTCTTCAGAACGTGGTCGAACTGTCTAAGAACGTGCTTGGTGTATGGGCTCCTAGGCGTTCTTTGAAGCCTTTATCTAAATGTCAGTAAAACGTTTCGTTGACTTGTTTAATATATACTGGACCGATTGATAATGGTCATTCAATAATTAAGTTGACCGATCACGTCAATATTTTAGTGACCAATCAAGTATTAATTAGTGTTGTGGTTAACACAGGTGTTTGGATGCAGAGCCCAATAGATGTGATGTAAACCCTAAGACAAACGACAGTTATAGATGTACATAGCTATCAAATTCTGTCCACTTGTTCCAAGTAATACGATGTTTTAAGTCTTAAGTGCGTGTTATTCGTACCAGATACGGGGTCCGTTCTTCGGCTTCTATTTGCCGGCGGTACTTGCTTCCCTTGGAGAAGATGGTGTCCAGTACCTTGTCGTTCATCTTCATCGTGGACCGGTACACCACGTTTGGTTCGTCCACGGACTGAGGGGGCGGATGGCCGTCATCCGGCGTCACCTTGGCGAACTTCTGTTTCCTTGAAAACTGATGTAAAATACATTGAATTGTTACGTTAAATTGTCAAAATTGCAAGGTTGAAACGAAATTACCAATCTAAATCGGAGCTCAATTAGGTAAGGTGCGATAGATTGGAAATTATGTAATGATTGTAACACTGTTGATTATCTTGCCCTGTTTTAATTTAGGAGCAATATCTTGTGTTTTTTTTAGAGTTCGATTAAAAAAAATGTAAATGAAGATCTTAAATAAACAAACTTGTGCGGTCTTATCTATATTCTGGGTACACCGTTTTTATAAATTGTTCTTCTGTTCTTTATAATATTTTAAAGAAAGGCCACCATGCACTCTTTATGATTTCCAAACAAAAGAGCACAAAGCGCTGTCGCGGCTGTTCGACTTTATTCCGCACACTTAGTGCGTGGATATTCACTTTTTGTTCCTATATCTGAAGCATTAATAAAAAATACCAGTGATATAACAATTATAACGAAAGTTGTTCATCATATAATATAATTATACCACCGCAAGTTGCCTATAAACAATCTATAAAAACATTGGTCAACCCATATATTATTTGAGAATTCCTTTAATTGAATTCTCTGCATTATCAACTCGTGCGTGGCGTTGAAACACTACTTTCACGCATGCTTAAATAAAGTATATATACCGGTGGCATGGTACTATCCCGCGGTGGGACTGCCCTCTCCCCGTCAGCAAAAAGGTCATCAGGGTACGGTTTGGATGGCGTCTGTGGTGGCTGAAATCGTTATAGAGCTTCGACATGTTAATTTATACAATAAACAAGAAAACAAAAACAACACATAATAATCATAAAATTCGTAAAAACTGCATTTTCTCTGTGTCAATAGTTTTGGACATTGGTTCCTTTACAGAAATTATAGATCACACGCTATGACGAAGTTTATGTCCGGCTTGTGTGTTCGAGTGTTAAGTCTTGATATTTGCATTTGCACATTCAGGGCGAGTACCAAGGTATAAGTTTTGAGTATGCGCTTTTCTATTTGACTTCAACGCTAGACGCACAATTTCTATTGCATTTCATATTGTGATATTTTTATATTGTTTAATCCGACGTACTAAGCTAATAGTACAACTAATCACATCTATATATCTACTGGAATGTTTTCATTGTAAATGCGTGTGTAATGGTGATTAACATAACAAATCGAAGAAATCCTTATTGTTTTAAATTACCCATACAGTCAAGCTCTAACAAATTTGCCATGCAATCGTTATCCGGATATCCATTTGTAATGGTTTATTCTATAGAATGTGTATTCGTTGCTGTTCATAACATCCTTTCCGATCGAGGATTCACAAATGTGGAACCCGGAATGTGTCATATTACTTATTTTATATGACAATAATTCGCTTTAAATGTTAATATGAATATTAAACCTAATATGTAATATAACTTTTAATGACTATAGCGTATTGTGTTACATCGCGATCCTATTAGAAATCCCGGAGCCTTGAAGACGGCTATTCCAAATTAAACGTCAATTCCTACAAAGTCAGAGGAACCCCAAAGTGAGCTTTGACAACGAATGCTCTTGCTTAACAAGATACCCCTATTAATTGCACCTCAATAGGAGTAGGTTATACTACATGTGCCTTTGATATACTTAGTATAATGTATTTGATATACTTTGTATAAGAGAATATAACAGTTTGGGAAAAAAGTTAAAACGGTAGTAGTACCTTCTTTCTGCAGAACTTGTAGTAGACGCAGATCGCCAACACAAACACGTCCACAATTGCCAGGATAATAAGGACAATGCCAAAGGCCAGTAACGTGTCCGGAAACATGGCTGAAAGTCACATGACATTGGTTAAATAATACAAGCTGTCAAATGTTTCCAAATGACACGATGACGGTACATTTGATATCTTTTTCCACTTGGACCATACACGATTATAATCAACGGATATACAAGTCATTATGTAATGCATCTTGTATTCCACCTTTTCAATTCTTTACGAATTAATGAATATATTAAAATGTGTCATCAACGGCATTTCATTTTAAACGTTTTGGATTTCCTAGTGTTCTCGCATTTTTAAAAAGTGTTACCGATAAAAAACGTTGACACACACTCATTTTATCACATATTTTATAAAACTTCTCTAAGATAATTCGTAAATATATTTGAAAAAAATACCAATACCGACCGAAATACCTAAACGAGATTATTAATATCATTATATGTCATAATATAACAACTCGTGATATATGCTTCATATGTGTCGTTATAATCTTGCTGTATTTCATGGCGGGCTGATTGTCTATTGACCAGACTGTACAATGGCACAGGCTCGTCTGGATGCTACGCGGCCCATTCACACGCTTACACACCCACCAAAGACACAGCCCGGTTTCTTGCCGCCCCACACGCCGCTTGACTCGCAGGTCATAACGGGGTAACCAATGAGCGCGTAGTTGTTCTCGCAGAAGTAAGTTGCCTGGGAGCCCTCGTAGCGACCCAAAGACATGTCCACATCGCCATTTGTTATCGGCTCCAATATCGGGCACTCTACAAATGATAAACGCTACTTTACACCTAACTCGTAGTTTAATACGCTAATTTTGTATCAGCACGTTTTATTATATTGATCTTAACCAGAATATTTGCATCTAACAACAGATCAGTGTGAACGATTCCGTTTAAATGCTAAATACTTTTTTGTTCATGAGTAAGCATCATTTTAAAGTAACAATTTTGAAAACACTATTATCGCGTACATAGAATAAACAGTACAATATAACAGTTTAAGGGTACA
The DNA here is from genome assembly GCF_020536995.1 of Dreissena polymorpha. NCBI lineage: Eukaryota > Metazoa > Mollusca > Bivalvia > Myida > Dreissenidae > Dreissena > Dreissena polymorpha. The sequence continues at coordinate 128,214,179 of NC_068355.1, read as the reverse complement.
GGTTGTAGCCGTTTAAATCCAGGTTACTTTCAGTTTTATTTGAAGTTTTTTTTGTATCATGCTTGAGATATTTAGTTCGAATGTTTGAATGTACAAAGTTGAGAAACTTAATGATACATGTTATATTCTGCGAATAAGCCCCTGGATAATATGTTTGACATAAATGGCACAAAATACAATTTATATTATTAGAATGCAACAAAACTGGATTTTTTTTGTTTAAAATCTTTTCGTACCTATTAGGCACGTAGGTTCAGTGCCGCTCCACGTGGAAGTGGTACCACAAGTCCTCTGTGCCTTCCCCACCAGTTCGTACCCATCCTTGCACGAGTAGTAGATAGTATTCCCCACTCCCAGACCTTCCGACGTGTTTAGGAGTCCGTTCTCGGGTACTTCCGGTTCTGGGCAACCTGGGAAAGGGTTTATATTTGGCACAAAAGTTATTTATATATCAAAAAGAATAGCACACAAAATAATCAGGCTCTTGAGAAGTCAATGCCTTGAAACTTTAATTATAATGTTAACCATATTATTTCATGGAACATATATGGGAATGGCTGTTTAAATGATAATTTGTTTGATTATATTTACTTGCATTATGCCTGCATCATATGGAATTTGTTGAAAAAGCAATTTGTTCAAATCCTATCAAATGACTCATGTGGTATATCAAGTAACAATGGTAATGGCCAATGCATCTGTTACATTTTTTTTTATACAGTTACAGGTAAAGTGAAACTGTCGCAAACTTAAGTGCTGACAAATTCATAATTTTCGTGTAGAGCATTTACTTGTACGTAGAGTCATGTATCATCTATATATATGCGAACTATATTATTACGAAACGCATCATTTATTTTCACTACGGGTAATCTTATACAAACAAGTCAGACTGAACAAAATCACAATGAAAACAAAACACGATAACATTTTACATACTATCATCGCAGTATTTGCCTGAAAATCCCGCCGTACATTTACACGTGTAGCCGCCCACTTGATCGACACAGGTGGCTCCATTAGAACACAGGTGATTTACACAATCGTTGATGTCTTAAAAAAATAAGTCTCGCTCATGTATGTGCATCAAGTGTCTTCCCAGATAAGCCTGTACAGTCCGCACATGCTTATCAGATACGACAGTTTCCGCCTTAACTAGATATTTAACAAGAACACTAAATTGGAAAATGTCTCCCATGATAAGCCCGTGCGGACTGAAAAAAAACTAATCTAGGTCGACACTTAACGCATATGCATTTAACCCTATTTTCACAGAGAAAGGCTCAAATACATCAAATACATCGTTTGGAAAATCATATTTTTGGATATGATAACAAAATTACTAACTATTATGATATTTCTGGCCACACAGGTATTTCAATGGATTTTTAAGTGTCCAGTTGCTTTATTTCGATGTTTTGTCAAATCACAGACTGTATAATCTTATGTATATAGCTTGTAAGTAAGCTTTGATCAACAATTATCGGGCGTCTTCTTGAACAATACTTTAATATACAATTTAAATTGGTAATTCTAATCGAATTTAGGATAAATTAGTTATCTGATATAAGCATATTCATACCAATACCGTTGTAGAAGTGTATACGTGTATATTATATTGTTTTAAAACAAACACAAATTCTACAAAATACAGCTAAATTTGATTGAAAACTAATTTGTTAGAGTTCAATGGACAGTAACGCATATTTAAAACAAAGTGCTCATGATCCACCCCATTTGAATTAAAAACATGTATTTACAATAAATCCTATATTGTAATGCATATTCAATGATAATAAAGAGATAGTGATACAGACATTCTAAAATAAACATCGGTCTATGAGCGATCGCATACCTTGGTCGCAGTTTGCGCCTGAGTATCCAACATCGCACCTGCACTTGTAACTGTTCACCAAATTAACGCACGTTCCATGTTCGCATGGAGACGAGAAGCATTCGTCAATATCTGAGGAACCACAATAAAACGCATTTTTATGAACTATTTGGCATTACATCTAGATTTTTTATACGTGTGTTATAATTACAATTAAAATTCTTAAATTAGTAGTGTGTGTGCGTGCTTTTACTGATAATAACATTTAAGTCGCATGTAACGAAACTGCTAACGTTCAATTTATATTAAAGTCTTCACTCTTAAATTTATGATGAAAAATCACGTACAAATGAACTTAATTATTTCGTTGCTTTAAGAATACAACTCCATGAAGCACATTATTTCATTCCTAAGCCAAATAATCTTATGTCTAAAATTACAACGGTATCACCGCCTTATTTACTTTACTGATGACACGATTGGACGTTGGTGTTTACTTGATACTTTTACCATTGGTGATAGGTTAAAAGAAATAATTAATAAATATTAGGGTATAATTTTCCTACAGATTATTTCCAACCTTTAACAACTCCATTAACTGCATTTTTATCGCAGTATTTTGTCTCTCACTCTGATCATAAGATTTAAGTAGCATGCACATACACATGTATATTTGGATTTGAGTTAAAGATAAAAACGCAAACAATTGTGTAATGAATAATGCAAAATGCATAACAGTTGGAAAACAAATTCAGAGCGCATAAAAGCAATTCGCAAATGCTAATCAAGGACGACACTTTTTGATTTTATGGTATTTTTCTAAGCGAAATTCAGGTTTAGACGGAAAGTGAGGTCCTGTGCCTGTGCTGAAACCACACAATATATTGAGTTATTATTATAAAAAAAGTAATAATGCCAACGTTGTAATCTCATGAGGTAAATCATACCTTTGGAACAGTCTTTGCCCGTGTAGCCGACTGGGCATGCGCATTCGTAATCTGCAAGGAGGTCTTTGCACGTGCCGTGTTCACACGGATCAGGGATACATTCGTTTATTGCTGAAGAAAACAACGACGCGATCTTTATTGCAGGTAAGTTGTATTTCAGAGTAACACGTACTGATTTAACATAACAAGCGGAAAATGCCTCGTCGATTATATCGCGGGCAAAACAATATTTTTCATATACGTCTACATATGAGGCTATTTTATAAATACTCATTCATTGTTCAGAGAACGATACAAAAAGATGGCATCACTCAAAATTAATCATTTTTCTTTTATACTTTCCGATGGTTTATAGAGAAACATCAGTGAAACATTACAGTGAAACATCAGTGAAAAATAACAGTGAACATTATCGATAATTGTCCTTGTTTGACCGGAACTATTTTTAGATATCTTTGGTTTCCCCGTTGTTACCCTGCCAATGTTACCAAGGGCGATTACTCTGCATCGAAACATACGGATAAGCTTCAACATACATTGGGCGCCGAACGGGAAAGTATATTGTAATAATTTGTAAACATAAAATAAAAATAAAAATGGTTGGATTCGGTGGAATATCAATTTTCATTCACTCGTAATCATAGAAAAAAAATTCACTCGTGGCTGCGCCATTCGTGAAAATATTGTTTACTATGATCACTCATGAATTAAAATTGATATTCCACCAAATTCAACAAATATCCTCTATATAATCAGTAAGCTCATGCTACTTGCATTAAACGGAAATATAAGAATAAATGAGTGATGAGATTTAAAATACTTCGCTGCAATTATCTACCTTCGTCGCACGTGTTCCCCGTGTATCCAACTTTGCAGATACACGTGAAGTCGCCAAGCCTGGGCTCAGTGCACGAGCCGTGTATGCAGGGGTTAGGGTTACACTCATCAATGTCTGAAACGAGTCTTGGTACTTTGACGAACTAATCTAGTATGAGAGTAAAAAGTGGTAGTATATTTGTTGATTGCTTTGTTATGTTGGATAATGTTCAAACAACATAAAAAGTACATTAGAAAAGCAACACGTTTACAACAATACTTTTATTATAAATATTCACCTTTATTTCACAAAAAAACTTAAATAATTACGGACAAATACGCTATATAAATGTATGGACGCTTTAATTTTTTTATTTCCTAGCAAACATTGACTGCACATTGGTGTTTTAAGCGATTTTTCTGTCTTTATGTAACACTTCAGAAAAGAGCTTTAAAAGATAGGAATGTGTAGTACTACTTTTCTTTTGCTATGGCTATATTACTGTCTGCGTTTAGATACTAATTGTGTTAAGGTACTTGGCGTCAGTTTAAAGTCTTAAAACCAATGAAAGGAAACTACAATAACATCGTTTTACCTGTTTCGCATAAGGGTCCAGAGTACCCAGTTGGGCATACACATTTGTAGCCCCCTGTAGCACCCATACACTTGGCCCCGTTCATACAAGTGGCACCCTCACAGACGTCGATGACTGAAAACAACAACAGAAAAATGTAGAAATTAACAAAACCGATCAAAGCTATCTTTTAATGGACACATTTTAGTTCTGCCTCATTTTTTAATTTTTGATGTTTTTCTTAAGACCGGTGTTAACAATTGCCATGATCCATAAACACTAATTGGCTTAGGTCGAATATGTTTTTCGGTTTTCGTACCAGCGCTGCGAGCTGATGTTATGTGCCATTGATAATACACGGATAGTTTTATTTTCTATAAAAATGCTTACTCTTGAAACGCTACAAATACAGTTGAACTATAAAATGCAATGGGTTGTTTTTATAAATAACCTTTATGACGACGTCTAACGAGGTTAATTATACATACAAAAAGATCGTGCACTTTCAACAGCTACGTCATAATTAGATAATCTATAAATATGCACAGGTTCTTTTGTTTCAAAAAGGTCAGCAAATGTCAATTATAATGACATTTTTGTTAATACCTACAAGGAACATAATATCCAATTAAATTGCCCTCTGATAAAAAATGGTGGATGAGTTTTACAGACTTGTGTACGGTATAAAGACTTTTAAACAGACAATATCAAACATATAACATCTTCTCCGCGTAACTTCAAGTCATATGTTTTTGTGCTTATAAAAAGACAGGCTAATGAAACACAGAAGAAAGTGTAAAATATGAATACGTTTGCCAATATGGGATCATTATTTTTAATATGATAATAACTCTTTATAAAACCAACAGTATAGGGGTCATGCACACATTACCAATAACGAGAAACCGAAAAAAAGATTTAAAGGCCCTATAAAGGTGACAAATCCAATTATTATGCATATAAATTGGTATAATTTTTACCGGATTTCAGTTACTCTTGCATAAAAAATGCTAATAACACAGCTTAGGTGCAACGTTGTCAAGAATTATGGAAGATATACTTGTTTCATAATTGGAAGAAATGTTTACAACTTTGCAACTTACGCGATGTGTAGCCTCAAAGCGGTGACGTATGCTAAAAATAGCCGAAAGAAAATTCAATTTTAATTCTATTTTAAACAACTTTACCAGCAGAAAGTTTAGATCACCACGAACGTTTTAACCATTTAGAAGAGACCTGCTTTGCGGGAGAAAACATTGAAAATCAACGATATATTTTTGGTTACCTGAGTCACTTTCACTTTCCCGAGTAAACAGCGATGTAAATTTTTTGTAAATGATTGTTTGTAAACACAATTGACTTGGAGGATACTGTATTTTGAGCTCAAAACAAGTTGTATTGCTCATTTTTTATGGTAATGTCAATAGCATTTATATATTGTTTTTTGATAATCTTTATAAATAAAATATGAAATAAATAATTAAAAATCGGTAAATAATTACGGATCGTCACCTTTATAGGGCCTTTAATGACTAACCTTCACAATGCAAATCTGATCCGTCAGTTTTATATTCGGCCAAGCAAGTACATATACCATTGGAACATGCTGCGTTGCTGATCTTCACGCATAAATTGGTGTTCACTGAACAATCGTCTTTTAGTTTGCCTAAATAAACATATTTTATTTCTAGAAACAAACAGAAACATCGGTAGGTACTGTTCAAGTCGTTGTTAGATTAGGTGTTATTCTATATTTAAAAACAGTCATATAATTAAACTTATACATCTGGTATTTTACCAGATCAGAATTAAAAAGTCAATCCTGCAATCTTTAAACAGTTGTCTTTCAAATTTTGTTATCGTATATTATGCATTTGTTTAGTAATTCCCGTATAAGCGGACAGACAGACATACGGGGGGATATATTGATAGTGGACAGACCAGTGACCAATCACATTGTGTTATCAACTTCCTCGATCATATTGTATGTATGTTCCGAGGTATTGCATTTTTTCTATTTTATCATTAATTCTTTGACATTTGCCCTCTAAAGAAAACAATGTCATCAATAATCATCACATTCCTTAATGTATTTACCAGACTAAGTGTTTCAGACTTTACAAAATGGATTGGCTTGGACTGATGTGAATGACACACATTTCATACATGACATACACGACATGCACGACATACATGACAGCCTCAAGGTCAGGTGATGACAGACTCAGGGCCAAGTGACTGATAAAAATATAATTCCGCACACATATACAATCAGGAAAGCATATAACACACTAAATGCATACACATTCTAAAAACTTGTTTTAAACGAAAACACATATTTGCAAGAGTTGAGAAAGAGTTGGCAATATTAATATATGTATATAAGTGACAGTACAGTTTTAGAGTAATCGTTTATATTTCAATTATTGCACATTATTATGATGGATCATTTGGTTGGAATTAGTAGTTTTCTACGGTTATACGCACACGAAACAATATAATTTAACACACACAAAAAGAAAATAGTTAACACAGTAAATATATGTAATTTTTATAAAATATATAATTACAATTGTATCGATTTAATCGGGGGCGGGGGTTGAAGCGGCTATGCTGAATCGTGACTTAATTTATTCATGGTTACTAAAACTATACCCTACATTTTAATCGATGGGGTAAATAAGTATATCTGGACGACGTGTATATAACGTCGATATCCTGGTATTGTTATGCACTTCAGATTTTGAGAAGTCACAGATTAAGATAAACACTCAAACTTAATTTACAAGATACAACATTATTTCTGGAAAGATACATTGAATTCGTGTGTTGAACTCAGTAAAAAGAACCATTTATAACATTGTTTGCTTCAACATCCATTATTCTTTAACACAGACATAACAATTGGTAACGAATTTTCATTGGTTCCAATACAGAATTATATATAGAATCATAGGTGCGAATTCCTTCTTATTTAAAATTAGTTATTCCACCTCAGCCAACTTCACTTTTTGTCAAACTGAATGTGAAACTATTCAACATTTATTTTAGGAATGTAAGCTTATCAATAAATTAATAGCAAACTTTTTTCTGGCTGTAATCATATTTCAAACTGTCTAAATATGACATCTTTTATACTGGGACATGCAAATACCAATTGACCCTTAAACCTTATATGTATTGTAATAAAATGCATATTTATAATATTAAAATGAACAAAACTACACCCACACTTAGAGCAGCAAAATGATACATGTCCTTACATTGCCTTGTACTCAATGAAATTATTTTTTCAATGATTTGAGGCAAAGTAAAGAATGGGAACTATTGTCAAGACTTGTTCAGTAGTTGTGAAAAGAAGTCGTGTTTTGTAAAATATTCCTTTAAAAAAATGCAGTTTATATTGCCACCACTTCTTCAGTAGTTGTGAAAATAGACAGAAGAAGTAGTGTATTGTTAAATATTTCTTTAGCAAATGTTTTTTATATTGACATGTAAAACCTACTGATTGTAACATGTATATGAGTTTGTGATATATGTGTTGTAATATGCATATATTAATTGAAAAGTCTGTACGGTGTGGAGCGGGATGCCCTCGACCCACTCACACCTATTCACGAGGTAAATAAAATGTATTGAACGGGATAAAAAAATTTATTATACCCGGTTCACATGTAGGCATTGAAGAAGTCCATTTTGCAGGTTTCGAGGACCTATCACAGATTCTTTCTACGCTACCATTCAGGCGGAAGCCATCAGTGCAGGTGTAAACAGCTCTCGAGTTCACAATCGTGTCAGTGTAACTAACGTCGCCATGTGTAGGCCTAGCAAGGTCGCCACAGTCTGGTGATAAAAATATACGTTGGACATGACAATAAATATGACGCCGAACATTGAGTCCATTCCATCGCAAACTGCTCATGTCGTAAGTACATGTACATCTTGCGTATAATGACGTTTATTTTCACATTCAATTAAACAACTGCACGTGTATAAACTATATCTATATATAACCCCTTTGGCCCCTTTGTAGAACAAAAAAAACTTTTTAACTTTCGTCGAGTATAAGTAAAATATATTGCTGCTTTTTTCTGTACAATAATATTGATAAACATGCAATTTTATTAATCCGTTATATAAAAAAAAATCGACAACATTTGTTCACCTGTGCCACGCGGAACTCAAAAGTATTGCTGCGTGATGAGTCACCCTTTTCAACAAAGTAACCAGCATGTATTATCATGCACCTCAATTGTTTTGGTTCGAATGATTTTTCGACACAACCGGTGTTTTGTCCACTGTTATACAATGTAGTTACAATAACACGGTTTTACTTTTGTCGCCCATAACTAAAAAAGGATTGCTGTTAAAACGCCAAAACTTTAAAAACATATTCACCAGCATGCCCAGTTGCAAACCTCCATATTTTGGTAAGGGTATTTTCTATCTAATCAAAGATATGTCCCCTGTTTAGCAAAAATAATCTTTTTTAAAAGTGTGTGGTGCTTAAAGGGGCCTTTTCACAGATTTTGGCATTTTTTTAACTTATTCATTAAATGCTATATATTGATAAATGTAAACATTGGATCATAAAAGCTCCAGTAAAAAATCAAGAAAAAAATTTAAAAAGGGAAAAGAACATTGCCCGGAGCAGGTTTCGAACTAGTGACCCCTGGAGTCCTGCCAGAGTCCTGAAGTAAAAACGCTTTGGCCTACTGAGCTATTCCGCCGAGTACACATTCGTGACGTATTTTATACCTTATATAAGCAATCTTCGTAGTTTCACAAAATTTAACGACAAAAACAGAACTCTCCAAATTATTCAATCGTTTCGCGTTGCAACGCTTTATAATTTTTAGGTTTTAAAATCGTCAAAAGATGCATATAATTGCTATATTAGAGCATGGTTAATGTTCAGTATTACTGTTTCCTCACAAATATCATAACTAAAACGAAAACTTACGGATCTGAAACAACTTTTTTCAATTTTGTCAATTTACCAAAGCGTGAAAAGATCCCTTTAACCCATTTATGCCTAGCGTCTAGAAAAAAGGCTTTGGCAAACAGCGTAGACCCAGATTTAGACACCGCATGATGCGGCGGCTCATCAGGGTCTGCGCTGTTTGCTTAAAGGAATTTCTGTAAGCAATATTCTAAATATAGAAATAAATATACTAGACATCCCTAATTTTGGAAATAAGTTGATCCAATTTAGAAGGATCGGAGAGTCCACTAGGCATAAATGGGTTAACTCAAATCGTGTCGCTCACGAAACCTTTCACCGATATCAACCAGCGTTTGATTTTGCGAATCTCTATAGTTTGTTTAGTTGTTTCCGATATAGGTGGGATTGTTAATCAAATGAGAACTGTGTATGCGGCATACTTTGTCGTATGATCACATCGCTAGTTGTTGAATGTGAAGTCAGTTAAGATTGATAATTGTAACCGAATTCTAATTGCAAAGTTTCCAAGGTGAAAACTAACCTCCGACGCAGGTTGGTTCCGTGTCGTTCCAACGTGGTCCAGTCTGGCATTTTAACGTCGAAGAACCAACGATCTTGTAGTGCTCAGAGATACAATCAAACGTGGCAATGCTGTTTAGAATTGTATTTGTATACGTCACCCTACCATTTATGGGAGCCGTTAAATTCCCACAATCTAAAAACAAAATCAAAACGACGGATATTATTGGAAATTAAACTTGGTATACTCAACTTACAACACAACAACATACATACATGCATAAGATTATGTGTGTCGCATATTTGATGTATGTATCTTGTTCTCAATAATGCATGTCCTGTGTTACGTCAGTGTAGCCGGAGACTCATTAGTTTGTTGACATCAGAAGCACGCTTGTAAATGGGTTCAGTCCGTTTAAAATGATGTCTGTTGTCGTGTACGTGCACTTGCAAGATGGTAAATGCGCCCGTATATGCACTTCAACAAATTGGTTTGATCCATCAAGTTGATATGTTTATGTAACGGTACATGTATATAAGCAATGCTTTTTCGGACACTCAAACAATCAGGATTTAATTCATAGGAGAGACGCTAGAAGTTTATCTTCAGGGCCCCTCTTGGGGTGGGGTCCTGTCTGGGTGGATTTACACGGACTTTGTAATGTCTTAGAAACGTTATTAGTTACTTAGAGAATTACATGGACTTGGAAATATTATGTCAACAACTGAATAAAGAGCAAATAACTGTTGATTGAGTTAATTTATATATGTGTCACTACGCACAGATATTCGTTTTGGCGCCGTGTACCAGTGATGAACCTGGAAGTACTTCCGCTAACGATTGCGAAGCCATGAACCACAACTAGAAGGACACCACGGGCCAACAGAACAACCACAAAGCGACATGAATTCAGGTCAGTTGTTTTATCAAAGTACTGACAGTACTGGTGTGACGATGCTTTTGAAGAGGATTGATGTAAAAGCATCTATTTAAGATTATCTAGATCACCACAATTGTGTATGTGGGTACGAAAATTTTGGGTAGGAAAAAAATGAGAACGAAAATTTTGGGAACAAAATTATGCCAAAAAAAAATGGGCTAAAAAAAAAGATTTGGCTACGAAAAAAATTTTGGGAAGGAAAAAAAATGGGTACAAATTTTTTTTTGGGTACGAGCAAAAATTTGGGTACGAAAAAATTTGGGTACGAAAAAAATTTGGTACGAAAAATGTAGGGTACGAAAAAAAAATGGGAGTACTGGGAAGTAGTACCCGTGGGAAACTTGACCCATTCAGCGAAACTGGGAGGCGGGTTTCATTCTCGATCAAATATAACAAGCTGATATATTCAAACTTGACATGCTCTTTAATTACACCATGCTCTTTAATTTCCCATGTATTTCATACTAAACTTTATATTTCATTGTTTCCTTTCCTAAGATAACTATGCTATGTATACGGACGTGATTTCACATGCCCATGTGCATGAACATATAATTTTTTTCTTTTGATTATTTTTTTCACTAATTCCATAAGCTTAGGCATGTTTGTTCTTTAAGTACGGCAATAATTTCATGATGATTCCCGCAAGTAGGTATGAGCACATAGTCGTAAGAGCACTTGAATACGTGAGTTCGCCCATGAACACATGGTAAGGTAAACTAAATCTCCGCGATATAACCTAATATGTGTTTCAAACAGCAAACAATATCCAACAAACGAATAAATTATCAAACATAGTATGTGCACTGATGTGGCTCTGTTATTTCTGTTTGAAAAGTTAATTAAATATGCAAAATGAGTAAGCACGCACAAGAGCGAATTTCACAGATGTCAGACGGCTATTATGCTGTTTATATACCATAGTCGCTACAACGTTTACAAATGGCAGTTCGAAATAATTCGTTTTCTTTACACTCACAATCGCGTTGAAAGTTAATTATACACGTTTTAATTCGCAATGTATTTACTGAATCACGACAAATGTCAAATACAATACAGAAAATGCATAGTTGTTTCATTGATCTATAAACATATAATGGATTGAATATAACTGATTTAAAATTAACGTTTTCAAACTATTATGAAATATTTTTTCCAGAATATGCTGTCCTATTTATAGCTGAGCCTCCTATACCTTTATCAATGATAATCAGCGAGGTATGCCGATTAGAAAAATCTCAATCGGATTGGCTCGGTCTTTTACATAGGTCGCCATTGTGAGGATTTTTTTCATGGTATGATAACTTAGACGAGTTGATTCGCAGCATTCACATCAATACATTTTATTAAACCCATTTAGGCCTAGCGGACTCTCCCATTCTTTTAAATTGGATCACATTATTTTCAAAATTAGGGGTTTCTAGAATACTAATTTCTATATTTAGAATATTTCTTGCAGAAATTCCTTTAAGCAAACAGCGCACACCCTGATGAGACGCCGCATCATGCGGCGTCTCATCTGGGTCTACGCTGTTTGCCAAGTTTTTTTTCTAGACGCTATGCATAAATGGGTGAATATGACTGATTTTGGCAACACTTGTTTCCTCTATTACCTTCCACACATGTGGGTGCTTTTCCGTCCCATCCAGTCTCATTTCTACACGTCCTTGAGGTTGTTCCATCAGTTAACTTATATTGTGTATAACACGTATACGCAACTGTAGTACCAACGGGCGCCGGGAAGGTTGCCAAAATATTTGCTGATGTTATAAACCCGTTGCTTATGGTAAGTTCTTGACAATCTATTTAATAGAAATATCCTCACACTGATATTTGCATCAGCAATACTGAAATATATCACTGAATACTCACAAGCATAATCAGCCAAAATTAATATGCTAAATTGTATCTATAAAAGGCTTTGAAATGTTCCTGTTCATCGTGAATTAAAATTCAATGTTTTATACAATCTCGTGCTATGTTTTAAGTTGACTTAAAGTTTAAGTTTACAGGTGAGGTTATGTTAAGGCAATTATCCAATTTTATGTCGTCTTATTTACGAGAAAGCAGGATATAACTTAAGCTTGTTTTTGTTAACGCATGTTAGGCATCTATTTTACATATGGTTATTGTTATTGATATATGCCGTTGTTGACTTACGACAAACGGGGGCCGACCCGCTCCAACCGGAGACTGCTGTACAAGTTCTTTCTTCGTTTCCGACCCGAGTAAACCCACTTCTGCAGGAGTAATTTGCCTTTGTATTGATAGCCACTTTACCACCGACTTCAGTAAATGTTACATATCCGTTTTCGGGATTAGCGAACGCTTGGCATTCTGGTAATAATTATTAAAACCAAACATAAACAATTATAGCGATATTAGCGCTGCTTCTGTTGCTGCTGCTGCTGATGATGATTATGGTGTATACATATATTATTGTACATTTGTACCTTATTACACCCTATGGTCTACAACCAATACGAAACACAATTACTTATGATACACTAGACATACTATGTACGGAATGATAGGCTTTTCAACGTTTATCATTTGCTTTTCAATGACCGAAAGAGCATACTTAAGCATAAACCCATTTATGCCTAGCGTCTAGAAAAAAAGGCCTTTGCAAACAGCTTAGACCCAGATGAGACGCCGCATGATGCACTGTTTGCTTAAAGGAATTTCTGTAAGAAATATTCAAAATATAGCAATAAGTATATGAGAAATCCCTTATTTAGGAAATAAATTGATCCAATTTAGAAGGATGGGAGAGTCCACTGGGCATAATGTGTTAATCAATATTTAGATATATATAGCGCCACATAACGTGCGTACTACATTCGGGAAGCATTCCCCAGCCAGCGGTCGCTTGACACGTCAGTGTTTCGTTTCCCACACGATCCAACCCAGAGTTGCATCTGAACGTTGTTGAGTCACCCACAGCTGTGATAGCGGTACTGGCGTTCCCTGAAGATCCGCCGTTGATGTCAGGTAGTATTTCACAACCTGAAATATCAAGAGTAAATATTAAAACGTTTTTGGATTTTATCAATTATCTTTAACCCAACAGCTTGAGACTTGACGTTAGCCTTTCTCGTTTGTGGAAACTCTTCTCTGTTAAATCAGTTCTTGAAGGTAAGGCTTTACGGTTTATTCGTTTATCCGGAACTTAAGAATAACACCTTTACAGAAGTGTTGTTTCCTTACTGATTGACACATGTATCGATAGTGTGATCGAGTTCATATCTATAAATTATTATTAAATATATAATAAATAAACATTACACATCGTTGCTATTCTCTTGATATTGATAAATTAAAATCTTATAATGACTCTTTTATCTGTGTTCATCGGTGTGTTAATTAATCTGAATTCTTTAGGTAACGAATCATGGGGACTAGAAACAATTTTATTGAGCGAGTGTTCCGTTTAGTATCATAAAATGCCATTATTTAATTGGTTATTGTGTAATTTAATGCTACATTAGATCCTTTATAAATTGTCATTACTCTTAAAGGGGCTTTTCACAGATTTTGGCATGTGATTAAGTTTGTCATTAAATACCTTTTATTGATAAATGTAAAAACATTGGATCTAAAAATTTCCAGTACAAAATCAAGAATTTTTTTTATAAAAAAAGTAACCCTCAACAGGGCTCGAACCTTTGACCCCTTGAGTCCTGGAGTAAAAGCCTACAACATAGACCACTCTACAATCCGTGCTCATATAATGATGGATGTATTTAATACTTTATATAACCAATCCTCGTAGTTTAACAAAATATAACAAAATATAACGACAACATCAGAATTCTCCAAATCGTTCCGCGTTGCAACGCTTTATAGGTGTCAGGGGTTTAAATCGTCAAAAGAGGCATCTAAAGATCTAAAGGATACTTTAGAGCATGGTAAATGTTCAGTAATACTGTTTCCTCACAAATATCATAACTAAAACGAAACTTCGCGAATCTGAAAAAAACTTATTTTTCTTTTGCCAATTTACCAAAACGTGAAAAGGCCCCTCCTTTAACACTAACTACCATACTATATATTTACTTTATTAAGGTACATGTCGTTCCATATATTTTAGTTAAACACGCTACGTTGTTTTTAACGTACCGCATGTGGGTTTAATGCTACTCCAACCGTTGGCTGTGCATGATGGCTTATCTACACCGTTGATGACAAGATTGGGATTGCATGTATAGGTTTCAACTCCACCAATAGGTGTAGTGGTTGAATTTTTGTCCACTGCTCCATATACAGGAGCTGTTAACACTGGGCACTCTGAAAACGAAATTTTGCAATGAACTACAAGATGCTTGTAATTTGTTTAAATAACAAAAACAATAAAACAAAAACATGACAAAGCTATAGCATGAATTGGTTTCTGAAATGTTATATGTGCTATTTTTTTTTAAATAATAAAGTACGTCCATATTAACCCTGACTAACTGACGTTTAGACCGACCAAACGACCGACAACCGACAGACTGGCATAACAACCGACCGACAGACCCACTCACTCAATCATTCACGAAACATTGACTAAGTAAGTAACTCATTGACTCACTGACTTACTTACACACATCATGACTCACTCACTCATTGACTTACTTACCTATTGACTGACTCACTCACTGTATATCTCACATAATAAATCATTCACGGAATCACTCACTGATTCACTGACTTGACCAATTAATAACTCACTCACTCACTGACTATATTCTTCACTCCCTCACTCACTCAATCTTTCTGTCACTAACACAGAAAATTAATCAACAAATCAATTCACCGATAACTAGAAAACGAAGAGTTACTACGAGAAAATCAATAAACACAGAAGGTTAAGCTTTATTTATTGACACAACGCCATTAGAACGCCTGAACAGAAAGACACACAGTTGTTAACTCGTTGATATTATCCCTATGTAACATACTGTAATGTTGCGTTCAACCGATGTTTATTTTTAAAAAGTACGTTATATCTTGTGTTATTTATCTAAACCTTAAACTACTGAACTAAATCTAGACCTCTGATTAGGAAGATGGTGTTTAAATTATTATATTTTTACATAAGCGCGTTTTTGAGCGTACCGCATGTGGGTTTAGTGCTATTCCAACCGTTGGCTGTACACGATGGCTTATCTACACCGTTGATGACAAGATTGGGATTGCATGTGTAGGTTGCAACTCCACCAATAGGTGTAGTGGTTGAATTTTTGTCCACTGCTCCATATTCAGGAGCTGTTAACTCTGGGCACTCTGAAAACGAAATTTAAAAATGAACTACAAGATGCATGTAATTTGTTTAAATAACAACAACAATAAAACAAACTATGGCAAAGCTATAGCATGAATTGGCTTCAGAAATGTTATATTTGCTATTTTGTTCAAATAATAAAGTGCGTCCATATTAACCCTGACTTACTGACTTTAAGACCGACAAAACAACCGACGGACCAAATGACTCAATCACTCACGTCACATTCACTTAGTAAGTAACTCATTGACTCACTGACTTACTTACACACAGCTTGACTCACTCACTCATTGACTTACTTACCCATTGACTAACTCACTTATTTTATTTCTCTCTCAATCAATCATTCAATGAATCACTCACTGAATCACTGACTTGACCAATTAATAACTCAATCACTCACTGCCTATATTGTTCACTCTCTCACTTACTCAATCTTTCTGTCACTAACACAGCCAATAAATCAACAAATCAATTCACCGATTACTCAAAAACGAAGAGTTATTACGAGATCAATAAACACAGAAAGTTAAGCTTTATTTATTGACACAACGCCATTAGAACGCCTGCATAGAGGCACACACAGTTGTTAACCCGTTGATATTATCCCTATGTAACATACTGTAATGTTGCGTTCAACCGATGTTTATTTTTAAATAGTACGTTATATCTTTTGTTATTTATCTAAACCTTAAACTACTGAACTAAATCTAGACCTCTGATTAGGAAGATGGTGTTTAAATTATTATATTTTTACATAAGCGCGTTTTCGAGCGTACCGCATGTGGGTTTAGTGCTATTCCAACCGTTGGCTGTACACGATGGCTTATCTACACCGTTGATGACAAGATTGGGATTGCATGTGTAGGTTGCAACTCCACCAATAGGTGTAGTGGTTAAAACCTTGTCTACCGCTCCATATTCAGGAGATGTTAACACTGGGCACTCTGAAAACGAAATTTTAAAATGAATTACAACATGCTTGTACTTTTTTAAAATAACAACAACAATAAAACAAACAACGACAAAGCTATAGCATTACTTGGCTTCAGAAATGTTATATGTACTATTTCTTTTCAAATAATAAAATACGTCTATACATACCCTGATTTACTGACCTTTAGACGACCGACCAAACGACCGACAACCGTCAGACTGACATAACAACCGACCGACAGACCCACTCACTAAATCACTCACGACACATTCACTTAGCAAGTAACTCATTGACTCACTGACTTACTTACACACAGCTTGACTCACTCACTCATTGACTTACTTAATCAATGACGGACTCACTCATTTTAAATCTCCCTCAATCAATCATTCAAGGAATCACTCACTGATTCGGTGACTTGACCAATTAATAACTTACTCACTAACTATATTTTTAACTCCCTCACTTACTCAATCTTTCTGTCACTATCACAGCAATTAAACAACAAATCAATTAACCGATTACTCAAAAACGAAGAGTTATTATGAGAAGATCAATAAACACAGAATGTTAAGCTTTATTTATTGACACAACGCCATTAGAACGCCTGCATAGAGGCACACACAGTTTTTTACTCGTTTATATTATCCCTATGTAACATACTGTAATGTCGCGTTAAACCGTTTTTTTTTCAATACTAAGTTAGATCTTGTGTTATTTAACTATACCTTAAACTACTGAACTAAATCTAGACCTCTGATAAGGAAGATGGTGTTTAAATTATTATATTTTTTACATGAGCGCTTTCTTGAACGTACCGCATGTGGGTTTAGTGCTATTCCAACCGTTGGCTGTACACGATGGCTTATCTACACCGTTGATGACAAGATTGGGATTGCATGTGTAGGTTGCAACTCCACCAATAGGTGTAGTGGTTGAATTTTTGTCCACTGCTCCATATTCAGGAGCTGTTAACACTGGGCACTCTAAAAATATTGATTAAATCGCAAGATGTATATTATTAATTTTAAACAACAAACACAAAAATCTTTTCTGTTCAATCAATTGACAGCTAAACAATGGCCAGTGCATCTTTGTTAATATACTAATGAAGTTCGTCTATATATTGTCTGAGTTAATGACTGTTCAACTGACTGATTTGCAGACCGAACGTCAAACCACTCACTCACTCACTCACTCACTCACTCACTCACTCACTCACTCACTCACTCACTCACTCACTCACTCACTCACTCACTCACTCACTCACTCACTCACTCACTCACTCACTCACTCACTCACTCACTCACTCACTCACTCACTCACTCACTCACTCACTCACTCACTCACTCACTCACTCACTCACTCACTCACTCACTCACTCACTCACTCACTCACTCACTCACTCACTCACTCACTCACCCACTCACTCACACATTCACTGATTCACTTACTCATTAACGCATTCCCTCATTTACTCACATACTCAATACGTCACTCAATAAATTAAGTAGTCACTATTTGAATGAATGAGTAAAATAAATCGTCAGCTTTTTACAAAAACGAATTTTACTGACATTGTTTGATAACATTTTAGCTCCAATTGTTAAAACATAGTATGTGAGTTGATAAGAGCCCAGTCCAATGCCAGAAAACCCACTGAATCACACACTGATTCAACGCACATGAACAGACCAACTTAAACACAGACAAACTGTAACGCTGACTAACTAGTCAGAAAGACCATTGTACTGACTTGCTGACCGAGCACCCGACCGACCGACTAAGTGACTGACTGACTGAGAACTCACCCATTTACTCACTGAATCACTGACTCTCACTAACTCACTGACTCACCCTCTGCACGACTGACTGACTCACCGACTGACTGACTGACTGACTCACTCACTCACTCACTCACTCACTGGCTCACTGACTGACTGACTCATTCACTCACTCAATCACTCAGTCATTGCCTGACTCAGTCATTGCCTGACTCACTCCATCACTGCCTGACTCCCTCACTGCCTGACTCACTTACTCACTGACTCACTGACTCACTGACTCACTTACTCACTGACTGACTCATTCACTGACTCGCTCACTGAAGCCCACACTCACTCTCTCACTCATTAACCTAATCACTCATTCAATTAATAAATAAATCAATCAATCAAATAATAAATAAATCGCTTAAATAATCGATAACTGAACACTTACTACCTAATTTACTGACTAAATGACGAACTCACTCATTAACTCAATGACTTACTCACTCACTCACTCACTCACTCACTCACCTACTCACTCACTCACTCACTCACTCACTCACTCACTCACTCACTCACTCACTCACTCACTCACTCACTCACTCACTCACTCACTCAATCACTCACTCACTCACTCACTCACTCACTCACTCACTCACTCACTCACTCACTCACACACTCACTCACACACTCACTCACTGAATGATTCACTCACTCTTATTTATTCACTTACTTCTTCGCTTACTTACTCGCTCACTAACTCACCAACTTACTCACTGACTGACCCACTGAACAACTAACTCACACTCCTACTCATTGACTCACTTACTGTCTGTCTCAAATACTCAGGTAATTTCTCCAACACGGAGTCGCTCACTCAATCACTGACGTTAACGCTTACTCCCTTTTCGTCTAATTCACTAACTGACTCATTTACTTACACGATCTCTCACTGACTGACTAACTTATTGCCTGACTAACTCCCTTACTCATTCACTCTTTGACTCATTCACAAGATGCATTTCATTTATTTAGTTACCATCATTATACTTATCAGTATTATTTGCGTCGTCACCTTCCCAATTAGACCAGAAGTTTGCAACATAAGTGTCAATAAAATGTATTAACTTCAATTAATTTAATAATTAAGTATAAGCATATTTATGTCACAGACATAAGCTAACAGAAGCTTTTAGTATATTCGAATAGTTGCTTCAACAATCAACATAAACATTTTAGATATTGTGTAAAAGATGGACAGTACTATTACACAGTATGGATGGAAATATTGGATCGCATTTCAAAATATCAGTGTTACTTCTTTTAAATTAAATCAAAAAGAGAATAATGAAGTCATGACAATGTCCAAATACAACTAACACAGACAACCTTTTACAGACCTAATTATGTGAACGGTATATGAAAGGAAAGCAGGTGTTGCATATTAATCATCAACATAGGAAGCCATTAAATTACGATTTCATTCTTCAGTGTACTAAATAACTGAACATTGTGCAATTTGAGGCCATGTTCGCATGTAATGTAATTATATGTAAATGTCAGTGAAACATCTATATCAAGACTAAAGTTATAGATTTTTTTTTGCAATTTTTAGTAACAATAACTTTGACGTTGGACCACCTATATCCAAATATAATCCTTAATTGAACTTTTAAATCCTGGCTGTATGAATTCTGTTTTATTATATAAATAGTAGTAATCATAATATCGTCTTTCATACACCGTTCATATCATCATATTTAGAAAGTTTTGTTTTATTGGATATATGAGCATATTTTGATAACTTTAGTTATCACCTTTTGATATAATTTAAAAACAGTTGCATCACTGAATTTTTGAAAGCTATCAACGATATGATAATTTATTATTTATCTATATTTAAAAAGTTGAGTAATGTTCGTTGAAGAAATAATTGAATTTCAAAATATTTAAATAATATTATGAGTACCTGTAAATTGTCATTGCCTCATTCGTATTTGGTGAAGATGACTTAAAGACACAGTCTTGCAGTCATTGACTAACCCCAGCAGACATGAGCTGGTCAACTTGTTAAAAACGTATGTTTCAAATCAATAGTACATGTATTTTAATCCGATTCTGTGCAGAATGTTCGATTATCCGTCATCTTGACTTGTGTGACTATTGGTGCAAAACTGTTGTTTATTTTAAAGGGTATACTGTTACCTATGAAACTCCATAAACTATATCAGGAGAACACAAAGTTTCCTTATTAACTAATTTAAAACAACAACAAAACAACAACTATTAACATAAAAATGTTACAACTGGGATAACCGTCTTGCAACGGTCATTGCAAAGCAATGGGGAGTTCAACCGGGTTGAATGTTAGCCGAACTTCACACATATCCAAGGCTTAGTCACAAACCAAGCGCACAACAATTCTCTAAATAAACATCATAGCACGATCTTACAAGAAAATATTGGACTGAAGACATACCATTTACATGTTCAGGATAGGGAGACATGCTTATGTTTATTTCAGCAAAACACGTATCAGTTGTGATGAAAAGTATATTATAATATTGCATTAATTTAATATTTCTGGCGGAAAATCAGTATGGACATAAACTAAATGAAAATGTTGTCAATGAATTCCATAACCCTTTATCAAATCAAGGTAATATAGTAATATTTGGTATTTCATACAATATTTTTAGTTTTCCATCCTATACGCATTTAGGGACAACTATGAAAAGGACTGTATATGATGGACACTTATATTTAATAAGGACTGGTTATCACAACTTAATATGCTTTGGGACTCGACTAGGAGCCTTTAATATGTCTATTAACGAACCGCATTCACAACCATTACGCAATCTTCTTCCATTACATATTGTATATCTGAACACAAATTACCACAAGGTGCTGGTGTTGTCCATCCAATGGCCTGACACTCTATGTTTCCTGTTCCAGTTAATGGCGCGTCGCAAGTGTATGTTGTCGTGGCGCCAAACAATGTTGTATTAGGTTGTGCAACTTTTACACCAGCAATTACCGGAACAGCACCACAGTCTGTAATAATGCGGGAAAAGGGTCTTTATACAAATAATTAACACGTCTGTCACTAACCTTTGAGAAACTGCTTGTCTGAAAATAATTTTTTATTTCTCATTATGATATAATTTAATTGATTTTGCGACGCTGTTTCATTTGTGTTTTCCTACACCATTTCAAGATCGGTTGAACATATTAAATAAAGTCAAAACGTTAAAAAAGTAATGCCCACAATGTGAAGGCGTGTATGCTGTACTAGATTTCAATTGCAAGAAAGAATGTGACTTTTTTTCGGATCAAATGGCCGCTCTAAAAAGAACAGTTGAATAAAAAAACATTGTAAAAGTTATACTGGTACATATACTCGTGTGTACATCTAATTATAGCTAATACGAGTATACCAAGTGCTTCGTATTATTTTTGATACCTGCATACCAATGGGGTCAGTCATACAATTATTGCAAGTTTTTCAGTAACATATTCTTCAGCGGCTTATCGGTAAAATCCTTTTAAAAATGGAGAATATGTTTTAATGTCGATACATGTTGGTTAATTCTCCAATACTAATTGCAGTAATAATAAACGGTTTCAATTTAGATCCGATGTCAATAACTTTAACAAAGACGAGAGCACCAAGAATGATATAAGCAATGCGAGGGCAAAACATTGGTTAATAACACCGGTGAAGACGATACAAAAACTACTCAACGCCAACGTCTTTACTTACTAAATGGTGAGCGAACAATCATTTGTATAAACAGCAGAAGACGTAACGATGTAGACGAATGGAAAATAAAAAATAAGAAATTTCTTCAAACGACAATCGGCATTGCAACTAATATCAAGATAGAATAATATAATAAAAGGATCACAATCATCGGTAACTTACTTTCTCTCGTTACCAATTTCTTTATACAAAAAATAAAGCTTGCCACACCAGTAACTGAGAATACTCTAAACGCCGCCCGTCGAAAACAAATGTAGCGAATTCACACAAGTAAGCCATCGAGAGTGGCTAGTTTCGGCAAGAGTTTTAAAACGCGTTTTAAGATGACTACGTTTAAACATGTTCCGCCAGATACTACTATTTGGATTGTGATAAAATGTATTTGTAACGCTTTTTTTAAATATACTTCCATATAAATCAAGTGCAACGTGCATGTCGTGTGCAGATTTTGAATGAGAAAGAAACACATTTATAATGCTTATTATCATGCTTTTTTATGGGACCGCTTATACTAGCTTCGTATCGCTCACAACATTCAAATACTTGTTGTATGAATCTTCTTAAGGTGTCGTTTTACTTCAGCTTCATGTAAAGTGTAGTTTTGTAATTAAATTTATTTCAATATTTTCTGTGTTGATAAATAAAAAGATTTGTGTCATACGGTTGTGGTGTCATCGTTGATGACGAAAATTATCAATAAATATGTTAAATTCTGATAAAGCAGATATGACGTTAAATGGGTAAAATTGCAGCAAAACAAATATTTTTAATACAATTGATGTTTCGAAACACAGTCTCAAGTTTGGTTAAACAAACTTAAAGTAAACGGACCAATGTTTCAATATATATTGTTGTATAATGCAAACCGGGGTGCAATAAAGTACCGTCATTTTCTGTTCTCTTCTGATTTGTATCGCGAATTTAATCATCGTGTCAACTTCCGCAAATCAACTTCTACCCACATATCACAAGTTAAATGATGCGACGAGTAAAACAAAACGATATTGTTCATAAACAAAATCTTATGTATATCAATGTATACCAACTTAAGTAGTTTGTTCCTGTACACATTATTAAATCCCTTCGTCTGCGTGACATGTTGTTTGAAGTACGATAAAACGTAGATTGGAATTATGCCGGGAAATGAATTTGGAAGAATTATTCCTTAAAAAGTACGTTTAATTTATTTTATAAAAAAGCATTTAATCTTTACAAGAAAAATAGTTCGGTTGGCTATTCAGTTAGGCCCTAACGTGTTTAATTTCTAAATACTCTTAAGCATTACATTAAGCTACGCGGCCCGCATTACAGCTGGTGTTCTATAATACAGTGCAATCATCGATCGCTGTGTACACAAAGCAGGTCAAACAGATCAAACAAAATTCATTGACTAACATTCTATGACTTATTTATTCATTGTGCATGTTAATTTCCCAAGACTTAAATAATGTCCAACGATTCATGTATCACTTATAAAACCATTATTAACTAAAGATTGTGTATTTCCTTTATTTCGCCCTTAATGTTTACACCTGTTTAATAACAAACTTAAAGCCTATGTCAAATTTTCACAAATACGCAATGAAAAACAATTCATGAATTAAACGTTTCCATACCGGGTGGTATCTAGTGTTCAACCATCTCAGTGTGTTTCTATACTGTAGCAACATATTGGTTCGACTTATTGCCTGCTAACAATTTATGGTGATATTGCGCTCTTAAAGCTCTGTCGGACCGTATTTGGTACAAAAACGAATATGGTACATTTGTACCATATTCGGCCGAATATGGTACAAATGTACCATACTCGGACCGAAGATGGTACAATTTTCGACCGAATATGGTACAAACATTGTACCATATTCGGTTGGAATAAGTTTTTCTATGCTCGCCAAAACGTATTTGGTACATACCAAAAAAACTCATAAAAATGAAAATGGCCTACGTATATGGTACATAAATTATGTATTTCTTAATAAATGAAATAGTCTGCCGATGTGTAAACTTTTTTTCAAACTCAAATACATTGTATTAACCTAATATTGGAAGTGACAAAAGTATCATCATCATCATCATCATCATCATCATCATCATCATCGTCGTCGTCGTCGTCGTCGTCGTCGTCGTCGTAACTAGCAGTAACAGAAACAGCTAACCTAACCACACTTTACATTGATTTTGCTGGTTGTGTAACTGTTTCTCCGGCGAGCTCAGTCGGTTGCGCGTCAGATTGGCACGCAGGCGGCCTGGGTTCGATTCCCGGGCGGGCCAGATACTTTCGTTGAGATCATTAATAGCAATTTTCAAATTTTTAAAACTTTTTTTTTCGAAAGTGTATTTTCACCAAAATCCGATTTAAGAGATTTTGAGCTCTTTTAAATGAATATATCTCTCCAAAAATAAGGATGTTTGACTGGCTGCTTTAGACAGGTGTGACTGTATTCCTAAACATTACTTTGTAAAGTTGATTTGTCGTTCCGACGTCATATTGCTGAGAAGCCGACAAAGCTTTGAAGTTTCCGATTTTTTCTTTGATAACGTGCCGCTTTAAAAAGGCGGGAATTTTGCACACGAGTCTTACTCAGAAGTCAGTAACCATATATGACTTGGCGGTCGGCAAGAAAAGTTGTGATTTTCGACTAGAAAGAATTGAAATCCAAACTTTCTTCAAACTTCAAAAGAATTCTTGACAGTAAGTACTGTACATAATTTTAATTTTCAGTTGTCTTAATATGCATTGATGTTTTAACATGCATTGATTTTTATGTTTTATGCCCCCCCCCCCCCCCCTCAGAGTGCATTTGCAGTTGTCCGTCCGTCTATCCAATTGTCCGTGGCATTCCTTCCGGGTGCGTAACTCCTAAACTGCTAAAATATTTAAGCTACAGTCATTTTTTCGAAAGTGTATTTTCCACCAAAATCAGATCGAGCTCCTGTAATCTGTAGATTTGAACATTTTAAATTTTATGGAGTTTATAGGTCTTTGACCTTCGAACCCTGCCTATTCGTGACTTCTGGTGAGCGACCTAGGCCCCCAGGGCCCCTTCTTTATATCCCTTCCATCCACGTAGCATTGGTTTCTACAGACCGTTTGTCCGTTGACCGCCATAAGTTTGCCCGCTATTTTTCCCCTGAATTTGAATTCGGTTGGATTTCAATGAAACTTTACATGAAGTACTTGCTACTTTCATTGCGCATATTGCCCGGAAGTTCGGATTGTAAATTTTAGCGGAGCTATCAGACGAGTGATTTTAGCTCAGCTCATGTCGTGAGACATTCGTTTTCGACACGCGGTGTTCAATACAAGCTCTATTAACTAATGAAGTATAAATGTATAATAACTTATTATATTATTTCAGATGAAGGAAGCAATTAGGAGAAAAAGGAAGCAATTAGGGTGCTTGCCCAGGTCGAAGTACGACATTATTGTCAGATGTTTAAACGGATCGTTCGATGTCCCTGTGAAGAAACGGACACCTGAAGAGAATAATTGTTTGGCCATGATTAGAAAACGTAAGGACTTCGAGCTTGGTGACCGGGGTTCTTTATTGTGTGGCGGAAAGCAAGTCCTTGTGAAAGAAGATCTTCCTAGATTTGTTGAGAAGATGTTCATGGAAAACAAAGGATGTGGAGCAAGGGTTATTTACAACAAACTGAAAGTAAATTACACGGGGTTCTCGGAACAAGCTATCCTTGAAATACTGTACAATAGCAAGTATTACCATGAGAAGTATCCGAGATTTACAAACAAGCCAAAGCCAAAGACAATTACAGAAGAGGAACCAGGCAAAAGATGGCAGATT
The DNA here is from genome assembly GCF_020536995.1 of Dreissena polymorpha. Classification (NCBI taxonomy): domain Eukaryota; kingdom Metazoa; phylum Mollusca; class Bivalvia; order Myida; family Dreissenidae; genus Dreissena; species Dreissena polymorpha. Next base: position 128,188,058 of record NC_068355.1, on the reverse strand, counting down.
GACATAATTAGCATGAAAAATCAAAGTGTTAGCTACAAGGGGTCCACATACAGTTATATTCTACAAGTCGTGGACGTTTATTCTAGGTACGTTATGCCAAAACCCCTGAAAACGAAGAGTTCGCGTGAAGTTGCAAAGGCATTAGAGGACGTGTTGATGGTTAACCTTGCCCCTGACATCATCCAATGTGACAACGGACTGGAATTTAAAGGCCCTAGTATGAAACTTTTGTTGAACAAGTACAACATCAAAATGATCAATAGTAGGCCGTATCATCCTCAATCACAGGGCAAGTGTGAAAGGTCAAACAGTGTTATAAAGGCCAAGATTCTATTTGCAACAAAAAGTAAACGTGGATTTAACTGGGTCGAAGGGCTTCAAGATTTAGCCTATGCCATAAACACAAGTTTCAAACGAGTTCTTGGGGGTCTCACGCCCTTTGAAGCCTACTACGGAAGAAGTCATGTTTTTACCAAAGAACGTCATAGTTCTCGTGAAATAAAGAAAACCATACGGCGAGCAAATAAAAAGGCTTACAGGTCGCTGTTGAAAAACGCAACTTCCCCAAGCAAGTACAAAGTAGGAGAGACAGTATTAATTCGCTATCCCTTTCGAAAATCCAGGGTGTCAACCAAAAGATATGTTATCGAAGGCAAGGTAGAAAAAGTAAAACGAAATGGTGTTTATATCGTGTCATTTCAAGTACCGAACAAACCCGAACTTGGATTCGTAAGCAAATCGGTTGGGGTCGAAAACATGACTAGCCTAACTGTTGCGTTAGAGAAACAACGAAAAATTAAAAAACATTCATTAAAACAGAACCGCTCAGAGAAACAAAATCACAGAACTAAGTACTATCATGTTTTAACACACCATGAAAATCTGCAGTTGTTGGATGGGGTGAATATTGCCATGGACCCAAATCCGGATGGAAATTGTCAATTTGCTGCTATATCGCATCAACTTGGTAAAATTGGTATATACAAAGACGTAGATGCTTTACGTAAGGAAGCAGTCCATCACATTGTAGAAAACAGATATTTCTATGAAACTTTTGTCTATGATGAAACATTTGATGAATACGTTAAGAATATGTCTAAGAATGGGACATACGGCGACAACCTCACGCTCATTGCACTTATGAGAGAATATAATTTGCAGTGCCTGGTAGTTTCTACCCGAGGACTAGAACACTCATCAATTGTGTCAGCAGATGGAAAGTTCGATGGTGATGTTGGAACAATTGCATTGGGGTATTTCCCAGAAGGATTTGGCATGCATTACGTAAGTATCCGTATCAATCAACGCGTGTACAAGGACATAATATCACGCTTAGAACAGTCGTATGACAACGGTGACTCTGGCGACAGCGCTGCGTCTGGCGACAACGCTGCGTCAGGCGACAACGCTGCGTCTGGCGACAACGGTGACTCTGGCGACAACGGTGACTCCGGCGACACCGCTGCGTCTGGCGACAACACTGCATCTGGCGACAACGCTGCGTCTGGCGACAACGGTGACTCTTGCGACAACGGTGACTCCGGCGACAACGGTGACTCCAGCGACAACGGTGACTCCGGCGACAACGGTGACTCCGGCGAAAACGCTGCGTCTGGCGACAACGGTGACTCCGGCGACAACGCTGCGTCTGGCGACAACACTGCATCTGGCGACAACGCTGCGTCTGGCGACAACGGTGACTCTTGCGACAACGGTGACTCCGGCGACAACGGTGACTCCAGCGACAACGGTGACTCCGGCGACAACGGTGACTCCGGCGACAACGCTGCGTCTGGCGACAACGGTGACTCCGGCGACAACGGTGACTCTGGCGACAACGGTGACGTCTCTGTGTGTTCAGCCCTGAAAGAGCTTCAAGATATGATAAACAATAGGAGGGCACAGAAGCGAACGACTTTTCCATTTCTGATGTTACCACTTCACATTCAAGTTGAAATTTTTAAGTTCTGCATACAATCAAACCCGTCAATCCAGTTTGTGTTGGCGAAGGTCGGCAAACCCTTTAGAGATTTAATAAGGTCAATGAGTTTGCAAACACCTAGAATTTACATTCGGCCGGATATTGGACTAGATACTAGTAACAGAAATCCTGTTAGCGTTCGTTTCCTATTAACAAGAGCGGGCAGAAACAGCGGTCTTATTTCGGCAATAAAAGAAATCATCAAGGGGCCAAAATGGGCAAACGCATGGCTGCGTTTGCGTGTTAGTGGAATCGGTTGGTATGATATCATAGATGTCATGTACAGACATTACAGGTGAAATATACATGTATATCGGTGTTTGGAAACCTGTTATGTTATTTTTGTGATTGATGATTATGTTCTTCTACCGGAAATTTGTTGTCATTTGCTCATTTACTGGTAACTTTTTACGAAGCACATTTGGGATATTTTGGCTGCTACTAAAATGAATGTATATATGTATATTATGTCTTGTCAAAATGCTACAGTTGGATTAAAATTTAAATGCTGTTCTATGTTCTTCAATATTACTTTGAAAAATCCTGTCAGTATACCAATAAATGAAAAAAGTACAAGTTTGTTGAATCTCTTGAATGAAACAAATTATAAAATACAAAATGTAAAATGAATATGTGATGATGATGATGACAAAACATTTGTGATGATGATGATGGTAAAAAAATTGTGATGATGATGGTGGTGGTGATGATGATGACAGTGGTTATGATGATTGGGGTTTGATGATTGTGGTGATGATGATGATGATGATGATAATGATGATGATGATGATGATAACAAACGTTTTGGGATGATGATGACAGCGATGTTTATCGGACGATGATGATGGTTATAATGATGATGATAAGTTTTTAGATGATGATGACGGCGATGTTTATCGGCCGACGATGATGATAATGATGATGATGATAACAAAATATTTGTGATGATGATGATGGCGATGTTTATTGGCCGATGATGATGATGATATTCTCATCGTCGTCATCATCATCACAACATCCTCATTATCGACCGAAAACATCGCTGTCATTATCATCACAAAAAAAACTTTTGTGACCACCATTACGATCATGATAATGGATATGATGATGTTGGTTTTGATGGTGATGATGATGGTGGTGTTGGTAAAGATAACAACGATGATGATCATTGGGGTGTTGATAATTGATGTGATGATGATGATGATGATGATGATGATGATGATGATGATGATGATGATGAGATAACGATGATGATGATGATGATGATGATGATGATGATGATGAGATAACGATGATGATGATGATGATGATTACGATGATGAGTGTGTATCATATTCGGAACGAATGTGGTACATTTTTCATCCGAATATGGTACAAGTTTGTACCATATTCGGTCAGGCATTTTACCCCAAAACTGCAGATACGTATATGGTACAATTAGACAGTTGTACCATATTCGGCCGAATATGGTACAAACTTGTACCATATTCGTTTTTGTACCAAATACGGTCCGACAAAGCTCTAAGAGCATGTCATAAATACGTGCATTATGTTGTTTAATACGAACAGTTATCACCAAAAAACCCATCTGATAAGTTGTTCAACAAGCTTATAAAACAAAATACATTTTGTAATAACCTTTTGAGCATGCTTTCGGAATAGGATTACCTCCCTATGTTACTATGTGATAGGTGTGCCAGACGCTAGTTCGTAAATTGTCTACCAGGTCTTAGCAGATTATCTTGTTTATTTTGCCGCACCGTTCGTGATTCAACCACAAAGGCGATAGCAACAATGCGATAGTAGCATCGAAGCAACCAACCGTTATTTAAGTACCCCCAAAACCAACGCATACTCTTTATTTATTTAGATTCATATCCGAAGTATTCGCAGACTTAAAATGAGATCTTTAAACGCCCATAACCGCACTTAATTAAAGTGTGTTATGGATGGTAACTAGTTTTTACACCCTGATAACATTTCTGAAGTTTCATCAAAGGAATCCGCATTCATAAACGATGAGCGCATTATGAACGCGATGTCATCATTTGTATGATTGTTATATACATTTGGTACAAAGCAATCACATTTCATGCAGTTTCTGTGTCTACAAATGCTCGATGAATAACACGAGCAAATAAGTATTGCAAAATGAATTAATAAAGCTGCGACTCCCGATTCTACAAAACCACAACTTAAAGTAAATATGGCCCTGTAATTGGACCAATAAACGTTTATTGTCTTACACCACACCAATATTGGGAATATGTAGCTGTATTCCTCGTCGAGCAATACATGCTGATGATAATTGCGATACAAAGCGCGATTAGATATGTAATATTCTTAAACTAAACTCCTAGTTCGAACTGTGGTGATATTAGCAGGTAGCTTACCAAACAGACATAGCGTTTGAGCTGCATTAAAATTGTAGCCTGTGTCGCAGATGCATGTGTCAGTTCCTCCAACATCGCAGATACTTTGGTTGTAGAGTGCAGTGCAGTTATCATTATCGTCGCACACTGAAACATTAACATATAACGTATTTCACACACCGTGTTTCACAAAGAAAGCATTTCTATTTGACGTTGTTTGACGCCAAGGCAGTCAGTTTTGGATGATAACGAGTCATAATTTCATAATAAAATTTCTGAAGTTTTATCAATGACATCCACATTCATAAACGATGAGCGCTTATGAACGCGGCGTAATAATTTGTTTGATTGATGTATACATAGCAATCAAATTGCATGCAGTGTCTGTGTCTACAGAATCTCGATGAATATTATAAAAAATGAGTACTGCAAAATTGATAAATAAAGCTGCGAATCACGATTCTATAAAACCACAAATTAAAGCTTAGGCCCTAACGTAATATGAGCAATAAGCGTGTATTGTCCTACACAACACAAAAGGAGAATATGTAGCTGTATTCATCTTTGAGCAATACATTGGGTTAAGAAGTGCGATACAATTTACAAAGCGCGATTAGAGTTATGTTGGTTTAAACATATTTATTCAGTAATGTGTTTTACAACATAATGTACAAGCATCTAAAGTTTATAGGATTGGAGACGATAGCTAGGCTAGTAGGGTTCCTTTCCTCAGAGTTATGTTATATGCTTACACCCCTTGTTCGAACAATGGTGATATCGTAACAAGTAGCTTACCAAACAGACATAGCGCTTGAGCTGCATGAAACTTGTAGCCTGTGTCGCAGATGCATGTTCCATTTCCTCCAACATCGCAGATGCTATGCACATAAAGTGCAGTGCAGTTATCATTATCCTCACAGACTTAAACATAATCATAGAACGTATTTCACATACCGTGTTTCGCAAAGAAAGCATTTCTACATGACGATGTTCGACGCCTAGGCATACTTCATAAATATAGCCATAAACATTTCAATTAGACATTGCTTATATTGATATTAATGTATAATGGAAGATATGATTAATTCTATAATAAGTTGATAATATGTATTTAGTTTTAATACCAATAAACAATCGTCAGCAACATTTTTTTGAATTTAAATTAAAAATATGTATGTTTATGTTTATTACCTATTTCCGGTATTATCTGAGAACGCACCAGAGTACTAAGTAATCCAATTAGCACAGAGAAAGCAAACACTGTTAAATTGTCCACCATTATGCTATTCCAATGTATTTACGTTGATTGGCGAAAGAAATAAGTAACACAATAACGCACAATGATTTGGCCGGTATTTAAGAAGGTATAATTGTTTTAATTTACAACGCAAAGTATGCCTGCCGTTTTAAACCAGCACAGTCATTATTCAGTCTATGTTTTGCATAGGTATGTTAAATTTGGATTTAATAAATAGACATGGCAGGAATGTAAAGATTCAACGTCGGGACCCACTTTAACTCGCATATGCATGCTTCTTGATGGCTGAATATATACAGTGGGTTACGAAAATGAAGTTTAAAATTCAAAGCATTTCTGTCACAACCAAAAGAAGGGTTGTAGTTTTAGTTCCAGAAACAAGCTTATAAAAAATTAAACATTAACGTTATGTGTAAGAGAATTATTTCATTAGAGTTTATCGGGTTCCATAAAATGAAAATACTTTTCAATAAAAAACTATTGTACTTTACCATCGGACTGACATGTGCGCGTTTGTAAATCACCCATTTAAAAAAAGTAAAAAAATGATAACGATTATAACGATTTTATATGAGAATAACATCGGAGTAGACTAGGGTATGTTGGTAAAAGTCGATCGTCAAAAGGTAATTTAAATTGGACGCATGCACGTTCAATAGGTAAAATATTGGACGGTAACGTGGTAAAACTGACGCAAACTGATTGGGTGGTATAAAGGTTTATACCTTGTATAGAGCTCTTTACAGAAAATGTTTTGCATAAAATGGCCTCGAAGTTTAATGATAAAACTAAACTACGTCGATGATTATAACTTAAATAAATTGCTATACATTGACATTAAATTTATTATCACATTCATATGTACATGTGTATGGGATGTGTCAAACAATGGTAAATGAATAATGGTCATCATAATACAAGTAATATAGAAAATAATAACAAACGTAGTTTGACTTTTTTCAAAAGATAAAACACGGTATACTAAAGGTGACAACTTTTATTGTAAGTAGGTAATATACAAACGACTTTTTAAAAAATTATATAAACTAACACCTTTAACAAAAAATTTACCCAGTTTAAAGAATTGGCACAGATATTGTTCATTTTGGTTTTGTCATAACATCTTTCACGACAGCCAATCTAGATAATCCTTTTAACGCTGAACATTTATTTACAATAAGGCATTCACTGCTTAATTGTTTTAAGTATTCAAAACGAGCATACTCATTTGTCGATTGTGTCAGTAGGGAATATTATTTACGGTGTACCACATTGATCGTTGTAGTGTTTTATAATTTTAAGACAAAGGATGATTTACACACCACAAATGCTGCCAACCGACATTGATCGAATCAAGTATAATTCATAATACGCTTAGATCAATGTTAAATTAACATGTATAAAACAGTCGCTGACTGTTGAACATGTTAACAAATATTATGGCCGTATGCTTCTATATTCATAAGAATAATGTATACTTATCATGAAAAATTAACCCATTTTCACACATGTTCTTGTAGAAACTCTTAGCCTTATGATGTAGTATAGAAATATTATTGGGTACCAACTCCTGGTTTAATAATAATTTCAGTACTAGCGTTATTTCCTTCCATCTACAATGCGCTTCTTTTGTTTTATACATGCAATGCTAACATGTTTTTGAAGACGACTTCATAGTCAGTATCTTGCTAGATAAGTGGTGTTAGGCACGGTGGAAACGCTCCCTCCCCTCAATGGCGAATAGCATGACAGACTCGGGCGTTTCTGCGTTTAGGCTGGCTACCACCATACTGGACTTGTGGGGTTTCCATTAAGAACTCGACTCAAACCACTACCAAAAGAAACACCTAATACATAAAACGTGGTTTCTTCATTAAAACTGTATATATGATATAAAAGATCCTCTAGTTGGTACATTTGCTGGCTTGATGTCCCGGATACTCTCCCATAGTGCAAATTTGATGCAGATGCACTCAAAAACACACACGCTTTCGCAAGCACCACGCACGCATGAACGCTCAAAAACACACACGCTTTCGCAAGCACCACGCACGCATGAACGCTCAAAAACACACACGATTTCTCAAGCACCACGCACTCATTAACGATCAAAAACACACACGCTTTCGCAAAAACCACGCACGCATGAACGCTAAAAAACACTCACGCTTTCGCAAGCACCACGCACGCATGAACGCTCAAAAACACACATGCTTTCGCAAGCACCACGCACGCATGAACGCTCAAAAACACACATGCTTTCGCAAGCACCACTTACGCATGAACGCTAAAAAAAACAAAACACACACACGCGCTCAAGCGCGCAATGGTATTGATATATTTATCATTATCGCTGCCATCAAATGTGGGATTTATTTACAAAACCAAATATGTACTATAATATTTAAAAAAAACGAATCAGATGATAACATTGACAGTATTTTAATGGAAATCAAAACAAACTTACAGTAGTTCACTTTAACAAATACAAAAGGGATTCACAAATGCAAATACAAAGTAAAGTTGTTACGACTAAGCCTTGAAGTCCGTAAAATTCTATTGCGTACAGAAGTTAACATATTTTAAACAAGTATGCAAAGTTTAATTGTCGTTTATGATAGCTGTTACAATGAGTTGGTTTAAATATTCAAATAAGTCCGTCGTGCCTGAGAGTGGTTACAGAGACATATTCAAGTTGATATCAATATGTAATGTAAAGCAAAAATACATCAGTGTATTGAACGATACAGGTTACACTATCAACATTCAATATTAAGAAATTCCCACTGTTTTGAATGATTACCTTCACATAAAAATAAGTTATTCATGCAACGCTATTATTATCCAACAGTCTTGCATGCAGGTTAAACAGAAGTCACGTATATTAAATACGTTGTATATAGTCATGTATTATAGTAGCTACACAAAAATAATTCCATCATGCAAAACGAATTATACGCGATAGTCGTGCATGGTAGTGTCCGAGTGCCTTGTACGACGGTGGTTACAAACACGCAATTGAAACTCGCTATGGGGAAAATTGACTTAATGCATTTGCGCAAATTATTGGCACAAATTAGCCTGTGCAGTACACTGTTTAATAGGGACGACACTTTCCGCCAGAGTTTTTTTTTCGTTTGAAGTCTTTACTAAGCGCAAATCCAGTTAAGGCGGAAACAGTCGTCCCTGATAAGCCTGTGAGAACTGCACTAAATAATCTTGGATGACACTTTCCCACATTGATTAAGCCCCGTGTCACAAAAATGAGGATCAATCTTATAATGCACAGTAGATAATATATGTAAACGACTTGTCTGCCTAGCGCCAATAAGCACAAATTAAATAGTTGAGTGTTGTGTTTTGTTGTCCACTGTATGTTAAACATGAAATATATAAAGAGTCCAATAGTATTTCATATAGAAGTTATACAGAGCTTTCCTCCGCCGTAGATTCAAATGACAGATCGGTCTCATCACTGATTCCACTCATGTATTCACCACCTTAACTGGGTCCCGTCTGTTTAACATCAACATTTCACAGTAAATGCGGTTTGTACGATGGAAGATAAGTACATACGATAATAAAGTTTTAAAAAGTACACGTACACATGTCAATTAATAAGAATAAATATTAAAGCAAATTTGTGTTAATGTGCAATGTTATCTAAAATACTTCGAAATTTTATGTTAAATATGTTAAACATATTATATGCGTTCTTGTAGTTGTATGCCGGTTCGGAAAATTGGTTGCAATATCTTAAAATTAAACATAGCATATGTATATAGACTGCAGCTTATATTTGCCTCTGTTACTGATTTCGTGTCTGTCTGTATTCCTTGTATGTTCAGAACATGTTTGAATATAAAAAAAACGTCGGTCTTTGTCTCAGTTAGATATAAATTTCGTACGGGTTTATTCAGTGATATAATGTTGTTGTGTACAAGTGTGTGTGAACCAATCATTTATAATAAAGAATATGTAAGGAAATATCTGAAAAGCGAAGCAAACATTTGTGATTATCAGTTACAAATAAAAATTCTGTAATCGTCACTGAAATAAATGATAGCTATGTGATGTATGTAGCTTCTATTCATATGCGTTTATTATATAAACAAATCTTAACATGAACACGCTAAAGCATTTTATTTGAAATGCAAACTTTGTGAAAACTGGAAAGTATTATTTTTTTTACTTTGCCTGGAACATTTTAGAATGATTAATGGCTTTTGCTTGTATATTTTGTGCTTGTTTTTCAATACATATGCAACGGTAATTAAGGTGTTTCACTGTTGATTGACATGCGCATTTTGTTTGAATTTTAAGCGTACACTACGATCCGAAAACGTTTGCGGTTTAACCATCGGATTTTTTCCAAAGTCTTTAATCTCGCTCATGTTATCAACGTCCTCCATGGATATATCATCGATATGATCTGCATAAATACAGCATATGAGTTGAGTACAGCATAACTATTAGATTCAAACAAGGCCTTAAGCTGATCAGCTATGAACCTCACGAGCGCTAAGAATTGTTTGCGTGCCGAGAACAATAATCTTAATCTTATTATTCACTCACCAAATATTAAACAATTGTAATAGTTTAATTACACACTCTTAAACAATTTCGTTACATACACAAACAGATAAAAGTGAAACAAATATTAACATACACAAAAATTCTACATTGAACAAAAATAGCGATAACATAATATAACTGAATGTTCTTAAAGGTACCAGACGACGATGAAATGTTTATGTAAATAATATAATTGGTCGTTATACGTCAAACGCTTTCGGTGTTATAAAGGATGACAAATCAATCAATATTCACCATGAGGGACGGTTTAGAAGAATAGAATTTGCGATGTTGAAGTAGTACGTACGTTATAACTGCAGCTTGCTATTACGTAAGTACGATAGTCATTTAAAGAAACCACAGGGCCATGTAAAAGGTATATTGAAATTAAGAATAAAACTGAATGCATGTTAATATTACTGCACTGTAAGGCTCCGACCTTTAGCGATACCACATTTAACACAACTGCTGTACACTTTTTTATAAACATAATTGCGAACGTTCAGTCCTTACCTCTGTTTTCTTGTGAAACTTGTACATGAGAAAGACGATGGTAAAAAACATATGGACGAGAATGATAAATAACACTACACCGCCCAGGGCCAGGACAATGCCCGGGAAAGAAACACAACGGCGGGAACAGTCTATTAATCAAGTTAACCAACAATGAACCAGGCGGAGAAAAGTATGATAGCTCTTCCTTTCATGATTGAACCACGTTGTTCAATGCAGTGTTGATAAACCAATCTATGGTAACCATCTCGATTTAGTGACCGGACGAGCGAGCAACCAACCAACACACATGCAAAAACGCAAGTGAACACGCCAATCATGTTCTGAATGAATTAAACATAAATAAGATGTATCAGTTGACTTTTCAGCTGTATATAGTATATCAGTCTATATCAACGTGCCTAAAGATAAGATAATGTTTATCGACTCGAAATCACTAGAGTCTCGTTCTAGGAAAACTGTGCGTAAAGTGTCTTCTTTTGTTAGTTTGTGCTGTCCGCACAGGCTAATATTGAACGACATTCTCCGCGAAAACTGGATTTTATTTTAGAAGAGACTCTTATGTGGCACAAGTTGCTATTCAAATTAGCTATCCTTTTAGAGGATTGTAAAATACATGGATTTGCATACATGTCTTGAGAACTGGACTCGTTTAAACTATCACCGATTGGTGAACACGGCACCGCTTCACAAACTTTTGAAATTATACCGATTTTGATCATTTGCAATTATTTCGACACCTTTCCAATTTTCAATAAATATCTTTGGTTCAACTAAAATACGTGTTATTAAAACACTGAACAGATTGATTTACGTTTTTGACATCATGAACAAATATGTAAAAAAACGTGTTAAGTGTCGTATATTACATTTCAGGTAGTTATGTTTGTTCTGCGGTATTCAATACTTAAAAGCTGCGTTTACCATACTCTGCCGATAAGTAATTATAGAATATAAGAATATACCGTGTGTTAAATAGTAAACCTTAACTAATTATGTTTATTTTTTTTTAAATCGGCATTGAAGTGAGCTTAATACAATTTCATAACACGAATGCTATTATGACTACCAAACGAGCACTTTGGTTCAACGTCGCTTCAGCGTCCATCCAGCTGGCACGTTCGCACAGACTGCCCGAGCAGATCAGACCCGGCTCCGCACGAGTACACAGTGATCTAGCCGGTCGACGGAGCGTCCGAGTAGATCATCCAGCCGTTCGGAAATGTTTGGGCTTCATGTAGGTGACTGCACACTTAGTAAGGCGTAAATGTCAAAATTATGTAACATCCTTATTTACAAATGATTCTTTAAGCAATAAAGCTTTACTGAAATTAGAAAAATTGGTGCTTTACAAATATTATCGTGCATGAATGAGAAAAATACACTTCCTTGTTTCTACATTACATTATGAAAATCAAATTATTATAGAACTGCCTGACCCATTTATTAGAAAATAACTATATATTTTAGTTAAGGTCTTATGTATATGTTTTAATCATGCAGTGATATAACCCTTTATGAAGATTAACATCCTCTTTTGTTAATACAATCATTCTTGCAGCATCTTTACATCTTAACTCAACATTATTGACCAATAGGAGTATTTGATGTGAGATTTTCATTGCTCACCTGTTTTATATATTACCTCGCATAAACCAGTTTTCTGTTAAATTATATAAAATTGGTTACATGTAATTGTCTTAACAGATCATGTGTCATCTTCTCTATTTATTTTGTTTTAAGACAGTCAACCCAGTAAATACAACTTATTGCGATGATACGAAATTCTGCATAAATACATTTTAAAATCAACGCAAATTCCAGCAGTATAAATGCACAAATAAACTCAAGATGTTTTTTGTGACAGCTTGCAGTTTATCAGTTAAAAAACACATATCTATACAATATGTATCAAAACGGAACTGCAAAGCGTTGTCGTACAGGTTACAGCAGCTGACCCCACAAGTGCGTATCCATAATAACATGAGCAGATATGGACTGGACATAAGTGTAAAGGTAGATAAAAAACCTTTTGAGAAATATGAAGGAACTGCGCAATCTACAAACAGAACCATAGAACTTTAAAACTAATTTCAGGGGAACAAACTCTAACTTAGCTCTCGAACAACATCCGCTGTTCGCGAAAAAGAAATAAACGGTGATGAAGACCCGTCGTGCACAGAAACCGGTTGGAGAAGTCTTGAACACACATTCGGTACGTTAACGAGAAACACACTTTGCGGAAGATATTACGGTGGTGTAGACTGAAGATTGTTCCGAATGGATAGATACTCTTTTGGGGGGGGGCATCAAAGTATTTGCGTTTCTTTTAGATTTTATGTTCATTCTAGTCAAACAAATAAAGAAAAATCGCCTGCCCATGTTGAGTGAGGATTATTCCAAATAATCATCAACTTTTGTGTAATTTTCTTTACAGCATGTTTTAATGGCAAAACGTTTTGCAAACAGTTTGTCAATTTTTGATAAGCTTGGTTGACATGTCGATCTTCCAATTATTCTTATGAACATTAAGGATTATATCAAACAATCCTTAAACGTTCAGGTCATGTCATGTAAAATTAACAAAGCCGCTAAAAAATAAAGCGATGTTTTGCAATAAATTGATGAACAACGTCCCGCGTCCTGCACATCCGCGCAGTCTGGTTTGAAGCTACATGTACGCTGGCATAATACACATTCTCGCATGAAGCAGTTCATATGATGGCTGCCTCGTGTTCGTAAATCGGCACACATGGAAATATTAAATAGTTATTTCAACATATATATATACTTCTTGGATGATCAGGTTTATATTTAGCCGCGCTATGAGTTTACCGAATTTAATGCTTGTACGTAAAGTGTCGTCCTAGATAAACTTGCGTACAGGCTATTCGGACACGATATTTTCCACCTAAACTGGACTTTTGTTTAGGAGGGTCTTCTTGTAAACACACAATTCTATCAAAGCGGACTGTACTGGCAAATCTTTGACGTTAATTTGTGCACATGCATTAAGCCAAGTTATCCCAAAGTGCGGCTCATTTTTACGTTTTACTATATTGCTATATAGAGAATAATAGGTTAGTGTTGATTATAGATCAGGTTTATCATGCGAGGCTTAAAAAAACAAAAAGCACGAGCCTTGGCAAGTGCTTTTTCGTGTTCGTGCCGAGCATGATAAACCTGATCTATAATCAACACTTACCTATTATTATATTTATCCGATTTTTTTCAGTAAATCTTTTTATTTAAACAAAATTTGTTTAACTGGAAATTTTGCTGGAATCATTGTCATTTAGTCAACGGTGCGTTAATAAACTATATTCGCTGTAAAAGTGGGATAAAATATCGTAAAGTCATTAAACTTGGAACATGTCTTTACAAAATTCATCTGATATAAGGCGTTGATGTGTCCTACATTTACTTTTAATTTGGAAACTTTCTCGATAACAAAATATACTATTTATCCCACTTTTACAGCGAATTCGGTTGATTAAAGCCCCGTTGATTGAATTTCTGCTATAATCCACGGCAAGAAATGACATCATTTTTTCGACAAAATGACGTCATAAATCCAGCGAAATTATCCAGTTAAACTAATTTTGTTTAAATAAAAAGGTTTACTGAATGAAAAGTGGGAAAAAAGAATTATAAATTAGTGTTCATTATAGATCGGGTTTATCATGCTCGGCGCGAAAACGAAAAAGCACCCGCCAAGGCTTTTTCTATTCTAAGCCTAATATGATAAACCTGATCTATAATCAACACTAGCCTATTATTCTCTATATTCTTTTAAATAGATTTTTTCATATTCCATTCGCACTTCATTTACGATATTATACTTTATATATATTGTTTTCATGTTACATTCGCACTATTTTTACTTAAGAGTTAATTTACAGAAAATATTGTTAGAGATGTTATTAGGAAGTAAATTGATTGAGCCCAGCATCTCATGCATATGTGTATGTTGCTGTGTTTGAAGGTTTCAGAGTATTATAACTAGTTTAATTCCCAATAATATCGGTCGTTTTTATTTTGTTTTTAGATTGTATGGGAATTTTACGGGCCCCATAAATGGCAGGGTTACGTATACAAATACAATACTAAACAGCACTGCCACGTTTGAATGCATCTCTGAGCACTACAGGATAAGTATTGATGGAAAGCATCAAAGGGCGTCGGGAATTTCAGTGTAAAAGGCACTCAATGAAGTTACATGGAACGATTTTTTTTTCTACTGTAAATATTAATATATTGGCCGATTATTTTAAACAAAATAGAAAAAAGATACTGGTATAACCATTATCTATGATTTTGTGTTATAACCCCCAAATTACCATTATCTAATATATTGTGTTATATCCCCCAAATACCCATTATCTATGATTTTGTGTTGGAACCCCCAAATATTTTTATAGTTCATTTTATTTACATTGGTTTCCTTTTTTTACTGGAATCCGTGTGCAGTTTTCATTAATGGAACAGAACTGTGTAGGTTTTTAAAAATCTGCTTCATCTTGTAAGCGTAATTTCATATTTTTCTCAACTTCAAGGGGTGATGATTCTGAACTTATTCTTACGTTGCTCATTTACGATAGGGGTTGAGTACTCATTGATATGAGAACACTGTAAAAGTTTTAATGTGTTTACGAACCCCCCCCCCCCACCCTCTCACGTATATATTTCATGGGCATAAATAAAAAAATGGTTACAATAAAACAGCATTTTTATTTAAACTAAAATGTCTACATCAAAACAAAAAGTTAACATAGAACACAAATAAAATAAAATGATTTTACTGGGGCTCCAACCTTGGGCCTCTCACATGTGAAGCGAGCGTGTAACCACTACACTACGGAACCGCTTGAAAAATCACCTTCTAACAATGTTATTAATAAGCTATTAATAGTCGGTTTAAATGTAAACCAGGAAGTTTAAACGCTGGATAGTGAGTGGGGTTAAAGGTCCATACCAATGGGTCCATACCACTGGCAAGATACGGGTCAGGACTGCGGCCTTCTATATGTGGTTCAAAAAAAATGTAGGAGAACTTGATAGTAATGAGACTGGGGTGCTGTGATAGTCCTCCTCATTGATAAGCGGCGTTATCAAGACTCATTATTTAAATTAATATTACGTGTCGCGCTTCGCGCTCTATAGCGCCTTTATTAGTAACTAGGTGGTTGCTAGGATAGTGGAACAAAGAAGTTTTGTTTACTCATAGTTATGAGTAAATTTATTATTCTCTTTTCTCAAAATACTATTAAATACTCATCATCATTATCATCCATATCATCATCCATTCAACATCATTATCATTATCATACAAATAATAACCATAAGACAAATAGGAGTGAGTGCTTGTATTCGACAGGAATTTCGACATATACATGCAAAAAACAATTCTTTTGACGCTCGTATGTGTTCCATGTGCCACCGCTCAGTTGAGGAGTCTCGAGACGACTGTAAATGGTGTAATATCTTTGTTCAGATGTCAAAAGAACTGAAACGATACTATTTAAATGACGTAGGGCATGTAATTATAAATACTTAACGTGCACATGTGTGGCATGTAAAAAAGTGCAAATATATTCATAACAATTCGACGCCAAGTATATACCTAAACTCAAGAGTTACTGTTTGACTAAACTGATCCCCGCCGATGCCCAAAGTGCACACAGGACGCCCCCAATGCCCATCGATCACGTTAAGTTGCTAAAATATTATAAATGTACAAATGTGAAACATTAATTTGTTTAAAGAAGCTAATATTATCTGCAAGATTCATCCACCACCACCAATCAAGAGAAGTGTACATGACTTCACGTACACCCCATACAATAATAGGTAGTAATAAACGATTCAGGTAAAACTGCGATCGGGATACGCAACCCTACTGCAATTTTCTTTTCTTTCTTTTTTCTTTTAATAGCAGGGGGACGTATGAGGACCCATGGCTCAAGACCGGTGTCTAGGTGCCTTCATCACCTCCCGAAACCTCTAATTTAAGAGTAATCTACAAATAAGCAGCTATTATTTGCTATAAAAATTAAGTATTCTTTAGTAAAACATGTAAATAAACGTTATTAATTTAATTGCGCAAATTAACATAACAAACAAACATCAAACGCATCCCGTACACACCCCGGACATCAACAAGAAACAAACAAATCACTCAAGCCATAAAATCCATAAACATTTAAAAATAATGTTGATAAATCATAATTATTCCGTTGAAATATGTATATATATATATATATATATATATATATATATATATATATATATATATATATATATATATATATATATGACGATAAAGCTACATTAAACCGACTTAAAAAAGAAACCAGTAACAACGAAACGAAAAAATTAAGTAATCGTAAAATTAAGAAAACTTTTTAAAAATTAAACGTTCATTTCGTAAAAACAAAACAAAAATGATAACACTGACATTTAAACATACCAAGATTTCAATAAATATGCAGGAAGTACTATCTCCAGGAAGTGAAATTCTCAAATATAAAACACATAACTTGAAAATTCACATTAAATGAAGCAAAAGATTAAACAAAATAATGAAGCAAACTAAGCTGCTTCAAACTTAAATTTAAATACACTCATCGACTTTCTTGCTGAAGAAATCAGTTCGTGTTTAGATCCCATCTCACATGGACTAAAAAACGAACTGAACATAAACTTAATATCGACTTAATTATTGCAAAATTATAAAAGTAAAAATAATGTAACCAATTATTTAGATATACACATGTCCACGAAGGGCGGGCGGGCGGGGTTATCACCCCTTCGTTTTTCTTTTCCATTACTTTTGCCTGTCAAATACACCCTCGAATGGCGACTCAATAGATTTGCAAATCATATATACCCAAGCACGAAAAACTCGTGCGCTTTCGCGCTAAATCTTAAACACAAAACCCGTGCACTTTTCGCGCTAAACCATTACCATAATCTCTCTTCTAAATAACATGTATAACACCATACTATACCGTTTTTATCAAACCGAGAATAATTTCAATTTTATACAAAACCAGAAAGTTCCGGTTCGCGTATTTTCCCAGTCCCTGTGATCTTTCCCCTGTGATCAGTTATTAATTAAAACAATTAGCTTTGTATTATTGGCAATAAATGTTGTAGTTAATGTAATAGGCACAACTGCAGTACTTATTTACACTGATTTACAAAAAAACACCACTATGCAAGATATTCTGACAACAAAAATATATAAATTAATCCGTAAAATAACTTCTGCTCCCATAAGCGAAAACAAAACGTATTACATACTAGTCGCCGCACTACAGTGCGACGCCAACAAGATCGTTGGTTCTTCGACGTTAATATGCCAGACTGGACCACGGTGGAACGACACGGAACCAACATGTGTCTCAGGTTAGCATTCACCTTGGAGGGCAAAATATTTGTAAGTTTCTTGAGCGATACGTTTTAAGTTAAGCGCAACACAAGTTAAAACACACCCACACACAAGCGCACACACGCACGTTATTTTGCTAAATAGGGGACACACATTGTGTATAACATATACTAATCAAAATATGAAGGTGGATGTATGGACATGCTGGTTAATATATTATTAAAGTTTCAGCAATACTTTTTGAGATACGGGTGGAGCACGTAAAACAGTGTAATTGTTTGTATAAAAGGAAACAACCAAGCGGTTGTTCGCTTGTATATTTTACTTTGATGATAAACGATGTTTTGATTTGCGTTAGCATTGAAAATATTATTGTTGTTTTTATAACAAAATGTGCGGTTATCAAAGCGGCACATTAATTTTGACATAGGCACTGTATTCATGATCTATTTGACTTTTATAACAATGCATGTGTATGTTTGTGTGCCTTGTTTATTTTTTAGACTAATTTATATATTTATTTATGTTAAAAATAAATGCAGTTTTCTTCTGTTGATGCGTTTATGTAAGCTTTTATTTATTCATTTAGTAATACCGGTCCAATTTTTCCGACCACAGATGTATTCTAGTCACTTTGTCCGATAAACATTCATTTTGCGAGGCAACTTAATACCTCACAGTTGTTACCTTCCGTCATTGTGAACGGTAATTATTTATAATGCTGCATGTGTCAACACACATTTAAGCTTCCATCGAAAAGTTTTATATCGGAATCAGCGTAAAATTGGAATATTACTCTTGCAATTTTTCAACTTCTGTCCCTTTGCTTATTGCAATGGACAGGATAGGTATAAAACAAATAAATTATAAAATACCAGATACCAATTATGTGACACGTTTCGGAGTTCTTATTCCCTTGCGATGACTTGAATAATAGAGTTAATATGAACAGAGGCGTCAGATACATATTTATCGCGCTTTTTATTTAAAATTTACAATCTTGTATCAGAGCGATATAAGTCGATGTTGTGTCGAACGATATGTTCTTTTTTCAACAATTACAAATTGCTTAAACCTCTGCGAGGTGTGCTATGCAATCGAAACTTCACCCGTACGTTAGAGTATAGAAAGAAATGCGTTGTGGCTTTTTGGCTTAACATTAATAGTTTATGTTCCTATTAATTATGTTTAAGGATTTGAAAAATATATTTTCTGCATTTCATCGGTGTATGAACCGTCGATAAAACTACGCCTAAGAATGCCTAAACGCCGTCTGCATTTATTCAAATGGGTCGAAATTTTCCGAAGAGTTCATACACCCCAGGAAACCCGATACTTTGTGATCAGCGTGATACCAATCGAGCAGCTTTGTCAACACTTAATATAGGCCTCTACAAAGCAAAGATATTGCAACAAACTGGCTGGAAATTAGGTTTTTTGTCACGAAAAAGAATTAACAAGTTGCTGCTCACACAAGGTTTCCTATTCTTCTCCATATGGTATATATGTTTTCCCAACATGGTCATTAACAACGCAAATTTCTCCACAAGAAATAGTTTTCTGAAGAAACCCTGCTGAGAGATTATGGCAGACATGTGTAAGTTTGTATAAATTCTTGAATTATTGTAGTGGCTTGCAAATTATAGCAGTTTTCTCCCCTAAATGCCTGAAAATGGCCCATTTTGCCTGATCTTCTACTTCAGGGAGCCACATCTCGCTCATTTTTTAAGAAAATTTGTCAGGATTTTTTTCTGCATGTAGGCCAATACCTTTGTAATCAATGTCAATACACAGTTGTTTGAAATTGGACTTTGAAATGTTATATTTTTTCCAATTTACTTACCCTATGTCAGTTCACGCTAAAGTTGACAAAGCTGCTCGATTGGTATCACGCTGATCACAAGGTATCGGGTTTCCTGGGGTGTCATACATCAATGAAATGGCGTAAATTCAATTCAATGCTTAAATTATTGTGATATTATATTCTTATACTGACGAATGTTTGCATACTGTTGGTGGAATTGCAATATAAACGGTCACAATGTGTTCTGTAGTCTCCTTCAGTATTAAATGTGTACTTCAAATTTTAAAAAATGGACAAATTTAAACATCGTTTAACGGAATGAAGTGTAGAATAATAATTATGCCCTCTTTCGAAGAACAGGGGTATATTGTTTTGCTGTATGTCGGTCTTTTGGTCGGTCGGTCTATCGATTTGTAGGTAGACCAGTTCCTTTCCGATCAATTACGTGTGAACGGATTTACCAATTGGCTTGATACTTTCAATGTTCATCGGCCTTTGTCAGAAGATGACCTCTATTGACATTTTGGTCACTAGGTCAAAGTAACTGTGACACTAAGAGTGAACTTTGTTTCCGATCAATAACTTGTGAACGATGGGACCAGTTGGCTAAATACTTTCCACGTGTGTTGGACAGTCGATGGCCCCTATTGAAATCGTGGTCACAAGGTCAAATGTCAAGGTCACTGTTACACAAAATGTGAACTCGTTTCCGATCGATAACTCGTCAACCGATTCACCCATTGCCTTGATTCTTCCCATGCGCATTTGTCTTGGACAATAGATGACCCCTATTTAAATTGGGGTAAATAGGTCAAAGGTAAATGTCACTGTCACAACAAGTGTTAAAATCGATTCCAAACTCGTCAACGAATTGACCGATTGACGTGATACTTCACATAGGCTTTGGCCTTGGATAGTAGATGACTGCTATTGAAATTGGAGTCACTAGGTCAAATTAAGGGTCACTGTGACACTAAGTGTTAAACTGCAGATGCATTGACTTTGAACAGTACATACTCCCTATTGAAATTCAGGTCAATGATCAAAATCACTGTGACATTGAATGTGAAAATCATGTTCGATTGATAACTCGTGTGCGGATTGATCGGCCTGATTTTTTGCATATACATTTTTCTCGCAAACTTTGCATGAGTAACTCATTTGACCATTACGAATGATACATTGCCAGATGTATTGGCCTTGGTCATTATATGACGTACGGGTATGTCGCGTGCTAAATCTGTCTGGTTAATGTCACACTTAGAGGCCAGTTGTGTTTACAGTCTATTATCAAAAGTGGATCAGATGATGGGAGCTCATATCAAAATTATTTTCACAGTCGCATGTAACTTTTTTTCACTTTTTTTGCTCGTGTATTTCCATATTGTGATTGTTCTTGCATATTTTGTATTATGTCATTTGTGTTACATATAGTAGTCTGTTCACGTATACATGGCGTGCCAACTGAACTAATTTAATAGATATTGCTTGATGAAGGAACTTGTTAAGTTGAATCCGTTAAATTAAATACTTGTTTGGTAATAGTGACAATCTTTTATAGATATTATTTCATTTGTAAATATACTACATGATATTAGCATTATGTTTCTTAATTCACCAATAGTAGTTATACCAGTTCAGTGAAGCCACGCCTCCCAGCGTTGGCGCCGGACGCATGCATCGTGGTGTGTAACTAGTGTAATAGTCACTGCTTACTTCTTTCTTTTTCTCTGTGAGCATATGTTAGACTTTGTCTGCATTTTTCTCACATTATGTTGTATACTAAACAAAACATGTGCGAGGCAACAAGTACAGTTGCATATAAAGAAATTGCATATCTTAATTATTACATGTATACAGAACTATGAAATAATTCCTGGCAATTGTACATCCATATTGATGTATTTAAAGTATTACTGTTCATGTCATATGAAGAAGTATACTCTGTACATATTATGCTTTTAACAAGCACCATTCATAGCGGACTGTATAAGGATAGCAACAGGGCATGGGCAATCAATCGTCTTCTTTCTATTCTAAAGGACACAGCACTACATCACCAGAATTCCCGGCTAATGTGGGTTCAGTATACAATGTTAAGTACATTATCTGATGAGTTTTATCGCTTTCTTACTCATCCAACAACGATTAATCGATTGTATTTGATCATGGTGACATCACAAGTTATAATAATATATTATTCTCAAACCATTTATATTCAAACATTATCTCATTAACCAATGAAACTGCGCAGATATAAGCCACTTGCCAACCAGTGCAATGCCACGTTAACAGTGTGTTGTTTTGGTTGGCGTTAACTAAAATAGTTACATATTTCTGTGAATGTAAATATTGCAATCTGATTACAAAATCAAGTAAGATTATTATGCATATGATAATCACAATCTGGTCAAACCTCATCTTAGACAGCAACGTAAAAAACAAAATACTTGACGTTTAGTATTGATTAGCCCTCTAAGATGTTGCAGTATTGACATGATTATGATTTCCGGGGCAATGTTGACTAGCGACGTATTTGTTAGTGTTTTGGTAATTTATATACGTGAACAAGGTCTTAGCATGTTCTAAGAGTTATAGCTTTTAAAGGATATATTTAATGCCACCTAGCGATTCCCTTTCCAGACGTGATAGTCACAAAAGTACAATTTCAATAATATGTTTACACCTAAATAGCAAAACCCTATTTCCGAAACTGCAAGTGTGAAACGTCGATTTCAAAGCTCTGTTTATAGTTGGGTATGAATAACCTCATACCGCAAGTGCTTACAATGAACATTTACAATGACAATGCGACAAACATATGAACAATCATACTTGTTAACTAACTGTTGCTATAAAAAGACACAGTTTGGATATAAAATAAATGCATAATGTTAGCGAACAAAGTAGTTCACCCAAATTAATAGAACATGTTTACCGGTATGCATTTTAGAAGTACACACTACATTTAGCTAAGACAATTATGAGCATATCCACTTCAAATAACAATTGGAAGTAATCAATATCCAATATAATTTGATAAATGGATGGATTTTGCAGAGCCCGTTCGAGGACTTCGCACAGAGCCCCGTTTAGCTTTCTCGGCTTCTCGATGTTTCGCAGAGTATTGCATTGAATTGGTTACGGACAATTCAGAGTCGAAATTGGAATGCTGTGTAGGTCTATTTGTATAAATCCGATGCATACACTGAAAATACACAGATGTTAAATTGTAAGAACAATAATCATATGTTGCTTATTAGTAATGTATTTATTAGTTTCGCTCAAACCTATTAAGTTTACGTTTTCAGATTAGCACGACTAAGTGTTCTTGCGATAAAATCGAGTTCGTTTTTGAGGTAAATCCAGTACCATTGTCAAAATAAAAGAATAAAACGCTAACATAGTGGGGATCGAATTCGGGACACCACGGTTGCTGCGACCTCAAAATCTTTATTTTTGTAAGCATTACATCATATTTAACCATCTTCCTAGTACAATTTATTAAAGCAAACGACAGTGTATTGACTGAAGATATTTAAGGAAAAAACCCAACAACCCAGCTCTAAATAAAAGATACCAACAAAGGAAATTGCATTCGAGTCACATAATCAGCCGATCCGAGCTTTCGACTGTTTACGACGAGCAGATCTTCCGGGCTCATTCCTGATAAGAAAAAATCACAAGTCGATTCAAAATCAACCACTTTTACTTGTACTTCTGTGGTTTTAGTTTTACTTAATATTTGCACGTAAATAATTATTTAAGCCACATGTATGTGCAAACCCGTCCGAACCTGTGAGTGAACTGCACTGACTTAATGCATTTTCCTCAGTAATTTTCAGTTACTGTAAAGGCAGCAGATAATTTCATTGAGGTCATATGTGCGAAATGCCATATTTTAAATGTTCAGTTAAATCCTTATTACGTCTTAATAAAAAAATATATTTCAACGACTGTGAAAATCTTAGGACAAACGACTTCAGAACACGTGGTTACGACTTCGCATATCATGGACACGACTTAGTGACTCCTGGGAACGCAATTGATAAATTATGGTAACAACAGAATAAACCGTTAAATGCGTGTATTTAGAAAAACTTTCGCATTTGAAAATAAAAGGTTAATTTATCGTAACATTGATTTATAAACACTGTTAAACAAAACGTCTTTCGAGTAACACATTTTGTCGGCGACACAACTTAGTTTGTCGTACCCAAGAGTTTAAAATGTCGTTGCCACGAGATACTTATATCGTTTCCAAGTGAAACAAAAACGTTCCCTCGTTATGCTGAGTCGATCTGGAGAGTTAGCTACTTGTTTTCCATGCGTTACTAAGTCCTTAACAGAACCAACGAAGTTTCCAAGAGTTAGTCATGTAGTTATTTTAATGTTGGAACGACGTAGATAAATTTACACTGTTGCCACATCTGTGCTACCATACATTTTTGTGATTGTTTTTATTAACAATTATCTGTTACATAAACACAACTTTGAGCACAAGCGTCTGTATTAAATGGACATCAATCCGGTATCTGTACTCAGAGATGGAAAGCAATTGACATAATTGTTTGTTACACCTCAAACAAGAGTCTTTAGTATATTGATTATTTGATGTCATTCTCATACAGACACTGTTGCATGCCTATTAGGGTACTCACGGTTTTGAATACATTGTTGTAACATAGTTATTTAACGTAAAAAATCCAGTTTTTACAGATTGTACAGCTTAAATCCCCACTCTTGAAGCGTTTTGATCTTTCCAAAATGCAAAACAAATGCAAAGGACAGTTTTTGTAAAGGTCTAAGACTATCGATTACGACGATTCATTCAAATGAAATTATTCTTGAAATATACCACAGTCAATGGTAAGGCCTTTAAACATTTAACAAGATTGCAAAAGACAATCATTACAAATTCGAATATACTATTTAAGCTATTTAAAAAAGTTATACCTGTCCTCGGCATCTGTGTTTGATGTAAACTGCAACCACAACAAGGTCAAACAGACCTAGAATTGCTATCATAACACCGAACGGTACGGTGGTATCTGGGCGGCTATCTGAAAATAAGAAGGCTTAGAATATTGATATAACACTATTATACGTTCATATAAACTTTTTATTCGAAACATATTAATTTTGAATTCATTTGCTGTTAATCTTTTTAAATCAATAATTTAAACAGCTTTAGTTTATTATTGTAAAATTAATAATATCCTTTAAAACTATGTTCACTGGTTTATTGCAAATCAGCCCGATAGATAACAAGATAACTTATGTATAACATTATAATTGGAAGTATACTGGAATGTATATTCTATATACTAGTAATGAATAATTATGTTATTTAACAAAGATGCATGCTGGTTCGGCGTCGCTCCACTTCCCGTTTGACTGACACGTACGTAACGTAGGCCCGGAGAGTACATATCCCACCATACACCAATAGGAAGCCATCTAGCCCTCTGTGGTGTTCGTCGGAAGTGTCACCTCGCCGTTTGTGGGGTTCTTTAGGTCACCGCATTCTGAAGGAGTTTATACTCGTTTATGTTTTGTGATAACAGCTAACTAAGTATGTGTACAGTTAATTCAGTCATCTAAGAGATCTTATATTTACAAAATCTGTTGACACTCGGGTCATTGATTTGCAAGGTATATTTACACAAGCATAACTTGTCCCGTATATTTGTGAAGTCAGTTTAATCTAAACTATCCTACCAATAGGACATAAATCGACTACTGGAGTATACATTTCCCTGGTAGTTTGCATCATGGATTAACCTGGTCAGTTCACAAACATATCACTATATACCTTTTAAACATGTCTCGCTGGAGGGAACGTATATTTCCCCACTCTGTGTACACAGGCATCTAAATGATCCAAGTCCGTCGTTGCGACACGTGGCCCCCGTAGTGCCGCACTCGGCCGTCACCGAACACTCCTGGTCGTAGGCCATCCTTACTGGAAAAATAAATAGTTTATGTTCAATGGTTTTTACGCCCATTATGCAAGATCGGACGCAAGCGCATCATTATATTATTCAGTCTGTACAACAATGTTTGATTACTTTTCAGGACTGACCCACGCATACCTTACCTCTGAAAACACTATATAATAAGGTATGTGAACTGTGTTTAATATTTCTGAAGAAATCAAATGTTATGTATAAATCAGATACCCAAATGACTTTTACTACGGCATTAACATTGCGTTCATTTAAAAACTAAGATATATATAACTCAAATAAAAAGGCAAACACGTGATGCTATCTTAAGTAAGCTTTGCAAAATGCCAAACAACAATCCATTTTAAGGAATACATAAAATATGTAAGCAATAATCTAGCATAAAACATTTTATTTTTCAATTTTATAGAATTGTCACTAAAACGCTGATTTGACGCGTGTTTTTTTATAATTAAACTTAGGCTTTATCTTTAGATTTTCGTCCTTTATAGGACCATTATACTACGAATGTGAATCTTTTTGTTAATATTCCGAAAGCCTCAATAGCGAATTGTTTTAAACACAGGAATTTAGACCTGAAGGTCCCGAGTACAAATTATAATAAGGTTTTCTCAAATCAGCGAAATACATATAAAACTAATAAGACATTATTGACAAGTTTAAATATCTCGTGTTGTTCTCCCGTGGAACAGGCTTACTATTTTGCTGACTTTAAATACCTGTTAATCCGGGTTAAAGTAATTAGTAAGAGGCCAAGTTACATAGCTTGAAAGTGAATGTTTTATTTAAGATAAATGATTCGCATATCCTTTATTGGATAGAATTGAACAATTGTATTGCGGTCAAATGATGATACAACCCCATGCATTTTTGACACCGGATTGCATTTTTAAACGCTAAGATTATATTTAGCTTTGTACCAGAACATTAAGTGGTTAACCCATATAGGAAATAAAAAGGTAGACAAGTTCTGTTCACTTTACACAGCTTAGTTTACTTGGGAAAGTTTTCTTGTAACTGTATTCGATGCTATCTTGAAAAGTAAAAAATGACTAGCATACGTTAGTAGAAGTCCAGTTGATTCAGAGAACCATACAATGAAATACAATTAATATTATAGTTGACCTAACGAATGCATCAGTCTTCCCTAATATCTACACGTTCACCATCCTTAAATACATTAACAATGCTCTATATCACAAAATATAAATTAAGTATATAATAAGTATTCACTTTGATATAATTGCAATTATTTAATATGAGGTTAAAGTTACGGAAATAGTTTATAAGTAATCATGATGAAGTAGAAAAACGCTAGGCTACATAAATATACAAACACAAGACATATGTCAATATAAAGAAGTGACACTCCAGCTGCTGGAGTAGTATTGAATTATTATTATAAATAATTAGTATGTCCTTTATTTAAAGCAAGTGATCGATTGCCCAAACAGTACAAAACAGCACAATACAGCACAATACAAACAACATAAACACAAATAAGAATAAAGCTGGGGTCACCGCCTTGGAACGGTCAATGCAAAGCATTGGGTGTTTAAACCGGTTTTGGAGCGCTTTTCACTGATGAAAAGAACAAATTTTCGGAATTCCTTTTTCTATTTTTAGATTATCATATCAAGATGTACTTCCTTTGTTTATGTCCTTGTTTATATTTTTTCTATGATCACGAGTGAAACAAAATCGATATTACACCGAATCCAACACGTTTTCTTTTAGTTTTATGCTTTTTAACAGTTTATTTACATTGCAAAAGAGTTTAAATATAGAGTTTCTATAAATAATTATAGAAGATACCAGCGGTGTGCTGATACAACAGTTCGCAATTTTTTACATATTCGTTACGTAAGTTTACTTCGACTTAATAGACAACAGTGATTCAAGTACAATATATGCCATTAATAATTGTTTGTTTTTTTAAATACAGCGCTTTAACAATGATTTCATGTCAATTCAAATGCAATAAACAGTGTGCAATAGCTTTACTAAAAGTCATAATATAAACACGAATGGTTTGGTAAGATCGGAACCTGTGGTATTTGGTTCATTTCCTAGTACTGCTATGGCACGCCCTATATAATATCCAGCAATACAAATGCTTACTTGTCTCACAGTGGATACCAGTATACCCAGCAACACACGAACACGTGTATCCGTTGACACCATCGTTACAAGAGGCCATATTCTTACACGGATTGGAAGAACACTCGTAGATGTCTGCAAGCGCATGACTTTTAAAGAATGTTTGGCATTTGTAAAAAAAAATCCAACGTTAAGTGTGATCCAGATAAATGAGCCACAACACAAATATTACTCAATTTCATAATACCAAAAATTCGCCGCTCGAACTAAAAGAATCGCCACTCCTTAATGTTTTAAGTAAATTTATAAATGACATAAACTTGTGGTAGTTGTGTGTTTTAGCTGTTGAAAAATTACAAAGTTTGCTCACTTGTAGCGCAGGTAGCTCCCGTGTAACCGGCCGCACAGCTGCACGTGAAGGTGGCAAGTCCGTCAGTGCACGCGCCTCCATTCTGACACGGCGCAGATTGACAGTCGTTTGGGTCTATAATAAATTTTAAATATGTATAAATATGGAACGAATACGATTCTGCATATACCAAACATACTTGTGTTTGCTGTTTGGGAATATCTCAGTGTACAAATCGTACACTTGCCAAAGCAAGGAACAGTTTTTTTAGAACATGCTCGAAATACTATGTCATTGGTTTTGAAAAGTTTCGCTAACTTAATAATTGCATGTTCAATCACATTTAATGTATTCAACTAATGTATCAAGCTCAGTATATAAGATGAATTCCGTTTGAGCCATTGCAAACAGGTAAAACTTCATTCTGCATAAATTATGGGAAATAACAGGCCAATTGTGGACTTCATAAATACTGGAATTTAATGAATGTAGTGTAGAACAATCAGTTTAAATTTGTTCAAAATTCTAGATGTTTATTAAATTCGCTTGGATTACTTTTGTTTGAAATAAATTGAATGACCGCGTCGTTTTATTATTGATTCACAGAGTGTCCATAGCTTAAATATTTTCAACATCAACTAAAACTGAACGAAATGAACAGTTAATTCATGCTTGGTATAGTTATGTCAACAATACACAACTAGTGTAATGTTGATAGTTCGTAAACATGAACTTATGTTTGGGTAGTTTCTTCATAGTTTTCCCATATAATTGTGTTTTAGTCTGCTTAAGATTGAAACTAATAGTCATAAGTGCCCAAAATAATCTGAACGTTGATAGGTTTAGTAAAACACTCATTCGTGAGGCACTAAGGAGGCGAATTCTAATATGAACAATGTTTTAAAATTAAATAATGTTTTATGAAAATCAGTAAATATGTGAAGCAATTCTATTTTTGAACCATACTTGGGTTAAATTTGGCTTGCAATTTGATAGTTAATAGAATAGTACAATCAGAAATGTAGTTGTTAAACAAGCCAGTTATAAAATCAGTGTAACCACAGTTAAGTAGTCGAATAATATGTTTCGACGCAGTGTACGCATTTTGTTGTTCGTATTCGAGTTCTTTCCAGGAATTTGTGAACTGGTTTAGAGGTTTTTGCCTCTTGAGTCTTATATTTATTTTATCTGTATAAGATTAATACGGGTATCATCGAACGATGAATATAATACCAGACATATAAATGAATTGCATTATTATCATCGGTCTGGGAAACTTATTGTCGCGTTTTCTTAATTGTAGTGTCGCTATTTCGCGTTCAAAAACCATCATTTCAAATCAGCTATTACCTTTACGAATTTCACAGTTTCATGAACATGCAACAACACGATTCGTTGTCTACAAACGTACACGAGCTATATCAAGGAAACAATATTATTAGTTGGAGCTAATTTTCATTGATTTTTGTGTGTAAGCTTACATACATAATCAACTGTTCAACGAATGAGTTCGCCAAAGTATTTTAAAACACATTGCAGAAGAATCAACAAATTTAAAACCCAACGAGCCTGTCCGAATATGCCCGTTTTAACGAATTCACAAAATATTATTTAAACGAAATGAAATGCATTCACTGAATTACGATGACGTGTACATGCATTGTATTCAAAGTAATTAATTTTACTAGGAGCTGCGTTGTCTGCAAACACATGTGTGTTTCAGAATAGACGGTCGTCAGATTAAGATATGTTAAGGGCTATCTGAAAACAATCCAAACATGTAAGTGATCTTACTTATTTCACATTGAGTTCCATTATATCCAGTAGCACACATGCACGTAAATTTTGCTATCCCGTTGATGCATGTCGCTCCGTTCTTGCAGGGAGAAGAACCACATTCGTTTATTTCTGAAGAGTAAAACGAATGTTCTCAATCTATATACATACATTTTGCTTTTTGAAACACAAATGAAAAATAATAATTCAAAGTAAGAAATATAAGGCCGAACTCACCCACGCATTCAGAGTCAGTGCTCTGTGTGTATCCAGTGAGACAGGTGCAGGTGCCTCCGGTACAAGGTGCGTTGATCAGGTTCTCACATAGGTTGGTAACTGTGGCACAAGAATCTCCTACCTTGCCTGAAAAACAGATACAAACATTTCCACTTTGTATTTTTCGAAGACAATCATGTTTGTATGTTCAATATTTAAATTGAGTAAAGGAGGGGAAAATTACAGTTCAGAAACATTACCAGGAGGCAATATTGTCTCATTCTTCGCCAGTCGTTTATTGAAGGAAAGGGAACATTTACCGTTAACATACAAGACAACTCGTACAGCATATCACTGTCCGTAAAATGTTTGTTCAAAGCTGGAGTCACTGCCATTAAACGGCATAACAAATCCACTTTGATTTGTCAAATATGAAAAACACGGCAATTTGATGAAATAAATTATAGCTAAACATGACGTGTGTTCAATTATCGAATATTATTTAATATATTTATGAACGATTATGGCTCCAATGTAAATTGAATAATATTTACAGCTTACAATAATGTTGAGCCTAAATTACCTGAAACACATGTCGGAGCTACGTCTGACCATCCTGATCCAAGGACACACGTTCTGGTGCTCACTCCAGTCAACCTGAACCCTGCACTGCATGTGTATGTAGCAACTGAGGTCTGCAGAGTACCAGTAGTAGAAACTGCTCCATTGGTGGGGTTAGTGAGAGTACCACAGTCTACAACCAAGTGATACACATGTGTGGTATACATTTTCATTCCTTTTCGAGTTTGCTATAAGTACAAGTTCAATACTTGTTGAATGGAACAATTTTATTTTCGGAAATAAATGGTATTTCAATAATACATTAAAAGCATATAGTGTGTGTTTTACAAATTATACGTATGTTTCGCACTTAGATAATGCTATCTACGAAAGCCAAGAAATTTAATACTATGTAATAGATATGGACCGATTGTGGCAATATGAGTCGCGCAAAAACCGAAGATAGTTAAATATTTTACATAAAGGGCAGTTTGAGGCTTATATCTTACTTATAATATTGTCAACGTATTACTTAATTGTCGCTGTGCATGTGCCGTACAGCATAATCAATACAAGTCAATATTACGGAAACACGACGAATATTTTACGTTTACTTACTGTAATCACATCCGCTATTATCGGGTTTTGCCTGGTACTTTTGGGCGGAAGAGCACACACATGTCAGTGTGTTGAACTGGTCACAGATTGAGTTCGGTAGTGTTGTACATTCTGTTCCACCGGCCGTGCAGACTGAAATATCCGTAAACCTTAAAAACTAAATATTTATTTAGACATGCGTCGTTTGTGGCTGTACTTTTGGTTTAGTGCTTAAAGACTTACACCGAAAATAGCAAATATTGTATTTATGTCTCATAGTAGCTTTATTATTTAGTCATTTATAATATATATTTGTTTAAATATGGGTGTCAACGTTTGTTGGGCGTAATTTCGATCTCTATGTAGTGAAGATGACGCGGTTTGTTGACTTTGTTCAATCAAGCGGTACATTTTCCTTAAATTGTTCATAACTATATGCATTAATTGTAGATTCGACTATTTTAAAATATCTTAGTCCGATGCTTGTGGAAAAAATAATCGTTGTCAGAACAACTTAATATGAAAATGTTTTGAAAGATAAGCCTGGTAGGATAAGACTGATATTGGTTGTTTAAAACAGTTCGTTAAAGTCTTGTATGAATATATACAACAACGCGTACAAGATCAGCATTGTATTCACGTTTTTGTATGTGCATTTTCAAACTGTTGCACACAGTTTTCTCTGAAAAATGTAATTTTAACACAACTCAGTGGTTATGAGGTATTTACGTTTAATCAAGTTAATGCGTTATTATAGTCTCTACAGCGTTATTTTACGATACAAAACATAAATTGGAAGCAAAAAGCTATGTTAATATAGGAACACATGGGTGTCCGTTACCTGTTAGGTCTACCTGAGAATACACTTGTAGACTAAGAAATCCAATTATCAAAACGAATGCAAACACTGTTAGATTGTCCATCGTTATGAAATTCCCAGCTATAGGGGACTTAAGTAGAGTGTAATAATAAGGCCGGTATTTACGTATGTATCATTGTTTAGATGTACAATGCAGATATCCTATCGGGTTTAAAGAAGCTCAGTCATATATCAATATTGCGTTCTACGTATATTCCAGACCGAACCACTGACCCCTGGAGTCCTGGCGTAAAAAGTCTCCCCATTTGACCTCTCGACCGTCCTTCCGCATGAATGATGTATTTTATACTATCCGCATGAATGATGTATTTTATACTATATAAAAGCAATCCTCGTAGTTTCACAAAATATAATGACAACAACAGAACTCTCAAAATTATTAAATCGTTTCGCGTTGCAACGCTTTATAATTTTCGGGTTTTTAAATCGTCAAAAGATTATATAGCATGGTAAATGCACAGTGTTACTGTTTCCTCACAAATATCATAACTAAATCCAAAATTAGCGAATCTGAAACAACTTTTTTAAATTTTGTCAATTTACCAAAACGTGAAAAGGCCCCTTTAAACCACAACATCTGCGTTCACAGTGCCTCTAGTTGGCATAAACGCCCTCGTTACGCCCCAGACACATCACCGTGGTACTACCTTGATGCAGAAAGCACAAAGAAAGCTCGAATGGTCATTGTCGGCTCGGGTACTACTTACATATACCACGGGTACTCTTAAGTATACTTACATGTACCCCGGGTACGGTAAATATACTTCAACGTACCCGGGAATTTTAACGCTAAATCGGTCGTTGTCGTTTTTTTTATATATTAATTATGTTCACATTCATGTCAATTTTCTGTTAAATGGCCTCTATATTATGGCCACTCATACTCAAAAAGCATGTTGATGCAGTTTTTATTTCAATAGAAGTTTGTTTAAGATAAACAATATCGTTTGACCGTAATCGGTAGCGCGCTTTACGACATCGGATTTTAGGCGGTAATACATCTCGGGTACAGTCTAATATCGACCGGGTACGTTTAAGTATATTTACACATAAAACACATCTGCTATTTTGTATTGAGGAAAAGTGTACAGTGGACCATTTTATTAGAGAAAAATTGCAGTAGGCCCATCATTAAAATAACATTCCTAAGTTGAAGGTCAGCTGGGGGGGGGGGGCGGGCTTATGACCTGCGTACGGGCCTGATGACTATTGACGAAACAAAATATGCAACATAACATTTCATAACGAATGCGCATGCTGATTGATTAACAGGACTTTTTGTTTTGAAAGTAATAACATAATAACATTATAATACTGCACCTAAGGCAAAAGTGATCACATACGTTAAATGAAATACAATTTAAAATTACATCGAGTCATTCTACAAGTATAGAAATCCCGCAATATAAAATTGCTTACGCATTTTAGAAAGTTCAAACATATGTGCAGATTTATTTTTAAGACTGATGGCGTTTATGATATCATTTCCAACGAAATGGTTTCAACTTGTAAATCAAGTCCGATTGCATTGTATGCAAGTGGTTTCAAATGAGAAATATTCAACGCGTAATTTAAAGTCAATAAAGTCTGCGTGTATCGAACGATAGTGGTTATCCTGTCAACATTCATCATAGATAAATGCCCACTTTCTTGTATGATTAACTTCACACAAATACAAGTTAATTCATGCAACGCAATTCACACATGGCCAGGGCGATGATCGCTCCGCCCACTTAATCACATGGCTTAGCGGTTAGAAAACATAGACAAGATAACACCAAAGTTGCTTCATTGCCTATAGATTGCCTATTACCGCGATATTTGGATGATTTTTTATGTTCTTTTGACAAACCATAAAACATTGGTAAAAGAGGGTCGTGCCATGGTTTAATTGTGCAAAATTAATGTACAAAATATAAGATTATAAAGAACATAAGCTATCTATAACGGGTATTACGGTACGTTTAACACACCCTCACACGCCTGCGCGCTTACCGAAATCTAACCTTTTCCTACGTGTAATAGTGTTATTGGTAACAAATTAACACTTTTACACTTGTATTTACTATTTACCCATGTGAGTTACGGAAATATTAGCGAAACATTTTTTCAACGTATATTTGAAATGAGATAGCGCTTTATAACTGTGATTTCGGTTAAGTGGTACATTCTTTTCTGACGCCGATCGGGTACCGAAATCCGTATAAAAATGATATTATTTATAAAAAAAACATTGCTTTTAGGACATTAATAAATCATTATAAGTTACGGTGCAAAACGAAAAAAATCAGTGTGGTAATTTTCTGATATAAATTAGTGTTCCATGAAGAGGATGTCGGTCAGGCTACTGAATACAGCTACCAGTATCAGACGCTCACGCAGGTACCGACTTCCCCCAAGTTACCGCGTGTATTGGTGATATAAGTGATAAATAACACTTATACAATGGCATTTATTAATACGTTTTTATTAAAAAGTGACATAAAACTGTTTTCACTTGTTCCTGACACAAAAAGCGATGTATAACGGGGATTTCGTTAAGTGATGCAAAGTGGGTACCAATATTCCTTTTTATTTTATCTACACAATTGATATACATCTTACTATTATTGCTTAAATGACATTGTCAGTTTTAGTAAAAGTAATAGTTGATTGTTCTATAAGGGGGATTTCGGTAATACTACACATTGAAGCTTCCAATCGCACTTTTCA
Source organism: Dreissena polymorpha (assembly GCF_020536995.1). Taxonomy (NCBI): domain Eukaryota; kingdom Metazoa; phylum Mollusca; class Bivalvia; order Myida; family Dreissenidae; genus Dreissena; species Dreissena polymorpha. Next base: position 128,153,002 of record NC_068355.1, on the reverse strand, counting down.
ATACGACATGTATTCGTCGGAAAAGGCATAAATTCAATTCATCTCACTTATTTTTCTGGATAACGACTGTTCGAGTTGCATAAACCCTATTTACACGTTAAACCATATTTCAATTCCATTTTTTACTAAAAAACCCAAACGAAACTCGTTGAAAAAAAGAGAACTAGGCATTCGGCTTGTCTGGAAAAAGGCGGACTGGTCGTTACCAACCGGCGCGCCCGATTTATCGAGCGCTGATTGGTCGATCGATATTTAGGTAAGAATCTGATTGACAGGTGCAATAGTATTGCGTGTTAATTGTTACACAGATGTGAGTTCAAATAACATTTATTAAATACAATTGTGTACACGTATACAGTTTGTTTAATAGTTACATAACTCCGTCATGTAAATAAATAATACCCGAGAGTCTTGTATGGGAGTGTCTGCAATATGTGCGAGTGTCATGTGTGATAGCGGATAAACACAAATATGTTCATCGTGCATAGTTGATAATATGTGTCGCGTTCTGAGAGAACTGGGCATAATGTATGTGCGTAAAGCGTCGTCCCAGATAAGCAGTCCGCAGAGGCTAATCAGGGACGACACTTTCCGCTTTTATGACATTTTTCGTTTAAATGAAATCTCTTCTTAGCAAAAATCAAATTTAGGCGGAAAGTGTCGTCCCTGATTAGCCTGTGCGGACTGCACAGGCTAATCTGGGATGACACTTTGCGCACATGCATTAAACCCAGTTTTCTAAGAACGCGACTCATATGTTAACGTCTCGTCTGAGAGGCTTCAATAAGCATCAATTAAATAGCTGAGTGTCTTGTTTGGAGTTCAGCAATATTCAACAAGAATTAAACAAGGAGTCTGATAGTCTTTCAGCTAAAGGTCACGCTGTGCTTTCTTGAGAGTCAAAGGACAGATCGAGCTCATCGCTGTTCTGGTATTCACCATCTCGACTTGGGCCCGTCTGTAAACAAATTAAAATTTCATTTTCCAAGTGAATTCGTCTTATAAAATGAAAAATAAGCAAATACGATATTAAAGTTTACTATAGCAAACTTATCCAGAAACGAGAAAAAAATATTAAAGCAACGTTGTTGGTATATACCACAGGTGATTAGCGTGTGGCTATGATATTAATTAGTGAAAACATCTTTTTGAATGATAAATAATCATATTATAAAGAAAAATCAACTTTTCCGAAAAGAAATTCACTATCAAATATATATATATAACACTATCAAATATATATATAACAAGGTATTCAACTCGAAATCACCCGAAAACGGGGTGCATCGCTTTGAACAACCATTACTTCATCAATTTTGCAGCGATGTTCATGAACCCGGTCTTATTCAAATGAATTTCCTTTCTGGAAATGTATATACCTTGTTATATTTCTACACATGCTGGGTCACATTTTAAGAAATAAAACGATACACAATTAACTTGACCTACTTGAAGACGAGCTGACAGTATTCATGAATGAAATCTCCAGTTGTAAAGACACACCTTCGCATTGGACCAATGAAATCACTCGTGTGTTTAAAATGTCAGTTAGTTGAAATGTATGTAAACAAAGGTTTCAAACGGCGCTGGACAGTTAGTTTTGATGCATAATGCAACGGCAAGTACGGTAAAAATGTTTTTTTAATACGTTTTATTATCCCCCGCCATAGGCGGAGGGATATTGTTTTGGGCGTTGTCCGTCTTCCTTCCGTCCGTCTTTCCGTCCGTCTTTTCGTCCGTCCGTCCGGAGCCATATCTTGGAAGTGCTTTGACGGATTTCATTGAAACTTGGCATCAGTATATATATGGATAAGAGGATGATGCACGCCAAATGACATTGTTCACCATCTGTTAATAATGGAGTTATGGTCCTTTGTATCTTGAAAACATGCTTTTTTAAGTGACAAATATAGTACTTGTGTGTCCAGAAGCATATTGGCGGGGATATCAATTCAACGAATTAGCTTGTTGAATTATGGTATCGAATTCCGTGAACTTTGAAGGGAAAATGGCCTTTACTCCGTGAAGATTTCAGTCTGAAATCCTATCTGATCGGTATTAAGTGGGTCACGCGAGTTGTGTATCGTGTTATTTCTTAAAAGTTGACCCCGAATTTGTAAAAATATTGCAAGAGATGTACATTTCCAGAAAGGAAATTCATTTATGCGTTGAATAAGACCGAGAGCGTGATAATCGCTGCAAATTTGATGAAGTAATGGCTGTTCAAAGCGATGCACCCTGTTTTCGGGTGAATTCGAGTTGAATACCTTGTTATATATATATTTGATAGTGAAATTTGTTTTCAGAAAAGTTGATTTTTCGTTATAATATGATTATTTATCATTCAAAATGATGTTGTCACTAATTAATATCATAGCCACACGCTTATCACCTGTGGTATATACACGGCTATCTTAAATACTATACAGAGCTATTTAAATGTGTCAAACACATATTTACAAATATCAACAGCTTATGCTATTCTCTCTTACTCACGGTTGTCAGTTTTCATTCCATCTATGTTATTTTTAACGTCGTACTATTGTTATATATTTACATATTAGATATTTCATATAGAACATTCACAGAAAAGGTTTTTACTCCGTCTTATTTAGACACTAAATTCACAGGATTGATTGTAATCTGAACAATAATATTCACATACCGGAAATCCATGCAAGGCATGGCGAGAAGCGTAGACTTCATCGTCTTTCGACCTTTCCTCAACTTCCGGTTCGTACTTCCGGTCCTTCCTGAATATTTTTTTCCACGCGGCGCTTGGTTTGTCGAACAAGGAGAGGGATATAATCTTCGAGGCAGGATTGGGTTGCGGCGGTGGGTGGGGTGTAGCGGGATCGTCGTTGTGACTTATCGTTGGTACTTTATAGTTCTTGCCGTAGATCTGTTCAGTGATAGGATGTTTTGAGAACTATGCAAACCAATTGAGTCGAGTTCTGAGAAAACTGGGCATAATGCATGTGCGTAAAGTGACGTCCCAGATTAGCCTGTGCAGTCCGCACAGGCTAATCAGGGACGACACTGTCCGCTTTTATGACATTTTTCGATTAAATAAAGTCTCTTCTTAACAAAAAATCCAATTTAGGCGGACTGCACAGGCTAATCTGGGACGACACTTTACGCACATGCATTAAGCCCAGTTTTCTCAGAACGCGACTAAATTACTTATAAAGCACGGGTATGGACAGTGCTTGTTGAAGATTTTTATTCATGATAAATTACGGCGCCAGATTGCAAAGCGAAGAAAAAAATTGTGAAAATCAGATATGAATTACAATTTTGTAATCGCCGCTTAAATAACGTTACGGCCAGAAGATGTTTAACCTTCCATTTGTATGCCTTTCAAATATTTATTCATCTTAACAGGTGACCGTTAAAACATCTCATTTTAAAACACATATTTAGTGAAAACTAGGTAAAAACTGGTTCATCTGGAAAACTAAGAATTATTCGTTTTGACTTTGACTAGGGGATTTTTTTCATAATTGTTGACTTTTGTTTTCACAATTGTATACGTTTTCGAAACATATGAAACGGTAAATAATACACATGTTTATTTGTATTTTTTCATTATGAGCATACAATACGAACCGAAAATGCCTGTGGTTTGACCATCGGGTTATCTCCAAAGTCTTCAATCTCAGTCGTGTTATTAACGTCCTCCTTAGATATATCATCGAACTTGACCTGAATGTATGAGTCGTGTTCTGAGAAAACTGGGCTTAATGCATGTGCGTAAAGTGCCGTCCCAGATTAGCCTGTGCAGTCCGCACAGGCTTATCAGGGACGACACTTCCGCTGCTTTTATGACATTTTTCGTTTAAAGGAAGTCCCTCCTTGCCGAAAATCAAATTTAAGCGGAAAGTGTCGTCCCTGATTAGCCTGTGCGGACTGCACAGGCTAATCTGGGACGACACTTAACGCACATGCATTTTGCCCAATTTTGAAAGAACAAAACACAGATATGCGATGAGTATTAGATAAAGATGAGCTCAATTCAAACGAGGTTTTTAACTAAAGAGCGCTGGGTTTCAAGCACCCTAACAACTCGTTGGTTGCAATAACAATAACTTTGTTTTCAAACATTCGTGAAATATTATATAATAAAAATATTTTTACAACACAATCCTAAACATTTGGTTACAGACACAAACACAATTGTAAAAATGTAAACAAACACACCAATTTAACATTGAACAATTTAGCGATAACAAAATATTACCGAACGTTGAAAAAGGTATCCGATATGTCGATAAGATGGTTTGGTTAATAATATAAAGAAATTCTTAACCGCTTCGTGTGTAAAACAAAAATCACACGTCGATGACGACTGTGCAACAAACATGGCCGTTCAGTAAATATTATTAGAAGGGGTTATGTTAAAGTTATATGTACGTTATAGTAGCAGCATGGAATTACGTAACAATAGCATTAATAATAAGAGACCACGCGACCAGGTATAGTAAACATAGAAATAAAGATAACATATAAACGCACGTTTCTAAAATAGCATTATTTGGATCCGCCCATTTAGCGATATAGCATTGCACACACTGCTGAACACAACTCTCTTTTTTTAGAGAATATACAGCTCGTGGTAAGTTTTGTATTGGGTGTATAGTCCTCACCTCTGGTTTCTTGTGGAACTTGTAAATGAGGAAGAAGATGATGGCGAAAACGTCCACGAGAATGATAAATAACAATACACCGCCAAGGGCCAAGACAATGTCCGGGAACATCGCTGAAACAAACAGGAAACAGCCTGTTAATTGAGTAAACCATACAGCAGCCAGTGGCCTCAATAAACCTTGCTTCGCCTTTTATGTTTGTGCAAAGTTGTAAGTACAGACATTTAAAGGGAATATATTGGATTATATAAAAATGTGCAATTATATATCACTAATATCAAAAGCAGATTGTCATCGTAGTCTTGATTAAACAATGTAAGGTCACTAACTACATTTAGCGACAGATCGAGCGAGCAAATGACCAACAAACAAGAACAATTGCCATTGAACGAGCCAATCTTGTTCTGAATCAAGTAAACATTTATAAGATGTATCGGTGGAGTTTTCATTTGATCATCTAGGCTATCAACCTATAATCAACTTGCTGATTAATAAGGTCGAGCTAATGTACTCAAAGGTCAAACGTTATTCTGGGAAAATTATGCTTTATGCGGACTGTACATGCTTATCTTGGATGGCACACACATGCATTAAGCCCTGTTTTTCCAGAATGCGGCCCTTTAAATCTAACAGACAACTTGAGCAGATTAGAACGTAAGCGAGGTCACACTGGCGCATGATGCCATCAATGGTAGCAGAAGTTCGGTCTCTAGCTAAGCATTAACCTACTTACTTGTCCATATGGGACGTACACCGATCAGCAGTGTACTTCATGTTTAAAATAGGGCTCTTATGTGACGGGAGAACTCAAAATTGTAAGTACTCAAAAACTGTTTATCAACTAACACGTTTTATGCGTGGGAAATGGGTGTTGACATGTTAGGATAATATCGTTGCACCTGATTTAAATGACCGACACGTATACACATGTTCATATTACCAAAGCCGCAGGTTGGTTCTAGGCCACTCCATCTGCCGGTGTATTCGCACTTCCGTATGGAGTCCCCGGCCAATGCATAGTTGTTGTGGCATACATATATCACATGGACCCCCTCCCAACGGCCGTCAGACATGTCGATGTAACCGTTCTTGATTTCCGGTAACGTTTCACATTCTGTAACGTTATTTATTTGCATTTTTAGAGTAAAAACACGAAAGTTGATAAATACGGTACACTAGACATTGAGAAAACGAAAACGGGGATAATATACCTGAAATAAATGTTAGTGGGAAGTCTTTCTTATGTAAATGAATATAAGTAAGTATATTATTTAAAAAAAAAAACGACTAGTGGAAGAAACTTACTGAAAAGCGGTAGCGCATAACAATTATATTAATAGAGCCTGTGTTAATTATTGTCGCTTGCCATCGACATGACATGTGTTAATATAAAAACGATTTAATTGTGTTATTTATGCACGCGTATATGCACAATTGCTATTGATCTTTTAAATTATTCTTCAAGATCCATTTGCTTGTGGCGTGTAGGGGACTTGGATTTGGACTTTTCCTAATGATCAGGAGGTTTAGGATGCTATCCACTCGCAGGTAGTGTCGTCAAGACCATTCGGAAGCGTTCTGTCAATGAAACGGAGTCGATAGTTTTTTTTTAATAAGCCTTGCGACTTTGATCATATTGAGCTAAAATACACAACGAACAAAAAAGGTAAATTTTATCTCACCAATAGCGCATGTCGGCTCCGAGCCGCTCCACGTGGAGTCTTGAAGGCACACTCGGAACTCCTCGCCTCTCAACGCATAACCGGGCTTGCAGTAGTACTGGATACGGTTGCCGGCTACTAGGCCTTCCGAAGTGTTAACGTAACCGTTCAGGGGGTTCGTCGGGAACGGACAGCCTGGGATAGTTATAGTGGATAATGATAGTCATAGACTTAATACGAAATAGACATGCACATAGCAAATACCGCTTCATGATAAATTAATATTTCTTTTGCAAACGTTTTACTCCGAGTTATCTATCTGTGTTAACGGATCGTAAAATGCATAAGGATTCGCAAACATCTATGCACTGTGCTCGTTTTAATAGTCGCCAATTTTTTATCAAGATTGCAACGTGACATTAACGATTGGAATGATTAATAATTTTCAGCACCTGTTATTATTTTGCCATTATTTTGCTGTAATCAATACATATCTTTCGACAAACTTAAGCATGAATTATTTATATTTTGAGCATATTGATAAATGTATATGACAACAAGAACATATATAGAAAGACGTTTAAATTAGCCTCGATTACATTAAACTGGGCTTATGGCACATGCGTAAAATGGAATGTCGTCGTAGATAAGACTGTGCAGTCCGCATATGCCTGTCAGGAACGATACTTCCCCTTAATCTGAATTTATGTTTATAAGGGACTTCCTATAAACAAAAGCTTCCATAAAAGCGTAAAGTGGCATACCTGACTAACCATTGCGAATTTCACAGGCTAGTCTGGAATGACACTTCACGAACATGCATTAAACCCATTTTTCCCAGCATGGGGCTTAAATGTTCGCTACCATATTTCATCTTGTTTTGTCTCTTTGTGGTATTACATATTCAAATACTGGCATGGGTTTTTGTATAAAATACCTTAAAATAACACTATACCATTCGTTCATTAGCAAACCTTTACCACAATTTGTTGGATTTGGTGGAATATCGATTTTAATTCACGAGCGATAATAGAAAATGATAATTTTACGAGTTGCGCAGCCGCGAGTATTACATTTTTTTTCTATGATCAAGAAAAAATATGATAAAATATGATCAAGAAAAAATATGATAAAATCGATTTTCCACCAAATCAAACAAATTTTCTTTTTCTTTTATGCTTTCAAATGATTATTTTTGTATTTTTGCCATTTCTTACAATATAATTCCCCGTTGGGCGCCCCTATGTATTTTATAAGGATGCTCATCCGTATGTTTTTATAAACATCAATGCAGAGTAGTCGCCCTTGGTCATAATTGGGAGTCACAATGTGGAAACCAAAGATATCTAAAAATAGTTCCGGTAAAACTAAAAAAATCATTGATTTTCACTGTTATTTTTCACGGTTTGAAACAGTAAAATATCAGTTTTAATTCACTTATATTTCTCTATAAACCATCGGAAAGCATAAAATAAGTCACTATCGTGAAATCGGCATGGAAGTTAGTTTAATAAAATTTCAAAACACAAATGCTATAAAAACTACCGAATGAGCACTTGGGTTCCACGCCGCTCCAACGCCCATCCGATTGGCACATGCGCACAGAGTGCCCGTGTAGAGCATATCCGGCTGCGCATGAATATACGGCGATCTGACCGGCCGACGGGACTTCCGGGTGGACCACCCAGCCGTACGGGAATGTTTGGGCTTCCGGGAGGTCATTGCATACTAAGAAAGGAGCAAATGACAACATCATATAGTTTCAATATATACGAATGACAATTTAACCAAAAAGACCTGATGTATTTAGTGAAAGGGATGCGTTTCAACTGAGTTCGTGCATTACTTAGAATAATTAACTTTCTAACATTTATTTTTTGTTTCTCTCATGAAAATCAAAGTACTGGCAGTAATGCCCGAACAATTTATGTGAATAAGTATATATTTCAGGTATAATCTAAAATATATGGTTTTGATAATGCAGTAAAAGAATATATTTAGATTTATCCACTATCTTGTTGTACAATCGTTATTGCAGCATCTTTGCATCTCAACTGTATTCACCAAAAGGAAGAGGTGTTAGGTTTGATTTTTGATATAATTATTATAAAAATGTGTCAGACATAAATTAGAATGAACTTGTTTATTGTGCATTAAATTTGTTGTAAATTGGTCGCATAAACGCTGATGCACGTATACTTACTTTTGAGACAAGCGTTCGTCTGTACGTCGTACAGCTCCCCGCTAGCCGCGCACAGACACATGTTCTGACCGCGGTCTGTCCGGCATGTAGCCTGGTCGGTGTCACACTGAGACGTGGAAACGCATGCCTCGCCGTAACCCATAGTTACTAAAATAAAATGGTAATCAATAACTATTAAACTGCCAAACACCGATGACCCCAGACAGAAATTATTTACACGTCCTAAGTTAGTAGACACTCACATTGTGCCAATTTATCAAATGTTTTCTATAGCGAATCGCCAACATTTGTATTACAGTTCTATCGCTAGGCTTGGTCAAATTTGGAAACGCATCATGCACATCGTCACTTTACATAGCCTCATTAAAATAAATACCACGCTTATATTGTACACTTTTAAAAGAACATTAACACAGTGCATTAACAAAACAAATACTTATTTTAATCTTTTAATTGGAAAAAGCCTAAAACACACGCAGTCCAAAAAATAAAGTCGTTTAACAAAGGTTTTATGAAATTTCTCACAAAATAATCTTAAGATATTTAAGCATGGTGAATTGCTACAAATTAAGAATTCTAAATATCGCTTAATACAACGTGGAAAAGTGTTATGATATGCACATATTTTTAAATGAGCCTTTATGGTGCACATTATACGTACCTATGTAACATATGGGCGTTTTGGACCACGCACCACTTGTCTGGCATTGAATGGAGGCACTTCCGCTTACAACGTAGCCGTTGCTGCACGTGTAGGTCGCTTTATCCCCCACCAGAGTCCTTGTGGGTATGTGTACGGTACTATGCGCAACTACAGGCGGGTCGCCGCAATCTATGCCGCGATGAATAGAAACAACAGGGAAAGTTTCACCGTTGTGCCACTTCGAAATTATTTCTTAAATCGTCGCCTTTTGGTAGTTAAATTATTTGGTATTGGTAACATGTAACTTTCCAAACAGATTATACTTTGTGACAAGTTTATTGTTTTAAAAATATATATGTCATTATGTTTTCGTTCATAAAGTCTACCCAGTAAATACAGCCTTTTGCAATTATTCAAAGATGATGTTCAAATAAGCATTAAAATGAACGCAAATTCAACCGGTGTTAATGCAGAAAAACATGTATGTCCACCTCACAACTTGCATGTTAACACGTACGAAATGTTCATGTGTGTATATATACAACGTGTACCCTTACACCATTCTTACCTAAGCTACAAACCGGAAGCGGTCCCCAGAAGCCGGATGTCATACAGGTTACAGCAGCTGACCCCACGAGTCCGTATCCATAGTTACATGCGTAGGTCGATACGGAGTGGACATCGGTGGATGTGTAAGTGAAGAAACCGTTTGCGACAGCTTTAGGGAGTCCACAATCTATAAAAAGAACATAGTGCTATAGTGCTATGAATCTTATTGAATGGGAACCAATCCATATGTTGCTTTCAAACAATACCCCATGTTTTATCAATAAGTTTTGATCGTTTCGACATACGAAATTATCGGTTACGTTACCTTTCTTGTAAAAGCGCACATGCTTTGAATTATGTGTTATGTTGATTCTTTTTATTTATTGCAAACCATATCATTTGCAATTTACAAAAATTGACATGTATTCTATAAAATGTATAAAGGATTGATCTTGAATGTTCGTTGTACTGTATTGGACTTAATCTACTTCTGTTACAGTGCTTGAGGTATCCTGTTGATGCGAGATTGGGATCAAGAGCGCGAGAAAAACCCCGACAGTTTGGTACGGTATTCTCCCAGCAATTACATGCCATGCCATCTTTGTTACATGTAGGGAATTGGACACTCAAATAACACTTTTCAATAATATTAAAGTCACATTCACAAATCGTTTCATATTTTGATGTGGGTGTGTTTGAGTACCTTTTATCGAGTACTACATTAGTGGTCTCCATTGAAGCACAGTGTCAAATATTTTTTATAGTGGTTTGCGGAAAATATATTGTACGTTAGTTTTTATTAGAACTCAGTATAACAAACAACGACCGAATGCTTCTTAAATATGCGATGAGTTTTGTAAATAAAAACATACATATGATTTGCATTCAGTTTTTCGAGACATATCTCGATGGATCGTTATCATATCTTATGAATAATATATGTATAGTTGTATAATATGTTGATAAATATATTTCTTAAAAGGTTCGGGATTGGTGAAAATAATTATATTGTTTACTATTATGTAAGTTTACATGATTTACGCTTCATTCAGAATGAAAAATATGTTACCCTTCAGTTCACACGACGGCTGCATGTCACTCCAGAGTCCCGACGGTTGGCAAATCCTACTAGCCACGCCCACCAGCTTGTACCCAGCACCGTCGTCACAAGTGAACATCACGGCTGAACGGTAAACAGTGTCGGGAGAGTACGTCACATTACCGTGCGGAACCTGGGGCACGGGGCCACAGTCTAGATTTGAATGATGATACTATTGTTGTTAGGATATGATATTTGCATGCTTATCTTGCTACACTTAAATGTTATTTAAATGGAATTCAATTGTGTGGTGCATCTTTGTTTCCGGTTAAACAACATACCCTTAAGTATCCCGACCTTTAACTATATAACCAAGAGTTTAGTCAACAATTTCGTCAATCAAGAAACTCTTATTAGATGCGTTTGCTGACTTAATAGTGTATTTAAAACTAATATTTAAGGGTATTTCAGATATTCTTTTCAATAAGAAAATATTCAAGACGACCATTTATAAGATAAAAATACTGAAAGGAAATAAACGACAAAGTACGTTTCCCAATCTTGGTCAAGTATCAGGGCAACAAACATAGTTCTTCGCCTCAAAAGAGCCGTTCCAGAAGAGTTACCAGTTATCCCACAGGTCGGAGCGACCCCTGTCCAGACCCCGTCGTGGTCACACGTTCGGTTGTTGACCCCAAGGATCGAGAAGCCGACGTCACACGAGTACTCCGCTACCGCACCTGAAGTGTTTCCCATAGGAGTGGCGACCAAACCGTGTATGGGATGCTGTAGCGTTGCGCATACTGGGAATACATACACAGGTACATGTATATATTGTGGAGCAATTAAATAGCTTGCTGAAGACCGAAAAAACATGTGTTTATCCTGATTGTTAATCTATTTTTGAAACTTCAACACAAATATTCATGATTTGATTGTTTATGAACACATATAATACCACCGTCTCATTAAAGGGGTCTTTTCACAGATTTTGGCATGTTTTGAAATTTGTCATTAAATGCTTTATATTGATAAAGGTAAACATTGGATCTAAAAAGCTACCAGTAAAAAAATCAAGATTAAAATAAAAAAGAAACCCTCAGCAGGACTCGAACCACTGACCCCTGGAGTCCTGGAATAAAAAGTCTACGCATTAAACCACATCCTTCCTTATACTATGACAGATGTACTTTATACTTCATATAAGCGATCCTCGCAGTTTCACAAAATATAACGACAACAACAGAACTCTCAAAATTATTAAATCGTTTCGCGTTGCAACGCTTTATA